>NW_023270426.1:2301763-2301863 GCF_011800145.1 Mirounga leonina
CCTGGGCGCACCCACCGCCGTGACCGGCACCCTGCGCGTATCCACCACCTCGACCGGCACCCTGCGCGCACCCACCACCTCGACCGGCACCCTGGGCGCA
>NW_023270426.1:2301963-2350400 GCF_011800145.1 Mirounga leonina
GACCGGCACCCTGCGCGCACCCACCACCTCGACCGGCACCCTGCGCGCACCCACCGCCTCGACCGGCACCCTGGGCGCACCCACCGCCGTGACCGGCACCCTGCGCGTATCCACCATCTCGACCGGCACCCTGCGCGCACCCACCACCTCGACCGGCACCCTGCGCGCACCCACCACCTCGACCGGCACCCTGGGCGCAGCCACCACCGTGACCGGCACCCTGCGCGCATCCACCACCTCGACCGGCACCCTGGGCACAGCCACCACCGTGACCGGCCCCCTACGCATATCCACCACCGTGACCGGCACCCTGCGCGCATCCACCACCGTGACCTGCACCCTGCTTGCAGCCGCTACCGTCTCCCATCTGGACTGTGGCGAGAGCCTCCTCCAGTTCTCCCAGCCCTGCTCACAACCACCGCTGCTCCCCGCAGCAGCTGAGTTCTCTTTCAGTCACACACAGCCTGTCAACTGGAGGTCAGCCCCCTCTGAGGGCTCCCCATCACACCCAGAATAAAATCCAAATTTACCCCCATCGGCCACCAAGGCCGGATACAGTGCACCTGACAACCTCTCCCACTCATCCACTAGGTCCTTGCCCTTCCTTAAATAACCAAGCAGGAGCCCCCCTCAGGGCCTTGCTGTGCTGTCTTCTGAAGGCTGGACAGCTCTCCTCTTTCTCTCCCTCTCCCTCTCTCTGGTCTCTGGCTATGGTGATCGTCCTCTCTGAGCTGCCACCACAGCCCCATTCCTACTCACTCTCCACCCCTCTACGTTGCTCTTAATTTTTCCCACGGAGCATGTATTACTAGCTGAAATTACTGTATGGATATCGGTCTTCCCCTGGAAGGTAAGCTCCAAGAGATCAGGAACTTTGTGTGCATCGCTGCCGATTGTCCAGCCCCTGCGATGCGACCTGCCACACAGTATGCTCTCGGTCAAGGCTTGTGGGAGGAATGGATTCTCTGACTTCTGAGTACAAGGGTTTCTACCGTGAGCTACTTAGGAACCCAGTTATCCTCCCCGGGGAGACTCTCTCGAGGGCTGGAAGGTGAGGAAGGGTATCTGACAATGTGGTGATGTATGTAACAGGAGCATAATTGGAAGGGACCCTGCAGGTCCCAACCATGTCACCGGGGCTCCTCTGTCGTACCAGACTTGCACAGTCGCTGAGACCATTCCAGCAATTCTCAACTCCCTGTACCCTACCGGTCTTTGGCAAGAATGCACACGCACTCGAGAACTGGGCGGGAGCACCTGCTCTTCAATAAGGAAACCACAACTCAGGGCCTTCTGAGAAATCCAGGCCTGCGTTTTGAAGTTATGGAACCTGCCCGCTCTCACCAGCTGCTGGGGCCTCACCCTATCCCAATACAGTCTCTACAAATGGGAGCCCATCTGGGGGAAGGATCATGGCAAGAACGCCACATTTCAGGTCAGAAAAATCTAGGTTTGAAGTCATGAGCACTTGACACTTCACAGCCTGGTGACTTTGGCCAAGTGGCCGATGAGCTTATTCTCTTCCCCTGCTACAGGGGATATGATACCACCCACTTCACGGGTTCTCCAGGGGTGTCTGCAGGATCCGGCCGCGGGGGAACCCGGCCCACGGCCGGTGCCCAAGAGCTCAGAGCATGGCAGCACCTTCCCATCCTTCAGACCCCGGAGCTCTTCCCTCTGTCCTCAGACACTCGCAAAAGAAGGATCCGGCAGCATGCCCTATATGCTTTCTCCAGCATCGATATCTAGGCTTGTAAGGTTTGTTTTCTTAGCCTCACGTAATCAGATGAGTTCTACCTAATCAGCCAGAGATGTGGTCTTCCTTGGATAGTAACAGCTTTCGATTTTGCAAACACATTGCCTCTGCTGCATTTTATTCTCAGTGCATCACTAAAATGACAAGCTGCTTGCCTCAGAATGTATCAGGAATTCTGTTTCTTAGCAACACCCCTCCCACAGGCAATAGAAGACAGAACATAATTCCCTTTGGGCATTGGGAGTCGGCTCGGAATACAGAAAATGTGGCCCATCTCCCTGTCGAGGCAGAATCAGAAATCAGTTCGCCACCTTTGAAAGACACTACAGCGGAGACCTCTCAAAGGAAAGCTTTTGAAAAGCTTAGCACATTTCTCTTCCCGGCCCCTGTGGTTACAGGCCTTATTTTTTAAGGTGTTACAGAATTTTCGTATATCAGCTTGAGCCTTGCTCTGCCTGATTCAAAATTAAGAATGAAGCTTTTCTGGTGCTCTTTCCTGTTACTACCTTCAAGTCCATCTTCCAGGAAAGTATAACAGCTTTCTTAGCTGCCAATACCAACTGCCCTCTTCCGTTTTATAGTCTGGATTTCAGAAAATAAAAATTTTAGACTTGCGATCAAGTATACGATACGCTTGTTGTGCACGTCAGGTTCGTCTAAAGGTTAGCTCCAAGCGAATCTAGCATTCATCTTCTCACCTACTCTTCCACCAGACGGTAATATTAGCTACTACATTTATGAGCAAATTATGTGCCAGGTGTTCTATTTAGCACTGTAAAGGCTTTATTTACTCCTCATAAAATCCTTGTGAGATCGGTATTATTAATTCTCATTAACTACAGAACTGAGGCTTCAGAAAGTTAAGTAACCAGCTCAAGGGCACACAGCAAGTAAGAGAGACTCATGCACTTAAGTAACACGTTAATTTTTACTCTAGAATATTTTACTCATTAGTTCCCTTTGTGATTTTGTGTTCTGCTCATTGCTGCCTTTGACCCAGTTGGCTGAATCTAATCGAGGGACTAAATAAAACCACGTGTGATTTTTTCATTTCTAGAAAAGGCAGGATTCAGTTGTGAGCACTAAGGACACGTGAGCACATTTTTAATTAATACTAACCCCTCTGATGCTGCCTTTGTAGGCCACAAAGAGGACATAGTGAGTGAATCCAACGCAGTAACCAGCCAACCAACCAAACAAGAAACTCCAGTGAGCTCAGACTTATTTTCTGAACCGACTGGTTTCTCAGCCACCAGCACCAAACTATTTTTTCAGCTGTTTGATAATCAGGGTAATTTACTGTGTCTTCTCCACGTCTCTGTCTGCGATTCTGTCATGTCCCGTGGGTAACTAGGAGACCGGCAAAACAAATGTGGTCACGATTATTTAAAGTGTGTTCCCATCTGATGGACCTAAGTTTTTCTTAGACACCTGACATTTGAATGGCTATCATATTCTGTGACTAAAAACAGTCTTGTCGTTATCATTTAATAAGCCATCCTTAACTTCAGCACAAATACGCCAGCAAATGTACCCTCTGGTATGCTGTTGACCCAATCCAACAAGTGCATTACCATTTCACTCTACGTTCAATAATGTCTTGAGAGGGATCGCTCTCTCTCTGTATATATATGTGTGTGTCTATATAGATATATCTGTAGATCTCTAATATAACGTGTATATATATATAGTATATATTGCATATATATAGTATATATTACATATATATATATATATAATGGAATAATGCTGGAATTCCAGTATTCCGGCACAAATGGAATGACACACAAGATCCATTAAATACACATTTCTTCTTTTAGCTACCTTGAGACATCAGCCCATTGTTAGAGGTGTATGACATTCTCTTAAAGGGTCATGAAACACTCAATGCTTCGCAGACATGTAAATAGGGATAAAAATAGAACTTGTGCTTTGGACACCAAAATAGCCCATGAGTGAATTTTTCTAGTAAAGCAGAGAAAATGCACTATATGAAACTTTCACCCTCTCTTTTGCCCTGGACGTTGCAGGCAGGTTTGCGTGAGCAAAGTCTGCAGTCTGCTACAACAAAATGAAGACCTACCTTTCTGTGGCTCAAAAGATTCTCAGCCCCAGATCTTGGCTTCATTACAGGTTGCTCTAAGCAACTTTGTTTTCTATTGTGGCAGAGGAAAAACAATGTTCACATTCAGAAGTGAGTCCCGTGGGCATTCCCAAAGTTGTCTACGATTCTTAGCAAAATTATTAATTCCATGCTTTTCTGATCCATTGACAAAGTACAACAATTCCAGGGAGAATATCAATATAAGAATGACCTTGACTCACCATTAACTCATAAAACTGAAAATCCTCTAATAACCCTTAGACTTGTGACCCATCAGTTTGAAAATGAGGCTGGTGGTTTTGCTTAGTGCAGGGTGTTCTCTAATTACAAACACCTGGAGATAGACTGCAGCTAAATCTACCACCCCTCCCACCTTAAAATTTTTTTTTTTAATATATAGCCAAGCTTGAAAGAAAGAAAAACTCTTGAGGTGCCTGGGTGGCTCAGTCAGTTAAGCATCTGCCTTCAGCTTAGGTCATGATCCCAGGGTCCTGGGATGGAGCCCTGCATCGGGCTCCCTGCTCAGCAGGGAGTCTGCTTCTCCCTCTCTCCCCCTGCTCGTGCTCTCTCTCGCTATCTCCCTCTCTCTCAAATAAATAAATAAAATCTAAAAGAAAGAAAGAAAGAAAAACTCAAATTCCAGAAATGAAGAGGGGATGCAAAGCCAGAGATTAAGTGCACAAGCTAATACCAACACGGATGGCGGTTAGGGGGGGGTCTCCTGGCTAGGGACTGAGGGTTCCACACCCACAGAAGGCAGCTCCTTGAGTCCCAGTTAGACCGGGAGCTGGAAATGAATTTTGCACGTAATGTCAGGAACCCTAGAAGACTAGTCCATAAGAATAGGGGGCCAAGAAAAGCTCAGCCTCCTAGTCCAGAGAGGCAGCAAGGAGCCTTTGTTTTGTGTTCATTATTCTGCATGAGGTTAAATAACAAAAGGCTCTCGTGTGAAGCCCACACGCTGTGCACAGGATCCAAATTAATTTCACCCCCTTTGTATAGGGCTTTCGAGCTGAAAATTTAATGTAAAAACGAATTCTGGAACCCCTGGGGCCCTGGTTGCTCTGTACAGATATTTCCTGGATGCACAGGTCTCACACCTGAAGAACTACCACCTGCTGAGGACAGCTATAAAAATAAAATTACACCCTTCGGGAGGAAATGAGATGTCACCAAGAGAGAGCACCATACACAGGAGGATTCACATCCCATGAACTCAAGACAGTCTAATGAAAAGGAATCATGAAATAGGAACGTTAACCCAGTGGACGGGAGAAACTGAAAAAGAAACAAGGATACTTGAACAAAAAGAGAACTAGAAATAAAAACAGATGCAGTGAAATTTAAAAACCTAATAGGTTGGACAGCCGATGTATCTAGGAGATCTTAGAATTCGTGAAGGGAGGAACGGTTCAGGAAAATAAGAGTCTAGTAGAGGGATAGTGAAGAGGGAAGAAAAGAGACAAAGAAGAGATCACAAAAGTCTAACAATACGTCCAATAGCAGTTCCAGAAGAGAAGAAGACAGAGAATGAGGAAGAGTCAACATACAAAGATACAATGGGCGATAATTTTCCAGAACAGAAGAAAGATATGAATCCACAGATTGAAGAATCATACTCTCACAAGCAGGATAAATAAATAAATCCCAACCTAGTCACATCATCAAGAAACTGCAAAATGCTGAAGACAGAAAATCTCAAAATAAATGAGGAAAAAAAAAAAAACCCCCAAAAACCCAAATCGATCACCCACAATGGAACAAAGAATGACTGAACTTCTCAGCAACTTTAGAGGCCAGAAGACAATGGAAGAGTATCTTCAAAATGCTGAGGGGGAACACTGTCCATGGAAAAGCTGTTAATATACATCTTTAAAGTGTTTTCTGGGGCGCCTGGGTGGCTCAGTCAGTTAAGCGTCTGCCTTCGGCTCAGGTCATGATCTCGAGGTCCTAAGATTGAGTCCCACATTGGGCTTCCTGCTCATCGGGGAGTCTGATTCTCCCTCTCCCTCGACCCCTGGTCCTACTCTCGCACACGAATACTCTTATAAATAAGTAAAATCTTTTTTTTAAAAAAAGTGTCTTCTGTATGCTAGAAAGAATTTTTCCCAAAAGGAAGTGGGCTGCATGTAATGAACAGTGCTGTTTGTGAAACTGGTAAATAAGTACGTTGGAGCCCAAAGGAAGACAAGAAAATGATTCACATGTTTGGGAGGAGGGTTAAATCCCAGGTGAGCCATCCTCTGAGGAGGGCAACAGCCGGAAATTCGAGAGGGAGGGGATAGGAGTGCAAACGTCCCAGGGTGTGCGGAGCTCTGTTAGGCCAGCATGCATGCTGTATGCATTTTCTAGGGCTGCTCCAGTGATTTACCACAAACTTGGCTTCCAACGACAGCAACTGACACTTCCACAGTTGTGGTCGGCAGAGTCCAAAAGCAAAGTGTCAAGAGGATTAGTTCCTTCTGGAGGATCCAAGGAAGAATCAGGTTCCATGCCCCTGTCCCAGCTCTGAGTGGGTGGCTGCCCCCAGCCCTTGGGGTTCCTTAACCTGTAGCTACAACCCTCTGATCTCTGTCCCCAACTTTGCATCTTCGTGCATGTGGCTCTGACTTCACATGGCTTTCTCCCTTCCTGTCTCTCTTAAGGACACTCTTCATTGGATTTAGAGCCCATCCTAATCTAGGATGATCTCATCTTGAAATCTTTGCCCTATAAATATATCTGCAAAGACCCTTATTCCAAATAAGGTCACCATCTGAGTTTCTGAGTGGACATATGTTTTGGGGCGACAATTCAACCCAGTATACATGTTTTAAAAATGTAAAAGTAGTCACTAACAAAGTTGTTTTGGTTTTTTTTTTTGAGTGGAATGTTAAAAATTCTAAACAAATAGAGGGAATAAGAAATAAAGAGAACAATCTCCCTGAAGGAGGCAAGGAGACCCCAAAACCAAATAAAAGTATGGTAAAAGAAGATGGTAGAAATCCAAATGAATGAGAAATTACTTTAAATGTAAATAAGTTAAGATGCAATTGTTAAAAGACAGATTCAGATTAGGTTAAAAATGAAACAAACCTAAGCCAACATAGACCATTGCTGATAAAAATATTTGCAGACTTGGGTAATATTCTCTTCACTATCTTCCTCAGCGCCATAGCTTAGCCAGAAGTACTACATTCTCACCGGATTAATGTCCTGAAATCATTTTTACCCGTGTCAACATTAAGAACAGACTATGGGGGCCCCTGGGTGGCACAGCTGGTTAAGCGTCCGACTCTTGGTTTCAGCTCAGATGGTGATCTCAGGGTCGTTAGACCGAGCCCCGTGTTCAGCTCTGCACTCAGCACGGAATCTGCTTGAGATTCTCTCTCCCTCTCCCTCTGACCCCCGCACACCCTCTCTCTCTCAAATAACAAATTATTAAAAAAAAAACAAAAAACAAAACAGACTATAAACAGAGGCTACAGAACCGAAAAAAGGAAAAACATTGCTTTCAAACCAAATTTCTCCCATTCTAACTATAGCTAAGAAGTTAATTTTTCTGGCTCAGTTTCAAGATTGTTTAAAAGTAGTTTTAGACGGCTTAAAAGATTAATGAAAGGTTAAAGCTGTGAGATGTATTTTTGATCCCTCACTCATCTTTATTCTTCTTCCGATTCTACATCTTAGTTAAAAAAAAAAGAAAGAAAATTCTCTGAAATTCCAGACTACGGAGAACAGATCTTGTTACCAAGCCTGGTAGACTCTGACTGATTTTCAGCAGTGGTGAGCACACATTCTGAATGCACAGTATGCGCCAGATTTAACGAGTTCAGAATACAAAAGAGGTCACTTGCATGCACACACACACTCAAAGCCCCTACGATTTCCTGTAAGAAGAAGCACACACTTCAAATAAGATAGAAAGTACAAATTTTAGCACAATAATGATGTCAAGAAGACGAAGAAAATTCAGTCGGTTGCACTGTGTACTTTTCCTCTAAACCTCATTTCGATAAAAAAGATGAAAAAGCCAGTCCTAACAGTGTGAACTATGGTTTGATGGGGGTGGGGGTGGGGGTGGAAGGTGCACATTGTAATATAGAAGCAATTTTCATTCAAGATCTCTCTCAATTTTTATTAAACCTAAGTCAGAAAAACCCTCTGCCCTCCGGAACCGTTGAAAATTAGCTCTGTTTGCCTCTCCCCCAAAAGACTGCTCCCTCTTCAATAGCAAGGCTGTGTTTGGACTGTTTATTTCCCCCGCTCACTGTATCGGGCTTGATGGTCAACACATTTACTGAACGTGTGACTTTATGTGATAAATTGCCCCCAAATTTATTTTCCTTCCGCCATAAAGACTCCTTCTCTTCACCTTTCAGTACATTGGCAGGCTGGAGGAGTTTAAGTTCTGAGAGTCGGACCCAACAGTGTCCCTTCAGTATTTTGTTTTTGGATTTTTTTTAACCTTGATTTTCACAACACCACCGCAGAATTTGTGTAAACATGCTGCACATATGCATGTTTATAAAAGCGCAGGTACACAGGCAGCAGTCTGATTTCCCGTAATACCGCAAAGACCCTATAAATATAATTAAGTCTTTCCAGGGGAGTTAGAGACTCCATGGAAGTCTTTTGAATTCCTCTTTACCTGAGAAGAGGAATAGAAAGAGCCTCTGGAAAGGTATATATGTTACATTTAGGTTTTTACAGATTGGGGAGGTGAAATGAAGAAACCCATAGTTGGGGCCTCAAGAAAACCCAGTTCAGTTAATAAATACAGAGCGCCATGTGTTATGAGGATTACTAGCAATTTCCTCATTTTGGCTTTCAGCACAAATTGCCGAAGGTGTTGGAGTATGCCATCACGGAGAATAGTATCACTTTAATAAATACCCTTGAAAGGCTAATTAAAAGAAACACTCTTCCCTGACCTTGCCCCCGAACCCACTCCCAACCACCCCCGAGCATCGCTTCGTTTTTAAGGCCTATTCAAGTGGCAGGAAGACCAATTTCAGCAACTGGAACTTGTGATTCTATTTCAGTAATCACAACTTCTAAATTTAACGTGAAAAAGCGAGGCAATCAGCAAAAGCAGTGAAAAGATACTAGAGTCAGCTCTGCTGAGGCAGGGAGAACAGTGTGGGTTTGGCAACAGGTTAAATGTTTGTGTTTCTACTTTTGTACATTATGTCTCTTCTACATTTCCGTGTTTTCGATGGTGAGCCACTGCTTTGCAGGCAGAATCTTCCATCACACACAAGTTTTGTTGAGCACGAACGGTGTTGCCTTAGGTAACCTTGGAGAATGATCATCTGACTGGATACTGCAAGGCCGAGGATAAAAAGAAATTTAAAAAAAAAGAAAGACATGTATATGAGCCCTGTGTTGTGGGAGGTTGAGTTCTTGCAGGGGTACCGGGTGAGCATTTCTGAAACCACTTTAGATGTACACCAGGGTTGAAAAAATAAGTAAAAGAATTACAGTTAATAGGAGTCGGGTTTCTCACAGACAGAAAGAAGCTGCAAAGCACAGGGACAAAGCTGGGATGAATCCTGGGGTTCTGGATGAGGAGTTGGAGACAGAAGCATGAACTCAGATTTATTTTCAGCACTACAGACAGAGAAGTAACTGTAGATATGTGTGTGTGCCTGGGTCAATATACACTCAACAAGTGCATCTGACCATCAAGGCTTGGGTTCTGAATACCATTCCCCAATAAAAAGAACGGGGCTCCTTGGAGAAATGGCCGGTTCTTTAGGGCTGGAGTGGACACATACAAGATAAGCCTGGTGCATTTTGTATGTCAGAAAGTAAGGAAGCCTTGGGGCGCCTGGGTGCCTCAGTCGGTTAAGCGTCTGCCTTCGGCTCAGGTCATGATCCCAGGGTCCTGGGATCCAGCCCCACATTGGGCTCCCTGCTCGGCGGGGAGTCTGCTTCTCCCTCTCTCTCTCTGTCAAATAAATAAAACTTTAAACAAAAAGAAAGTAAGGAAGCCTCAAAAGAAAAAAAAAAAAATCAAAAAGATGTGGCTCCCAATGGCCAAAGCTGTAATGATCTGAGCGATGAAACATTAATTATAGTATTTGATTGTAACACACAAAAATACATATCCATGAGCCTATGCTGAAAAATGACTGAATGAGGGAAAAGGGACAAATTTCCCTTCTATTAAGAATTCCAAATAATGGGCGCCTGAGTGGCTCAGTTGGTTAAGCGACTGCCTTCGGCTCAGGTCATGATCCCAGGGTCCTGGGATCGAGCCCCACATCGGGCTCCCGGCTCAGCGGGGAGCCTGCTTCTCCCTCTGACCCTCTCCTCTCTCATGCTGTTTCTCGCTCACTCTCCAATAAATAAATAAATAAAATCTTAAAAAAAAAAAAAGAATTCCAAATAATAGGGGCACTTGGGTGGCTCAGTCGGTTGAGCGTCCGACTCTTGATCTCAGCTCAGGTCTTGATCTCATGAGTTCAAGCCCTGCGTTGGGCTCCATGCTGGGCCTGGAGCTACTTAAAAGAAAAAAAAAAGGGGGCGCCTGGGTGGCTCAGTCGTTGGGCGCCTGCCTTCGGCTCAGGTCATGATCCCAGGGTCCTGGGATCGAGCCCCGCATCGGGCTCCCTGCTCCGCGGGAAGCCTGCTTCTCCGTCTCCCAGTCCCCCTGCTTGTGTTCCCTCTCTCACTGTGTCTCTCTCTGTCAAGTAAATAAATAAAACCTTTAAAAAAAAAAGAAAAAAAAAAAAAGAATTCCAAATGATATATGCAGATGCCCCTCTCTAGGAAGTGGAGCTTAATTCCCCTTCTCCTTGAGCAAGACTTGAGCTTACGGACTCACTTCCGAAAAAATAGCATATGGAATGGAAAAATGGTAAGTCTCCAACAGAGAAAGAAACCTGCCAGACACCATCATAACCAAATGTTCAAGGTTAATATCACCAGTGCTACATCACGTCAGCATCATATACCCCCGGGAGATGTAATGAGAATGGTAGATCACCTCTGTGGTATTCTTCCCTAGAAAATCACAATCCCAAGAAAACATGAGAAAATATCAGATAGATCCACATTGAAGCACTTTCTACAAAATATCTGACCAGGACTCTTGAATCATGTCAAGGTCTAGGGAAACAAAGGTTGAGAGACTGTTATGGACAAAGGAGACATGATGACCAAATGCAAGGTGGTATCTTAGATTGGGTCCAGGGACAGAAAGAAGTTTTTCCACTTTAGGAAAAACTGAAATACAAATTAAGTCCGTAGGTTTGGCTAACTGTATTGTACCAATGCTAATTTCTTAGTGTTGACAAACTAGGTTTTCGTAAACAGGTACGTGTACCTCGGATGTTAATATTAGGGGAAGCTACATGATGGGTATGCATAGGAATAGTGCATACCACCTTTGCCACTTTTCTGTAAATACAAAATTACTCCAAGAGTTTAAAACATTTTGTTGGAGTATTCAAAGAAAAATATCCTATAATTCTTACTAATTTGTATGCGTCATCTGTGAAATAAACAATATTCACAATTCGACTATGTATCAAGACCCTGAGAGAAATATCCCTCATTTTCCCTTAACACTCCAGGATAAACAGGTCACACTCATTTAAATTCATTCTTGACCTAATTCTATTTTCAGCATCTCCTGAATTTTAGCTACCTCCCACTATTTTAAGAATTTGCTTGTCCTGAACGAATTTAAGATTTAAAACGGAACAACAAAAGATCGAGAACACACCTTAGCATTAACTGTGTATAACTGGGAGGCAAGATGGGTGGTTTTCTTTTTGCTTAGTTCCCAAAGTCTTGGAGAGTGAGCGGATATAAGCATCATCATTTGGCGTAGTGCCTGGTACGGCAGAAATCTGATATTATCGACTCAACACTGAACTGGTTATGACAGGTACTATTAAAGAATCAAGGTGAGGATTGCTCCCAGAACCGTGCCCCAGCCTCCGGCCATAAAGGACAGGGCCCAGTGGGGGTGCTCTGTGGACCAGAGGCTTCGGCGAGAGCTGATGAGCCTCACCAAGTCCGGCAACAAGGGAATTTCTGCCTTCCCTCCATCAGACCATCTCTGCAAATGGGTGGGGAGCATTCACAGGAGAGTCTGGGGAGACCTGAGGTAGCAGCTCTCCCTGGGGTTCCCCAGTGGCTGCTCTCACAGCGTGCCCATGGGGGAAGCCCCCAAGCCCTGCGACCCCCACCACAGGAGCACCACGGTCATGGAGGCCTGGACATCCTGGAGGACAGGGGGCCTGCCCCGCGTAAGTTAAGGACCATCCAGCTCCCCAAGCAGAGCCTCCAAGCCAACACCGGCAGCCCTTTGTGAACACGGGTTGCTAAATTCTGGGAACACCCACAACCCTGAAGTACCTGCAAGAAATGTCCTTAGAACAGGTGTCCCTGCAAGAGCCCTGACCCTGGCTGTCCAGCCCCACTCCCTATGTTGTCTTTTTATTTCTCCTAGATGGTCTGCATAGGACTCTGTTATTTCAAGCCGTGGGGTAATTTTTCTCTTTGGTTTTTTAATAGTCTCCAGTTGAGCCCTTGTAATGAATATATTAAATAAACACATTTTTAAAAACAGAGAATCAAGGGGTCAGGTGTCTGCTAAGTTTTTTGTTTTTTTTTTTAAAGATTTGAGAGAGAGGGCGAGTGTGTGGGGGAGGGGCAGAGGCAGAGAGAGAGAATCTCAAGCAGGCTCCACGCTCAGCACAGAGCCGGACACGGGGCTTGATCGCACAACCCTGAGATCATGACCTGAGCCCAAACCAAGATGACGCTTAACCAACTGAGCCACCCAGGTGCCCCCACGGTGCCTGCTAAGTTTTAGAACTAAGTATCATCACAAGTGATATTATCATCTACAAAGACATTCAATTATAAGGATGAAAAGATTTTTATTTTTTTTAAAGATTTTATTTATTTATTTGAGAGAGAGAGAGAATGAGAGACAGAGAGCATGAGAGGGAGGAGGGTCAGAGGGAGAAGCAGACTCCCTGCCAAGCAGGTAGCCCGATGCGGGACTCGATCCCGGGACTCCAGGATCATGACCTGAGCCGAAGGCAGTCGCTTAACCAACTGAGCCACCCAGGCGCCCGGATGAAAAGATATTTAAAAAATATCATTCCTAGGATCAATTAGTCCTGGTTATCTGTTATGTAAATAAGGGAAACCTGCCATTAACAAAGTTATATTTGGTCTTTCAGAAAAGGAAAAGAGTAAGTTAATGGATAAGGCTCACATAGATCTAAAATAACCAAGGAGACCTCACATTAAAACAGACTGATTACTGGGAAGTTTTGCATATAATTTTTCTGTAACAGACGCATTTTTTTTTCCATTTTAAAATTTTTGGCAATAATGTCAAATACTTTAAACCACTCCACTCACCTGACTCACACCAAAGTATACAGTGGTTAATAACCACCCCAGATGTTTTAGGGGGACTAGAACTCACCCAGGTCCTTCTTCAGTATGAATGTGTCTTAAATAAATCCTTTCAGGTTACATTTTCAATTTTTTAAGGCAGGGCTCTGTATTCACTTTTGAAATCAGACATAAATATTAGATTAGGAAAATACAACTGTGATAATTCTACTAAGCTGACCTAATTTTAGGAGAGCAAATCTTACTTAAAAGTACCTTTACAGGGCGCCTGGGTGGCTCAGACGGTTAAGCGTCTGCCTTCGGCTCAGGTCATGATCCCAGGGTCCTGGGATCGAGTCCCGCATCGGGCTCCCTGCTCCTTGGGAGCCTGCTTCTCTCTCTCTCTCTCTCTCTCTCTCTCTCATGAATAAATAAATAAAATCTTTAAAACAAACAAACAAACAAAAAAAGTACCTTTACAATAAAATGTGAGGGAACACGGTGGCACCCAGGAACCAATGATTTTTCAACTCCCACAATCCCCAAATTACTTAAGAAAGAACATTCTGGAGGGGATTGTGCTAAGTGAAGTAAGTCAGAGGAAGACAAATACCGTATGACTTCACTTCTATGTGAAATCTGAACAAAACACAGATGCTAAAATGCAGAGAACATACTGGTGGTTGCCGGAGTGGGGGAGAGTGGGGACAGGCAAAATAAAGGAGATGAAGAAGAAAAGAAAAAAAAAGAACATTCTGACAGTACAGAGATGGGAAAAAAGGATGAAAAGTATCTTGAAGAAACAGTATCCTTAGGACATAAGACTTTTTCTTGTTCAAATCCTTAAAAATATAATTTTCTTATCCTTATACATTTGGAAGATTTCCTCTTAAATACTGGTGGTGGTCAGGGGGACCGCCACAGAACAAGGGTAAGGAAGACTAAGGTTTAAAAGGGTTCCGTCAGAAAGATGACAAAGTCTGTACTTGTTACTGGTAAAGGAGGTTAATGATTCAAGTAGGGAAAGTCTATACAGCTGGAGATTTCAATTTATGGTTAGAGTTTAGAAATGACAGCCGGAGCATTTTCCGGACCTATTAAAACTTTTTGTATTAGTAAACTTACATATAAGAAAAAGACAAGGACTACCCAAATTTTACGATTTAAAAGTGGTGGAGGGGTGCCTGGGTGGCTCAGTTGGTTAAGCGACTGCCTTCGGTTCAGGTCATGATCCTGGAGTCCCGGGATCGAGTCCCGCATCGGGCTCCCTGCTCGGCGGGGAGTCTGCTTCTCCCTCTCCTGCTCCCCCCTCTTGTGCTCTTTCTCTCTCTCACTCTCTCTCTCAAATAAATAAATAAAATCTTTAAAAAAAATAAATAAAAAATAAATAAATAAATAAAAGTGGTGGAAATAAATTGATGAAATTTACCTGCACAGTAATGTATTTATGACATACTTCTGATACCTAAAACCAAACCAGTTAAAATACAAGAGTAAGAGTTATAAGCAGCCCCTCTCCCATGCACTGAACTACAAACAAAAGTCTTTTGGTATCTTAGTTTCTGTGGTCTTCACTGGAAAAGAAATGAGAACAAACTGTACAAAACCATTTTTTACATAGAAGTATGAACAATAAATGCTATCTCTAACAGTTCTGACTGTGAATTACCAGGTAGATATTTTTTGAAACAGAAGCACACCATCAAAGCATTAAGACATCATCAACCAAGTATGAAGAGTTAATACGAGGGGTGCCCAGGTGGCTCAGTCGGTTGAGCATCGGACTCTTGGTTTTGGCTCAGATCATGATCTCAGGGTCGTGGGATGGAGTCCCACGTCGGGCTCCGTGCTCAGCAGGGAATCTCCTTTAGATTCTCTCTCTCTCTCTGCCCCCAGCCTTCCCTCCCCCCTGCACCCCGCTCTCTCAAATAAAATCTTAAAAGAGTCAATACAAATACGCTTGTATTTGGTGCAAATTTAATTTTATTAAACCTTACAATGAATGTTGTGGCATATCATTTTCCATTATGTGACAATTTATTGGCTGGCATCTGAATACAGTACTTCTGAAAAATACACAATGGGAAGTGACAAAAGGGAGAAACTAGTTGTTTAGTGATATATATGAAGGCGGGGGGAAAAAAAAAGAAAAAAATGAAAAAAGGATGACGACCAATTAGTCTCTTCAGGATCTAATTCTAAAATGGTTAAATTCCAAGCAATAACAACTGCTGTCACAGTATGCAAAAATATGGTATTATTATCTCATCTGGCCCCCACAATTCTGATAATTACAAGGATCATTTTACCTGTAAAAGTCAACCTAAGTTTTCAGCTTGGTGATAGGATATCCTTTCATATAGAATTTAAAGAGTCTTCCCAAGTCACAGTAGATGCGGGGGGGGGGGTCCTCTAAAATATTACACATTAAGGGGGTCGCTTTACAAGTCAGCAATCACTTAACTTCAAAATCAGAATGGGCACCAAGTTTATTTTTTGCTGATTTGGGTTTTTTACGCCCCTGTCAGGTTTATGGGTAAGAAAAAGGACTTTTTTAAAATCTAGAATCCACTTGTCTTTATAAAGTAGACTGGTATCTAATCTGTGTAAAATGACCATTTCTTTTCCAGGAATGATCAATAGAGGAACATCTAAAATTCAGCAGGCCTTACAAGGCATTTTTACAGAAACATAATCAAAACTTATCAACTCCAGCCTACAAGTAGCTCATTAAGTATTAGAGTACTCACTTGTGGTTAAAAAAAAGTAACACACGGACGTATCTTCTTGATTCAGTCAACAATTTTGAGAATACTTTCTGACAAAGGCCTTAACAGTGTCTGAGGTCACGTTTATTAACCAACCTCCTCCAAAATAAAATCATGGACTATTCTGAGCTATCAAACAATTTGTCAAGAGCTCCTAACAGCGTTTGGGGAGATGGCTAACAGGAGAATTGTGTCCTAACTGAAATAAGGCATTTCAGTTCTCAAGACTGACGAACAGTTTTACGCGATCCATCTTTAGCGGTGGAAGATACGCCACGGGAGGAAATCCTCAGCTGCCCTGGGGTTGTTGGATTTAGGTTCACCCGTCAGGTAGTGTGAGGTGTGCCTTACCAAACTCTTCTCCCCGCCCAACAAAGGAGGGGGGTAATATTAAATCACTGAAAAATCCAGTTGCTCATCTTTTACCCCCAAATTACTGAGATCTACTAGTGTCGATTTACTGCACATACAGAGTTTCCTTTTAAAAAAAAAAAAAAAAGCTCATGCATACGTACCACAAGGTTAAGAGGCAAATGATTTCAAAATGTTGATGTCTGGTATTTCTAGAAAGTGTGTCTAAATCACAAACGGGTTAATCTATGTGGCACCTCAAACGTTCCACCAAATTTGCCCATGGTAAAGACGGGTTTTAAAGCCTCTTCATTCAAAGGCTGGAGAGCAACCATGACCAGTTATCTCCCATTCACCCTTTTTGACAGTGAAATTCCATTCCCAACCTAGTAAAATATCTTTTAAAAAAGAAATTAAACCTCAATTATTTAACCAGAAAGTAAGTCTATAATGCTTTTTATATTTACTACTATTCATCACGAGTTTTTGTTTTGTTTTGTTTACTGAATAAAGATGAAATAAATCTAAGGTGATTCTTTGCAGTGATGACTCCATAAATACCATGACATCAACCCTCAGGATAAAATGCGAGCAAAAACCCAAGTGGATCCAGCTCATTCAACTCACAGGTACACTTGAATTTTTTTTTTCCTCAAACAAATAAGGAGCTTTTTATTCAGAACAATTTCATTAAGACATTTGCAGGGCAAATGTGCCATCATAAATTTTATTCTGAATAACAATAAAGTGCTGAAGGATAATTACCTGAATCTTTTTTTTTAGTACTTTTCACTTCATCTTTTCTTAAAAGAGCCCTTTCTGTGGCATTAGCGAAGCTGTGTGGAAGAAAAAAACCAAACCAAACCAAAAACAAAACAAAACAAAAAACCATACAGAAAGAAAAGCAGAGCAAAGGTAACTTCCAGTAAGGGGACAGGAAGCACTGCAACCTTTTGTGTTTATTAACTAGGGTGCCGAATAACTGAGACCAAAGTAATTCATGCAAGTTACCTTGAAAGGAAGGACACTGTTACTGACCTTGGATACTATGGCAGTAAATTGCATACAAAAATACCTTAATTATCCTAGATGCCCAGATCGGGCTCAGCAAGCATCATGCCCCTGACATGCTGTAGCTCTTTTTGTAACTAAAAGTGATCGATCGCTGAATAGTTCAACGGGACTCATTAAAGCTGTGTGATCAACTCTGAGGTTAAATTGAAGCAAATTCTCTAACACCTAATCACATCATCAGCACAAGCAGGACAACGCTATAGCAGCATGAAAGGTGGGTCACTTTGTAAAGATTCTTCCTTTTACTGCATGATATATTAAAATGACAGACCTAAATTTCAACTGGGTTAATGAGTTAGAAGAGATCTGTTTCCCAAATTTAGCACACAATAATTTCAGTGGATTAGAGAGAGAAACCTTGGAAGAAGAAGAAGAAAAACCAAACAAACAGAAAAGCCTGAGCTCAGGGAGCTAAGCTGTAGCTCTAAAAAATTGTCATGCTACAAAGAGTACTACTTTCAAAAAAAATGAACTTTGTAACAAACGTAACAGTGTTTTGAGTTGAAGTTGACCAACTGCTGCATAGAAAAATGTGCTAACATACAACAGTCAAGTTTAAGCCGCTGCATAGAGGAGATAAAGCACT
Source organism: Mirounga leonina (assembly GCF_011800145.1). Taxonomy (NCBI): domain Eukaryota; kingdom Metazoa; phylum Chordata; class Mammalia; order Carnivora; family Phocidae; genus Mirounga; species Mirounga leonina. The sequence goes on from NW_023270426.1 coordinate 2,319,951, forward strand.
TATGGTAATTGCAAATGGTAACAGGTCCATAAAGGGTGTACAACCTAGCATGGGCCCGTAAGGGGGAAAACACCGGTAAGTAGAAATGGTGAGGAAGTAAATCAAGTGGAAAGAGGGAAGCAGCTTGGGCAAGAGAAGGAAGAAGCAGGGGGAAAAAAAAAAAGAAAGAAAGACCTTCAAGTGTATAAAATTCACAAACCAGTAAAGTATAAAGACACCACTGAGAAACGGTGACCTCTGTCCCAAACGCCCAACAGCAAACAGAACCAGAACAGATAAGCCTTTGGCAGACAATTTTAGAAATTCGAATAGGACATTACATTTCTCAATAATTCGCAAAGAATATATTATATGGTATATTGATATTAAATACTGGGAAACCAATCCTGGAAAGTTGACGCTTCTAATGCTTTAGCCAATGACAGCACGAGGACATCAAGCTAAGTGAATGCTGGTGTTCTCACAACAGTGCTCACGTATGAGGCGACTGTCAGCGACCCGTGCTTTCAAGAGGGCGACGCGACAGTCAGATTATCATCTGTGCAGCGAAACAAAGGTCTCTAGCTTTTCTGGGATATGCCCCTTATAACATATTCTATGATTCACTATGACACGAGCAGCAAGACACTGCAGGGTGGTATGATTTATGGGCTGGATCAAATTTTTAGCGATCTCCTTCTCGTCCAGCAAGTCACTGGCAGTCTGCTTGTGCAAGTTTGTGGCATCGAAATGTGCACCTGATTTGATAAGGAGATTCATGATGTCGGGATGGTTGTTCAGAGCAGCGACGTGCAGGGGGCTGTTGTCGTCGGAGTCTCTGACGTTCACGTCGGCGCCACACTCGATCAGTATGGCCGTGACTTGCAGGGACGGGAATTTACACACGGGGTACCGGCCGACACACGTGGTGTTCTTGTCCACGGCCAGGTGAAGCGGGCTGAAGTTGTTCTTCCCCCTCGGATGCAGCTTAAGAAACCTGTAGATAGTCTGCTTTTTGAAATGGTCCTGTTCTAGAGTACAAGGAACTTTTTCTAACAAGCAAATCAAGTGCAAAATAATGGAAAGAGCCTTATTTAACTGTAACGGGTCAGCCGGACACTGAGTTTGTTTGATAGCTCGCTCTATTTCAAGGACGCTTTTGCACAGGATGCCCATAAGATCGTCAAACGTAACGGTGGTGCCCAGCAGGCCTTTAGCCCTATCCTGGAGCATAAAGGAGAACAGTTCTGCAAAAGATAACAAGCTGCTGGCGGTCATGGGGCTTAAAGGATCCAAATTGTTCTGCTGCATATCCAAAGCATACTTCCAGAGGTTGATGCATCGTTTGAAATTTCCAGAGTCTGCATAGACAGCGCCTCTGTATCGAATATAATAAGAGGTATCAGGATGAGAAGGACCAAGAATACGTTCTCTAATTAATAGGGCCTGCATTCTCATCTCATCAGGGTCAGCGATAAGGCCTTCCAGCTCTTCTGCACTGTTCACCTCCTTGGCATAATCGTAAGCCATTATTAGTGTCTGTGGTACTGGTTTGCTAATTATATTAGTCCTGTCACTGTACCTCATGTTCATTGCCTTTTTCCAGTACTTCAAGGCCCCAAGCAGATCTCTCTTTTTGTCTACAAATGTAGCTCCCAGAAGCTCTAGAGCATTGATCCGTTCTGTCTTGCTGGTCTGTGCATGGTGGGTCAGAAAATCCACAATATTTGTGTGACCAGTAACACTCGCTGAGAGAAGGGGAGTCATCCCGTAACCATCCTTTTCCATCTTGGCACAATACATAAGAAGCATCTTCATGATGTCCAAACTCCCAGATTCTGCGCAATCATGCAATGCAGTATTACCTTAAGGAGAGGAAAAAAAGAGATAACATATTTTGAGGGACCAGGAGACAATGTAGTACATGTTCGTAGCCTAGGAACCTCATAAAAAGCAGGCGGCTACAGGCTGACCTTAATGGGACAGACTTTAATCTGAATACAAATGAGGAAAAAAAACAATCCTCGGCACTTAAAACTAGTGTGACCCACTGCAGGGGTTAAATAAATACTTGTTAAGTTTGTTGAGTAAATGACCAAATTAGGCATGAAAAGATCATCAAAGTCACTAAGGAAATTCAAAATGAATCCACGGCCTCTTGGCTTTTTTCAATAGCAATTGCAAGTGCATATTCTATGACTAAAAAGCGATGAAATGCAATTAACCAGCTAGTCAGCTTTGCAGCCAGTCACTTAAACTTTCTGGGTCAGCTTCCACATTTATAAGCCAGAAATCTAATCTAGAACGTCTAAGATTCTCCAGTTTGAGTCTAACAGGAGTCGGAAATTATTTTTTCTATATTTCTGATTGCCAAATAAACTTCAGCTGTCTTAGTCAAAATTCTCGGTGACAAAGTACTTTTCCTCAGAAAGCTCCCAGGAGAAAAACAAGTCCAGTAAAATGTGAAAAAACACGTGGGTGGTTCAACTGGAAATTTAAAAGGAGCCATCTGAAGTGTCCTTTCGTAATGGATTATTTCCCATTGTAATTTAATTTTTTACATATTCTCTGAAGATGTACTGAATGTTCCAATGCTGTCGTGTTCTTCCCACACGTGGATTCAAACGGACAACAGACACTGGCACATCGGGAAAAGCCCGTGTGCAACATATGAAGACATTACAACCACACAGGTGTTTTAGCTGCCGAAGTTTAATGCCAAACATCTTACTACTTGTCATAACAAGAATTACCACACAGACCTTTGATATTTACCTACGGTGTTTACAGAAAACTCCCACAGTGAGTCACCAGAGGCGCGGGTGCAGTGAAGAGTTACGGGAGCCGGCGACACTGGTAGGTTTCCTTAGAAAGAACTGGCTGCCCGGGGCCGGCCCTCGGCTCCCATTGGAGAACTCGCCTGTTCAGAAAACTCGCCCTCCATGATAAGGGGGGCTCACTGTCTGTATGAACAATACAGTTTGGGCTGAGTACCTGCTTTCCTTCTGGGAGCCTGGAATTTGGGGTATCTCAGGAAAGGGTGCCTCCGTGAACGGCATCCAATAAAAGCCCTGGGCTCTGAGTCTCCTAGTGGGTTTCCCTGGGCAGAAACTGCTCTGTGTCCCCTGTTATGAGGACACGGCATAAAAAAGCCTGAACACAGATTCCTGTACGCCCCCACCTGTGCCTTTCCCCTTTAGGATCCAGCTGCACATCCTTATCACACCACTGTAATAAATGTCAGCCACGATTACCACTCTCTGCTGACTCACCACCTCCAGATACGGGGAAGGCCTTGGGGGACCCATGACACAGCATGGATGTTAGAAAGTAGTTTAAACCTGAACACTTCCCATAACAAATCTGTAACTAAAATTCGAAAGAGCCAGTTATTACACACTGGGACTTGAATCCCTCCACAGGTTCCTCCTGTTTAGTCTTCCATGACACCTACAGGAAGTACATGATTACCTGCATACATTTGTTCTGACTCAGGATTTCAAAGGTCTATAATGGAATGGTGTCTGATGGAATGTTTTAGCAATGTGTCTGTAACCAAGCGCTGAGAGAGCCCAGAACTTCTGCCTGCTAAAACTAATGTTCACTTGTTCAAAGTAATCTCAAGTAAGCAGAGCTATTACTAAATGTATTTTTAAGGCTCTATTAACCTAACTGCTGTATCAGAATACACCAAACACGGGGGGAAAAATGTGTGTGTGTTTTTTTTAAATAAAAAAAACCTATAGAATACTTTCACATCTAGTAATGGCAGAAGTGATATGATCACCCTCCCCAGTAATAACTTAAAAAGCTGAAAATTTTATTTTTAAAAATCTGTTTGATAGCATGTAAAGAGCTAAAAAGAGGACAACATCCAGAAGAAGAAAGAAAATCAGAGAGGTCCAGAATTTAGGGAAGCTTCCCCCAATGGCCTCTTCTGATTCTGGAAGCACCAGTGAAAACACTGAGGGGACCTTTTGACACCTGTGCAGGGCTGGAGGAGAAAACTAGAGTCCAGAACCCACGAAGAAGGGGACTTTGAAACCCCCATACACTCCTGAGTTAGAGCTCAGAAGGGCTGCACCCATGTACTTAAAGACAAACTACAAACAGACCAGCAATTGGAGGAACCAAAATCCAATTTAAGATCATGTCAACACTGAATTAAAGAAATTCAGGATTGCGGGGCGCCTGGGTGGCTCAGTTGGTTAAGCGACTGCCTTCGGCTCAGGTCATGATCCCAGGGTCCTGGGATCGAGTCCCGCATCGGGCTCCCTGCTCTGCGGGGAGCCTGCTTCTCCCTCTCCCACTCCCCCTGCTTGTGTTCCCTCTCTCGCTGTGTCTCTCTCTGTCAAATAAATAAATAAAATCTTTAAAAAAAAAAAAAAAGAAATTCAGGATTGCTAGTGAAAGTAGTCAAAAGCCAAAAGCAGATACAAATACCATTTACAGAAAATATTATCTAGATATCATCTATTTACTAGGGCCCAAATTATTTTTCATATTCTTTATATCTAATGTTTGGTATCCAATCAAAGGAACCACAACACAAAACCAAAGGAAATAAGAGCTGATGGAAAAGCCCAACAGAAGATACTGCTCATACAGTCATCAGACACAGACTTTAAAATAGTAATTATGCTGAGCAAAGTAAGAGAGATTAAAAAACAATTCTGAGAATTAGACAGAAAACTGGAAACTACAAAAAGGAACAAGATGGATGTTCTAGAACTGAAAACCTCAGTGGGTGGCTTTCCAAGCAGATTACGCATAGCTGAACGGAGAATGAGTGGCTGGAAAAATCAGCCAGATGAAAATACACAGAAAGAAGCATAGGGGTGACAGGCTGGCAGAGCAGAGACACTGAGAGACCGAGGGAACGACCGAGCGTTGACGCTCTCCAAGCCAGAATTCCAGAGGAAGAAAATGGGCCCAAAGCAATACCTAAAAGATAAAGTCTGAAAATTTTCTGAAGCTGGTAGAGTATTATAAATGTAGTAAGTCTTAGAAACACCAAGAGAGAGAAATACAAAGAAAATTCCCTAGAGGCACAGTCCAGTGAAACTGCTAAGCACTCAGACAAAGAGAAAAATTTCACAAACAAGGAAAAAGTGGAAATGACCTGCACGAGAGCAAGAGTTCAGCTGATGGCAAAGCTCTCACCAGGAAGAGGAAGCCGGAGGACAACAGAATGGTGTCTGTATCTTGAAAGCACTCAAGGAAAATAACTGCCAACTGAGAATTTTATACCCAGAGCAAGAATCAGGTGAATGAAGGACTGTTTGAGGTGAGAACAAAAAGAGAAAACCCATTATTACTGGCAGACCTAGTACTACAGGGTGTTCTCCAGGCAAAACGAGGATAAGCCACATGGAAGCATAGAGATATGGACATAAGCATCAACAAGAAGGGTAAATTTGGGAGAAATACTGACTTTGAAAATAACAAGTGTCTCGCAGGGCTTGAAATACATACAGAAGTCAAATGCGTGATAGCAAGAGCATAAAAGTAATGAGGGCAATTGGAATTAAAGTATTCCAAAGATTTTTGCATTGCTTGGACAGAGGTAAACTCAGAAATTTACGTTATTCCTTTGGTAAGTCGAAGTAGTACAATAACCACTAAAATAACAGAGGGTATGCATCTTATTACTACATACTCTCTAATACAGAGAAAAAAATGAAGTAAGAAAAAAATAATTCAAACGCAGACAAAAAAATGAGAGACAAAGAACACAAACCAGGTAGGACAAATAAAAATCAGAAAGTAGGAGAGTAAAACCCAAATATATCAATAATTACATTAAATGCAAGCAAACTAAACATTCCCATTAAAGGACACAAACTGTCAGACTGAAAATAGAAATATGTAAAACTCAACTACATGTTGCTTACAGGAGACACAACCTTCAATACAGGGACAGAAAAAGGCTGAAGCGAAAAAAATGGAAAAAAATTATACCCTATGCAAAAAAGAACCATAAATAAGAAAGCTGTGTGATATTAAGATACCAGACTAAGGAGACGTTAAGGCAAAAAGCATGGTTAGAGATAAAGGGAAACATTTTACAAGGATATAAAATCCAAAAGAACATAAAGATACAGTATTTCCAAATTTGTTTTTACCTAAAAACATAGGTTTGAATTATATAGAGCAAAAATCAACAGAACTCCAAGGAAAATCAGACAAACCCACCCGCACCAGACACTTGAGCCACCTTTCTCAGGAGAGAACAAAACCAATACGGGGAGAGAAGATTTGAACACAATGAACAAACTTGATTTAACTGAGGTATATAAAGGAACACTGGACTTAACACCTATAGAATACCATTTTCTTTCAAGGATATAGGAAAGAATACACACACTGACCACATTCTGGCCATAAAGTGAGACTCAAAGAAACAGCAAGGGACTGAGATCACTGAGATCACTTAGAAAGTCCACAGTGCAAGTTAGAAATCACACACACACACACCCCAACAGCAACAACAACAAAACACTAGAAAAACCTCCACAGATTTGAAAATTTAAATACATACTGCTAAATAACCTATGTGTCAAAGAAGAAACCCCAATGGAAAAAGAGAAAATATTTGTAACCGGATGAAAATGAAAACCTTAAGTAACAAATCCTGTGGGATGTGGCTGAAACTGTGCTTCTATGTGCACCCTAGAAAAGAAAGGCTTTAAAAAGATGGCTCAGTTTTCATCTCAAGAAAGTAAAGGAGAAAAACAGTAAATTAGACCCAGAGAAAGTTGAAGCGAATCATAAAAGCAGAGATTAATGGAGAAGAAAAAGGTATCCAGGGGCGGGGGCGGGTGCGGAATGGGGAGAAAGGGAGTTAAAATAGCCATTCACTCAATAAATCCAGTTCCGGGGAAAAAAAAAAAAAGGTATCCATATGTTCACACACCATTTTTCTCTTTTCCTGAATCTGATGTATTAGCAGTTACCCCCTCATAATCTTATATTCGTAACTAGGCGAAGCAGAGAAAATACTTATTCTACAAACAAAAAGCAGGGAAACTGGGAGTAAAACATAAGCCCATGTCTCCCAATCGCCACTGCAGTGTCCTGTGCATTCCTGGGGTCATATTTTAAATGCTAGTCATACTAGAACCTGATGAGTAAGTTCTATCTAATACAGGCCAAACCTCATAGTGGAACTCCACCGATCACGTTACTTTCCAACTCAAAACCTTTCATGCTTCCACAGTTGAAAACCTTTAAGATGGCTTTCGAAATTCTACGACACTGATTCTCAAAGCACTATCCGTGTAAGGCAGGGGGGCAAAGAGAAAGAAACCCAGAGTTTCAGAAAACGTTATGTGAAGTAAAGCTTAGTCTTGGTTAGTGGGAACACACACAAGGTACACTATGAGAAATGGATTTTAAAAGACTGAGATCTTATTTGCCTACCCTACTTGGCCAGCCTCATTTTTCGTGTCCAACATGAATGCTGCACTGTGACTCTTGCCAGGAGTTGGCCAACTTTTTCTATAAAGGGCTCGATGGTATTTTTAGGTCTTGCAAGCCATAATGTCCCCGCTGTAACCACTCAATTCTGCCATGGCCAGAAGTACCCGTTGGCAATGCATTCAATGAATGGAGATGGTCTTGTTCTAACAAAACTTGACTTACGGACACTGAAATAGGGCTTTCAGGGCATCTTCATGGGTCATAAAGTATTATTCTTCATTCCATTTTTTCCCCCAACCATTCAAACATAACATCTTCACTGTCAGGCAGCAGAGAAACAGGAGGCCTGGGCCCTAGTCTGGGCCCTAGTCCGCCAACACCTCCTCTGGGACATTGCCAGTGCCTGCCATTCACATGGCGGAGACCCTACTCACGCCTCCCGTCCCTCCAGCCTAAGTGTCCCTCCCAGCACGGGGGACAAGCCTGCTCACTTCAACCTCCACGCCTCTGCTCTTCGTTTTTCTGTAATATACTCTTGCTTCTTTACCATTGTAACTTCTTGTCCTTCAAGTTTCAACAGCAACATCAGCCACCTAAAGAGATTTGCTTGTTGATACCACACCAACTTGTCATTTTGAGGCTGCCTGGTGAACAAATGTGTCACTCTTCCTGGTGGGTATTCCTATTACATGAACTAATACGGTATTATGTAATACCTTACAATAAGTACAACGTTACTGCCACAAACAACAGTTTTCTTACCTAAACGGTCTGTTCCTAAAGGACACAGATCCTACATAATATTTCCTTTATATCCCAACTAGCAGTTAGCACACTGCTAAGGTTAAGGTAAGAGCCTTAAATTGTTAATACTTGATTATCAGAAAAAGTGATTCAAACTTAGCTTCTGAGGATAAAATAAGTTTAAAAAGTAAAGTCTCAGGAGAGAGATCGTAACTTCTCTCACAAGTTAAGTATATGACCATCACACTTTCATGCCCTCAAAGCCCTAAAAAAGTGCTTCTGAATTATAGCCTAGATCTTGCCTCCAAAGTTTAGAAAAGAGAAGCTTCAAAAACAAACAAAAAGCTTAATTTTAAAGCAACCATAATTTCTGTCTCAGGTCCCAGTCTCTCTATATAGATGTTTTGATAAAGTTGTAATTAGTCCATATACAACTGTTACCTGCTTTTCTCCCACATCTTAGTCATTTTCTCCTGGTAAGTGACCAGTAGGTAGTCTACATGAACTCCACAGATAATACATCATCATTCTTAATGGCTTTATGGTAGAAGTTCAAGTAAGGAGGCATGTCAAGTTCACATAAACACTTCCCTGACTGATGGGCATCTGCACTGCTTCAGAATTTTCACTATTAAAATTAATGCCTAAAAACCTAGAAGGACAGATAATACGTGACTGCCAGGGGGTGGATTCTGGGACAGAAGTTGACTGCAAAGGGGCATGAAGAACTTTCTGTTCTATCTTTATTGTACTGCTGGATAAACTACAGTGTATGTTTATCAAAACTTATACAACTATATACTAAAAAGGACGGGTTTTATTGTGTATAAATTATACTTCCATAATTGAAAGATGAAAAAATTAATGCCTAATTTAAAACAGAATCACAAGTATGTGACAGCTTAAGATACATCTCTAATTCATTCCAAAGGAATTAGACAATCTTTTAAAAGATCCACTTTTATTTTTTTTTTAAAGATTTTATTTATTTATTTGAGAGAGAGAGAATGAGAGACAGAGAGCACAAGAGGGAAGAGGGTCAGAGGGAGAAGCAGACCCCCCGCTGAGCAGGGAGCCCGACGTGGGACTCGATCCCGGGACTCCAGGATCATGACCTGAGCTGAAGGCAGTCGCTTAACCAACTGAGCCACCCAGGCACCCTAAAAGATCCACTTTTATAGTATTCTTTCCGGCACTAGGATTAATTTTGAATTTTAATTTATATTACTTCTGTACCTAGGTATATAGGACACTTTTCCATGTCTGTTCACAAACTTTATTTTCTTTTATGACAAGTCTATTTATGTTCCAGTTTCTGGAATTATTAGTCTGACTTTATTCATCTTATAAAATGATAATCAGCTATCTGCTGTATTTGCTCTATTAACAGTTTCATTCAAGAGAGCTATGCTTTCAGGATGAAATGCAAGTTCTTGTGAAAACATCTAACAAGGTGAATTTAAAAATCAAGTTACTATGTTCTTGTGACCAGTCTGTGCTAAGTTACATGCCAAAGACCAATAAAATCATATATAATTTTTACTAAGTAACATCAGTGATTTAGATTTTTGGTGCATAACATCATATGCCAAGTACTACTGAATATCCAACTCAAGCATTTTCCCTCAGTTATGTGCCTCTATGTTTCCATAATACGATGGAAGATTTGGTATCTCTACCTCATAATGTCTTAATTTTGTATCCTCAGAGTGAGAAAGACAATTAAAAATAGAACACAAAGTTCAAAAATACTACCAGGCATCTTAGATGAAATCAAGGCTATTTGGCACTGAAATATAATTCACCTTTAAAAAAAAAAAGGAAGAAAATAAACACTGTATTATGCAATTCTCAGTGTCTGACTCAGAACATGTTCATTTGGAGAAAAAATAAAATTTCTGACACTGAATTCATTATGGAAAATTCTCATGATTTCTCAAAAGACATGTTTGTTAAATGGACATTTAAAAATCAAGCTAATGGTCCTTAAAGTGTTAATTCAGTTAAAGTATTTATACAGAAAGTTAAAATAGTATGATATAAATATATTAATTTTCAACTACATAACTTAACCTTGAAATAGTGCTAAGAATAAAAAGTAGCCATATTCGTTGAGATGCTTCTGGGATGGATACTAAGGGAAAGAAATGATGCAAGTGTTTATGCACAAAAACATGGTCACCAGAGGGGAGGTGGGTGGGGGATGGGGGAAACAGGTGATACCTGTGATGAGCACCAGGTGATGTTTTAAAGTGCTGAATCACTGTATTGTACGAATATTACACTGTATGTTTATAATGGAATTAAAATAAAAAACTTAGTAAAATAAGAAAATATGAAACTGGTGGTTTCCAGAGGGAGGGTGTGAGAGAGGATGGGTGAAATAGGTGAGGGGGATTAATAGGTAATAACAAATAACAAGCAAAAAACATGGTAGTATTTCTCAAGAAGACCTACCTAAAAGTACCAATCTTAGTTGCTGTTAATCCTAAGAAACCTGCAATCTTTTGATAGCAGGCATATAAAAGATAGGGATTTGTGTAAGTGCCTAACAAAGGGGTGAGATCTTCCTAAAATAAGTAATCCCAAAACATACCAGTATTTTGAGTAATAACTAGTTGGAGCCCTTAGAGTGCCCTCGCTCCAAACCAGATGTTTGGGTTTGACTGATCAATAAGTAAGTGATTGTTTGCATGAGATTGTTACCAATCAACTAATGACTTAAATCACAGAAGAACTTCGACACAGAATTTATAAATATCTCAATTGGGTAAGATTACTTAGATTCTCCAGGATTAGAATTAAGTCAGTTTCTAAACCACTCCCAATTTCTATTTTTAATGAAACAAAAATGTTCTCACAAGGGCTGTAAAATATTTTACAAATACAAAATGTCTATTATAATTTCAAGTGCTTTTTCTAGAAATATCAATTCAACAGATTGCTATTTTGTAAAGTCCTCACACAGTTCAAGTTTTGTGTGTGTCTGTTTTAGTCAAATACAGTTGTGCTTCTCAAACTTTAATGTACACAGTCACCAGAGGATCACAGTAAAATGTGGATTCTGATTCAACTGATCTAGGGTGGATCCAAGGGAAGCCCATGCTGCTGGTCTTTGCTACTTTGAGCAGTAAGGAAATAGAGGAGGAATCTTACTTTCTTGTTTGCTATATAGGCATCTGCCATAAAGCTTAGTATGTAATAGCTCTATCAAGTCATATGAAGATAAGTTGAAAAGAAGGGTTAGGTCACAGCCCTGTTTTACACCACACAGAAAATGAAACTTCACCATTCCTCTTTATGCTAAATGAAAACATTAGATGCCAGAGCAGGAAAAGGGTGTGCTGTACAACTAGATTACACAGTCTGACCCACAGAAACATTTCTGTCTATGTAGTAAAGGGTATCAGTAAACTCTGCAGTGTTTTCTTAACAATTTTCTTGTTTAGGTCAAATCTAAATGATCTACAGTTGAATATTTCAAAAATTAGCTTGTAAAATAAAATCCAAGTTGCTGTAACCAATACCATCAAAAGAGTGAAAAAAACAATGTAAACTGGTGCAACCACTGGGGAAAACAGTATGCAGGTTCCTCAGAAAGTTAAAAATAGAAATACCACACAACCCAGTGATTCTACTTCTGAGTGTTTACCCAAAAAAACACTAATTCGAAAAGATACATGCACCCCTATGTTTATGGCAGTATTATATATAACAGCCAAGATAGGGAAACAACCTCAGTGTCCACCGCCAGATGAACAGATAAAGAAAATGTGGTGTGTGTGTATATATACAATGATAATACTCAACTATAAAGAAGAATGAAATCTTGCCATTTGTGACAAATGGATGGGCCAGAAGGTATCAGGTCAGACAAGCAAAAAACAAATATATGGTTTCGCCTACATGCGCAATCTAAAAAACAAAATGAACAACCAAACCAAAACAGAAACTCATAAATACAGAGAACTGGTGGTTTCCAGAGGGAGGGTGTGAGAGAGGGTGGGTGAAATAGGTGAGGGGGATTAATAGGTAAAAACTTCCAGTTATAAAATAAGTCATAAGGATGAAAAGTACAGCATAGGGAATATAGCCAATAATACTGTAATAACATGGAATGGTGACAGATGGTAACTACACTCATTATGGTGAACACTGCATATGTTTAACTCAAATTACTACATTGTATACCTGAAACTAATACAATATTGTGTGTCAACTATACTTCAATAAAAAGGAAGGAAGGAAAAGAAATGGGAGAGACATTTACCAAAAAAAATTAAGTTTGTGACCAGTACTCATTTCACTTGTTCCTCTTCTTTTTACTGGTGTATCTGACTCCCTTTCTGTTACTCTTAACTTCCCTTGTTTTCTTAAAAAAAACCCTAAATTTACTTAAAAAAAGAAAGTGAAAAAAACAATCTATAGAATGGAAGAAAATATTTGCAAATCATATAGCTGATAAAGGACTTGTATTCAGAATATAAAAATTACTCTTACCACAACTCAGTAATAAAACAATAACCCAATTTTAAAACGTGCAAACAATACGAAGACACTTCTCCAAAGATAAACAAATGGCCAATAAGCACGTGAAGAGATGCTGAACATCATAGCACTGAAGAAATAAAAATCAAAACCACAATGAGATACCACTTCACACCCACTAAGACGGCTATCTCAAAAAAGAAGAGTAATAACAAATGTTTGTGAGGGTGTGGAAAAATTGGAACTCTCCTACACTTTTGACAGGAATGTAAAATGGTACAGTTGAGCTGTTCCTTAAAAGGTTACACAGAGTTGCCATGTGACCCAGCAATTCGACTCCTCCATCTCTGTCCCAGAGAAATGAAAACTTATATCCACACAAGAACTTGTACATGAATATTCGTATCAGCCTTATTCCAAGAGCCAAAAAGGAGAACCAATCCAAATGCCCGTTAACTGATGAATGGGTAAATGTGGTCTATCTACACAAGGGATTATACAGTAAAGAGACTAAAGCAATAAAAAGAAATAAAGTACTGACACATGCTACAAAATGAATGAGCCTGGAAAACATCCCACTAAGGGAAAGAAGCACACCACAAAAGACCACGTATTATGCTTCCATTTATTACGAAATGTCCAGAACAGGCAAATGCATAGGGACAGAAAGATCAGCGGTTACCTAAGGTTACTGCATTCGGGGTGGGAGGGGAGGGGGGAATGAGAGTAAGTATTACTGGATATGGGTTTTGCGGGGAGAAGGTGAGGAAAAGGTGGTTGCGGCGACAGCCACACCACTCTGTGAACGTACACTAATGTGAACACTTAAATGGGTGAATGGTATGTGAATTGTGTCTCAAAGCGGTTTTAAAATCAAAGTACTTGTGCTTCTGGTAGAAGTGTAAGTTTTGACCTTTAGAAGCAGCAATTAAAGGGTCTCTTACTGTAACAGATTTGCTGGAAATGCACAAAAATAATTCTCACCTCTCCTCTTTAGCCTACTGTGCTTGCCATCCATTCTTCTTCAACTCTGTAGCTGGGACTTGTAAGAGGCCCACTTCCAAAGATGGGGAGGGGCCTGCGATTCAACTGCAGAACAATGCTGATCCCAAGTATTTTATTCCTGGAATAACTAAATGGTACGTGTTAAGGGAAGAAGTGAGAAGGGGTAGAGAGAAACACTTCAGGATATCCAAGGAGCACTAGAAGGTTCCTCCATTTAGGATGTTTCCCTTAGCCGTGTATATTCTAACTCTAGAGACACTCAAGGACAGGACTTGAAAAAAAAGGAATCAGAGCAGAATCAAATACAAACTGTGCCAAGGTTACCATGTGCCTTCCCTTCATTAATTGTATAAGGCACTGAGTTCGGAGCATATGGAAATTTAACAACACAGGCCCTTGAAGCTCACAACAAGGTTAAACACTAAAAACATCTGCATCTAGAGGTAAGATGAATTCTTACGACTCAAAGGGAAATCAGAAAGTGCCTGGGAGATGGGTCTTGACATCCAGTGGAATTTTAAGGCTAAGAGGAACTGAGCTAAGGGATCAGGACTAAAGCAAATATTAGTGTAATTGGGTGAAAATTACACAATGTCAAAACATCAACATTATAATTCAGACTTCATTAAAATTCCCTTTCTGGCTGTTGTTCTTCCCCAAGCGTGGGGGACAAAGGGAAGAAAGATGTTTCTGGCAGATCTGCCACTCCCCTGTGACTTCTTTACCTGGGCCTTTCCCCACCTCTATCTTCCATCACATACATTCCTGATGTCTCAATAGCATACGTCTCCAGAATGCCAAAGGCTTCCGGAATTGTGTTTTAAAGAAACAACTGTAATCTAGGAAAATCTCATAAAGATGAACTCAGCGAGGGAACCACTCATACCCAATGGTCAATAAGTAAAACAGCCTCTGTCTTAAGTTCATGCGGCTGAAAGGGCAGGAGAGTTCAGGATCTACTTATTTTCTCCACTTCAGTTCAATTGTGAGGATTCACAGTTCAAAATCCAATCTCCAGGCCTAGAGGAACAAGAGGAGTACTTCCCCACTGCACTCAATCTACACACTTTCTACCCTGGGGACACGGAGAAGTGTGCCAGGGGACACAAGAGGGAAAAGACGAATGTGCACAACTTGCAGGAGCAACCTGATGAGGGGGGATTAAAATGTTAATGAATTCAACCAGTAAGTCATTTAAACATTATTACTAAATCAAAACAAACACAGATACACCACAGAAGAGAAGGAAGTTTTAAGTCCCTCTCTCTAAATCTTGGAAAGTAGATGTGTGGAGGTTGACCAGCAGCTGAGCAGAACCCTGGAAAGTCAAGAAAGAATGGACAACTTCTGCTTCCAACACACAGAAAGTCATGTACAGCAGAAGAGCCTACTGACAGGACAAGGGTCATTTTCTTGGTCCCTGATCTTAACACCAACCGTTCTTAATTTACAGGGGAGATTTTCTTACCTGAGATTCCTTTGCACTTACAGTGCGTAAAAAAAAATAATGGGATTTCTTTCTTTTTCACGTTGTCTTGACTGAAATACATCTACACCCTAAAATGCCTATATACTATGGGAGACAACTAATATAACATGCCTGGGGTTTGCTTTAAACTACTGCAGAAAACAAAAGGAGAGGAGAGAGAAATGTATTTTTTAAAACCTTGGCAAATGTGGGTAACTGTTGAAGCAAGGTGATAAGTACACAGTGGTTCAAGTCATATTCTTCTCTCCACTTACGCAGAAATTAGAAAATTTCCATAATAAAAAGGCAAATAAACTGCCTGAACTAGCTCTCTCTCAAACCCTTTTAAAGCCAGCTCTACTTATGAGCCTACCCGAATTTCTCCCATTTCTGGAGTTCTACCTGTACTGCTCATTCTTCACAATTATGGCCTTAATTTCTTACTTCACGTCTTCATGTATGGATTTATTTCCGTAGTGAAAGAACAACAAAACAGTCCTTGCCATCAGGGAGTTTATAATCCTTTCTCTCTTAAATCCAACCTATTTCATTCAACAAACTTCATTTACCAAATACCCACTATGAGCCACTCTGTCTAACACCACATGGATACAAACATCAGGCCTCTAGCCTTAAAGAGCTCACAATGTAACAGAATTAAAATGCAGTTAGATGGGTTCCCCCCCCCAAAAAATCCCAGTTATTTCTCAGTTGAAAACTTTTCACTAGCTTACCTCTGCATAAAGAATCAAACTCCTTTTCCTAGAAGTCAATGTCCTTTATAATCTAGTCCTGAGTGCCCTTTGGTCCAAATATGCCTACTTTTCCACTTCCTGGATCCTCCAAGGTTCTCAATGTGCCTTTCCTTATGCCATTTCCTAAACCTTTAAAACTGTATCAAATGCACTCTACAGATCTGAACCCTGACAATCCTTTCAAGGCCCAGTTCAATGTCTCCATGAAGATCACACTCCTAAAATCCATCAGCAGAGATTCACACTGCAACGTCCTTATCTTCTCGTAAGCCTCCACAATGTCCAACACAATGTCTTGCCTACAGAAAATGCACAGTGATTATCTTATTACCAATTTACCTAATTACCTTGGGTATTTAAAAAGACTAACCCATGCAGGAGGATAGCCTGTCCTCTTAGGGCCAGTCTCCCCAAACCCAACTCAGAGAAGCTCTTCTACTGGTCTGTAGTACTCAAATCACTGCCCAATGGAATGTGGGTGTAAAAGCAGAACTGAAGGGCTAAAGTAACCTTACCAGAGATCCTATTTTGAATCCAACAATAACATTAAAAAAAAAAAAAAAAAAAAGAGGGAAAACAAAGCAAGCCAAAGATGACCGTAATCATGAAGTGCTGAAATCAATGTGGTAGCTCTCTGGGCTTGTCTAATCACTTCTGATTTGGGGTCTATGGTTTTAAATAGCAACCCACTCTCCTGCTGCAAAAATCAACTGCTGTGTTAAACTGGAGAAGTATTCCTAAATATCTCAAAGTCTTTCTCTTCTTTGTGAATGCCATGAGAAAACAAAGAACCCACCGTCCCCGCAGGTAACGAGCTGGTGGTCGGTGATAAAGTATTATCAAGAATCAAATACAAGAGGGCGCCTGGGTGGCTCAGTTGGTTAAGCGACTGCCTTCGGCTCAGGTCATGATCCTGGAGTCCCGGGATCGAGTCCCGCATCGGGCTCCCTGCTCGGCAGGGAGTCTGCTTCTCCCTCTGACCCTCCTCCCTCTCATGCTCTCTGTATTTCATTCTCTCTGTCTCAAATAAATAAATAAAATTAAAAAAAAAAAAAGAATCAAATACAAGAAAGCACTCACTGTTGCTGCACTTAGCCTACTATGGTTTAAGTACCTACATACGAACCTGTCTCTCCGACCAAACCATGAGCTCAAGAGCAAGGAGTCAAGGACTGGAAAGGCTGTCTTACTCAGCTCTGGACATCCTAAAGTATAACAGCCTGGCACACTGAGGGACTCAGGAAGTGCTCTCTGAGAGAATTAGGGAATGAATTCCACCGTTGGCTAAAACCTGTTCGAAATGCCAACAGCCTGTTAAAAAGTCATGGGGAAAAAAAAGTTAAAATAGTATATTCAAATGCCAACTGCCTGTTAAAAAGTAATGGAATGCAGAAGTCATGTGCATTTGATGTTTAAGCAGACCAAGCATAATCTACTGGTGGTTTCTTCCTTCACAACAATTTCCAACAGCTGACATATACCATTCCCTAAGAAACTATTTCATTTTATCCCTAATCTCATCACTCTTTTCTACTACTTCTTGGATAGGGCGAAAATGTGTGTGTGGGGCGGGGGGGGGATCCTTTCTTGATGCTCTATCAGATAGATCCTTCGCCAGTGTTCCTGCCTCAGTTTCAATTGGTTCCTGCTTTTTTATTACGCACCGACCCATTAAAAAAAAATCTAGAGCCAGTGAGAGAGTGATTATCAAAGAATGGAAGCTTCGGGATCAGAGTTGGGGAGGGTGCATATACACTTTAATCTGCCCCCAATTTAATTAAGAGTCACTGTCAAAATTAAAAGGGACCATAACAGGTAAAAAGCACTGCACACATATACACACACATACTTACATAACATAGATATATGACATATATTTGTATGTATACAAAATTGAGACTATCTGAAAACAATTTCTGGTATAAAACTGTTTTCTCATGTTACGTGTAATTTTTTTGAAAGGCACAGGTACTAGATACTGATACAGGGGGTGCGGGTGGGGTGGAAGGACTCTAAAATTAGATCATTTGACCAAAAACAACTCTAGAATTAGATCATTTGACCACATCCTCACATACAAGGCTGTATGATGATGGTGATAAAAGGAACATTCTTCTGAAAAAGCAAAGGTAATCGAGTCAGAGACCATTCAGTTCATCAGGGGAAAATGCTCACAGGCACATGAGCTACTTACAGCACAATTCTCGCACACATTCTATCTCCAGAAGAGTGTACAAAGCAACTTTGAAAACCATAAGGGAAACGGTACCACTGCTCATCTCTCCAGTGACCTAAGAGTTTAAAACAACCTCACTTAAATACGTAAGTTCGACAATCTGTATTTTGAATGAATAAAAAGCCCAAAACAAAGGAACAAAAAATCCAACAAGCCTAAACAAACAGCCATACCTTTTAACACTTTCTCTGCTAGTTATGATTTCAAAGCATTCCCGTTAATAACATGGTCACATAAACAGTAACTGTTCTCTTAAAACAGCATTCTTTCAAGGAATAAATGTTTAAAACAAACAAAAATGTCACACTGTCTTCTAAGCCAACAACCCACCTCAAAGAGATAATCAGGAACAAATGAAAAAATGTCTAAGAAAGAATGTCTACAGAAACATTTTGTCTCCTACTGAAAAACCAGAAGCAACAGAAAACTCCATTAGGAGAGTATGCGGCTACTGAAATTAAAGGGCTGTGATTAATGCCATTAAAGATATTACTGATTAAGCTTAAAAAAAAAGGTTATAAAAGAGCATATAAAATAAAATTACATACATCTATGTATATAATAAATTCAGAAATATCTTTGGAACGATTATCTCTTAAGTGGCATTTTGTGAGATTTTTATATATTCTCTGAAAAAAAAATTTACAGAAAATCACAATGAGCCTGCATCATTTTATATCAAACCTTTCAAAAAAAAGAAGACCATACTAATTTCAGTAAATTCTGTCCAATAACTACATACTGTCCCATAATGGTGTGGTTTAGCCTCTCTGAAAGGCAATCAGACACCAACACAATGATAAATGCACACTTTGATTCAGCAATCCCACTTATAGGTATCTATCCTACAGCCATTCTCACCCAAGTGTGCAAAGACACACTTCTGTTCAAGAATATTTACAGAAGCACTGCTTGCACTGGATGTGACCTAACTGTCCATCAACAGGGCCTAGATAAATTATGTAGATTCATACAATGAAATACTGTGCACACACAGAATGAGACAGTTCTGTGTGTTGGAACTGAATGACATCCAAGATAATTCAAGGTTTAAACAACAACAGTATGTATCAACTAAGCGAAAGGGGAAGGAAGAGACATAGACAAGCGTACCTATGTTTGCACAGACCATCTCCAGCACACACAAAACCCCGTAAATAGCGCTTCTAAATAGTAGCTTGCCAGTGGGCTGGAGGTCTAGAAATCAGGGGTGGTAAGATTTTTTCATTGTGAACACTGTCAATCAATTTGCATTGTTTGAATTTTATTTTTTTACCATACAGGTAGGCTACTTTTAATAGTTCGGTTTTTTTTTAATGGGGCAGCTAATTACTTTGCTGTTGTATAAATAAATATGAAGGGGGGGGGAAAAGGTTTCCAAGTATCAAAATATGTGATCAAAATAGCTGTTTTTAAAAGTTTCAAAAACAAAATTCTCAACTGTCATTTGCTGCTTTAGGCTTATTACAATCCCTGAAAATTACACCCAACAGTAAACCCAAGCTCTTCTTTTGGACAAAGGTGTTTACACTGTTGCTAGCCAACAAATCCAAGTCTGTCTAACCCAGTCCTTGTTTTGCTCTCAGGATTGTAGCAGTTTTTAAAATCTCTTTTCTCTCTTGCTGTATTTAATACATGTTCTATGTGAAAGGTTTTTCTATTGGCCACACAATAAATAGAGAATAAAGGAACAGATTTTCTCCTTTTCAACTGGTATTAATCCTTCCAGGTCAGTGTGGCCTGGCCTTCCCCGACAGAATAACAAACGAAATGCCTAGCTAAGACACATAAGACAATGACTCACTAAATATAGTAGTTTCTACTCCACCGGTGTTCTTAAAACAAACAAACAAACAAAAAAACCCCAAAGCTAAGAAAAATACATTACATTGAAGTATATTCTCAAGTGGATTCAATGCAAGCCTAGGGGCTCAGATCAACTGCCACTAACATCCCCTGTAACTCTGGGGAACCCAGGAACTGGAAGGGACTCCAAATCAGAGACAGAAAATGCCCCTTAACATCGTGACTGAGGTCTTTGTATCACACTCGTTCAACATATTCTCAAATACCGGAGACACGACCAACAAGGGTGCGCTGGAAGGGACACCTCATCAAAACAGGTCTGTCAGTGCCGGCTGACTCAGCAGCCACTGGTTAAAGAGAGGTACGAGACTTCCTGAAAATAACGACAAACACTTAGAAAGCCGAATGAAGAAGGTGAACTCACCTTTAACGCTTTTTCTGTTAACATCTGCCCCCTTTTCAAGTAAATACTGAGCAATCTCTTTGTGTCCTTTGTAACACGAAATCATCAGGCACGTATGCCCGTGTCGGTTGGACACTTCCAAGTCAGCTTTGTGTTCCACAAGGTACTTCACTATTTCCAAATGGCCATCGAAACAGGCAGCTCGAAGGGGGGTGGAATTGGTTAAAGTTGTGTTGTTGACAGACGCCCCATGATTTAACAAAGACTGCACCACCTTCAGATGTCCCGCGGCAGAGGCGGCCCACAACGGGGGGGCCCCCTCGATGGTTTCGCCATCAAAATTGACCGAGCCCCCCACTTCTATGGAGGCACTGCACTGCTCTAGGAGGAACTCCACCATGTCCAGGTGCCCATACCTGGCGGCCATCAGGAGTGGCGTGGCTCCATTAGTTTTTTCAGAGATCAAGGAGGAAACCTCCTCTTTGGATTTGCTTGCCAACAACTTGGTGAGAAGCCGGAGTTTGCCATCCCGAGCTGCGTTAAATACTGCTGTCTTTAGATCCATTTATGTCCAGTTGAGAGGCTGCGCTTTTCTTTATCCTTCACAGCAAAACTCCCCAGCTTAACTCTATCGACACAGGCAGGAGTTACAGGAACCGAAGTTCAATGTTAATCGCTGCACCCCACACGGATATAAAGCCACGGAGAGTCTGTTGTCTCACCGCCTTGCAACATCTGACAACCAGAGCACCGAACTAGAAAAAGGAAAAGTAGCAGTTTTCAATTTTCCAGAGGGAAAGGCAAAAACACTATTTAGGTTTTCTTTAATTTCTACTCCTAGGCGGCGGGGGATGGGGGCGGCATACTTCAGGGACTCCTCAAGCCACCCAAGCACGGTGGGAAAGAATGCAAGAAGGTGCACACCGACCCAAATGTTTTGGTGGCAGGCCGTTTCTTTTCTATACACGGTGAATTGAAACACTACAGGCAACCCGTTTTCTCGCCTAACCAGCCTAGCTGTGTTCCAGTTTCTGCTTTGCACACGCCCAGCAGAGTACAACCGAAAGAGGCAAGAGACGCGGGTTCAGAAATGTTTCTCTCCCTCCCTTCTGCAGACAGCGAGCCAAGGGCGCGGAGGCCTCGCGGTGGCCAGAATGGGTTCCGAGAAGGAACAAGAAGGTCGGACACAACAACCAGCTAACGCCGAAGCCCTCGCCCTACAGCTTCTCTTTCCTTTAAACTACTCGAGGCTCTCAGGAAATCCGGCCGCCCTGGAGCGAACTTCGCCCGCCCCATTTTGAGCCCCCCGCCCCCTCCCCGCCAGGGATCGCAGGTTCCCCCGACCACCGTCGCCCCCTGCAGACCCGGGCGGCCCCTCCCCGAGCGACCACGACCCGCGCCCGGGCGGCCGCCGAGCCTGGGGCCTCCAGCCCCGGCGCCCTCCTTCCCCTTCCCGCCAGGGCCTCCCCGCGGGCGCCTCAGGCCGCAGCCCGGGCTCCGGCGGGCCCCCCGCCGCCGCCACTACCTGCCCGGGGGCTGGTCCTCTCCGCCGCCGCCGCCGCCGGCCGCTCGGGCTCGGGCCGCCCCCCTTAAATGGAAACCGTTGTCCGCGCCGCCGCCCGGGCCGGCCTGCTCCGCCTGCAGCCGCGCAGCTCCTCCATGCCCCGCGCCCCACAGGAATGAATCCGGCCGCGCCGTTCGCCCCGCCCCGCCCCGCCGAGCCGCCTCCCGCCCTCCCTGTCTGCGCGGGCTACAGCAGCTGCAGCGGATGCCGCGGCGGATGGTGTAATGGGCTGCGGGCGGGGGCCGGACGAGCCTGAGCGAGGTTTCACATCACTGACGCGGCAGCCGCGCCATTGGGCCGGGGGAGGGCGGCGAGCGCCGCGAGCAACCGCGTAGGGGCGGGGCGGGGCGGGGCGGGGCCGCAGGGGCGGGGCCGCAGGGGGCGGGGCCGCGAGCCCGCGGAGGACGCACCAGCGTGAGGCACGCCGGGGGGCGGGGCGCCACGAGGGGGCGGGGCCACGCCGTAACGCGGCGACCCGGGGCCGTGGGGGGGCGGTGCGGGCGTCTCGCGGGCTTCTCCGCTCTCGCTTCGCCGCGCCTGTTTCGGGAGGCTGGTTTGGGGGACCTTCGGGTCCCACGGCCAGAACTTCCAGAAGGGTGGTGGCTGTCATTACTCCTTCGCACCCGTAAATGCTCTCGGACTACACTCTTCTCTCCTTTTGGTGGAAATACACCGAGCGCTTAGATCTCGCAAAAGCAAAACGAGAAGAACACTAGACACAGAAATTTGAGAAAAAAGATTCGTTTGGGAGGCTGCCAATCATGACCTGTTCTTTTTTTTAAAATAAGGACTCTAAAAAGTAAAAATTTACGAAAAGTGGTAAAATTTCAGAGCAGCGTAAGTCAACAAGGTCGAGCTCCTGAACTCTTGCAACATTATAAAACCGGGAAATGAAAGAAAGCTAAAAAGTTAATATGAATAAAGAGTATCATAGAGCAGGAGGAAAACTTACCAAATTTATGACGTTAAGACATGGGATGTATTAAACCAGCTTGAAGAAGAGTGTAAGCCTGTTTGGGGAATGACGCCCATAGTGAATCGTGAAAAACTGATCATCCATCTCTTGAAAGCTTTATTTGGGGGAACTTAAACTTGCACCCAATTCCTTGGGTACCACTGGGGGAAAGAGAATATCAGATTAGACAGATTATCTGACCCCAGCCTCACAAAGGTAATCATTATTTTAAAAGACATTTCACACACACACAAATCACAACTTCATTTTTGCTTATTGACTCACAGTGTTGTCGAGAAATTTATGTAGTTTTGTAGTTGATGTAGTTTTGCATAATTGAAGTCCTAATTTTCATACAGCTACATATTTTGCTTTTTTCCCTTACCATACTCTAAAGATTTCTCATGTTTTTACAGTCTTAATAATCATTTTTTATTTAGGTAGTCAGTATACGGGCTCCACATTGGTAGCCCAAAATTGAAGTTCAGGTTACTAGCATTGAGAAGAAAACATAGAAGAATAGAATATAAAGGATCAGGGCAGCCTCCTTTAACAATCTACCAACCCAGAGGAATAGCTGTTTTATCCCTAGTGCCACAGTTCTATACTCCCAAGGTACAAAATTACAAAATCCCGGTTACAAAATCCCAACCAAGACGTAGCCTGAGCTGACCTGTCTCTCTTACCAAATTCAATAAGATGATGTAAATGGCCTGCAAACTGAGATGTGCACCCCCCCCAGGGGATTTTCAAGGGGTAGGTGCATACTTAAGATCATTTTAAGACCACTTGTTTCTGAATCTTCAACTTGCATCTATATTATTTCCAGAAACTGATTTGCTGTTTTAGAGAATGCAGTCAAGGTGTCTCCCTGTTTCCTTTCCTAACTGTATCACCATAGCCTTATATTTTCCAAATTGCAAAAAAAGGGGGGGGGCATAACTCTCATTCACTGAGAATCTTAAAAGGGTGCATTATTCCAGGGTGTAAAAACTTCAGGGAAACTTTGTCAGTTTTTTATCTACTTAAAATACCGGACTGTGTTGAGAAAGTATATACTTCTAATGGCTGTGTAACAAGTTCTTCTGCGAGTCATATGATTTCCAAATAATTGCTTTCAATAAAGGATGACCTTAAGATCACTAAATGAGTGTATAAATTAGAAGGAGTTCTAAGGATTGAAAAGTTCAGAACACCTTACAACCCCATCTACTTAGTAATGGTAAAAACATTCTTAGAATTTACAAAAATGAAAAACAGAAAACATTGATGCTAAACTATATCTCTTTCTTGTAAGAAGTAGTATTCAACAACAAATACATGCAGTAATTGTAAAAAAAAATACTTATGTCTAATAATTTTAAAACTTTGTAATATATTTTATATTATTTTGAATACTTGATTATTACTGATAAATATATCTCAATCTAGAAGAAAATGTTTCAGCACTTAGCCACAGGAAAATTAAAAATTGAAATTTAAATGTATATATCTTTTCATTGCAGAGAAGTATAGTAGGGTGATAGAAAAAATACATTCAAACACAGAAATACATGAAATTAGGATATAATCCTGAGGGGTGAGAATATGGAATGGAGTTATAGCGTAAAGAGAAAAATAAACTAGGCAGACTACTGTAGGTAAAGAAGAGGCTTTTCATATATTTTTGAAATGGTGAATAGTAGGCATAATCACTATGGTGTTTACATTTTATTGGATTCATTTAAGAGACCGACTATTCCATTTTAAAATGTCAATGTTTATAGTATGCAGGAAATTGCCTCCTTTGCAACTACTTAAACTTATGATGAAAATTTTAAATGTTAACCTAAAAATATGCAAGAGGGTAAACAGTATTTCATGTAGTAAGCAGAAATGTATGAGGACCACTAATTTTACTCATCAATCCCCTATTGGAGGTTGTCTCCATTTCTAAAGATTTTGGCAAATTTGTTCTTCTAATTTTTTTTTTTTTTTTAGTTTTTACTTTTCTTAAAGAATCTCAACTAAAATTCCTTTTGTTTTTTTGTTAAATGGTCTTACATTCTTTTTCGAAACACCTGCCTCCTCCCAACACTCTCTGAATGGGAAGTAAAAGGTTTTTGTTCGGTTGGGTTGGTTGGATAGGGATTGGTTTGGTTGTTAAGGCTTTGGATTCTGATTTAATCAGCAATTATTGTCTTCCTAAAAGCCTGAGAATGCTCTGGGGGCTATATACCAAGAAGAACCATGGACTCAAGTTCTAAGGAGCCTCCAGATGGTGCAGGTGGGAACTAGCGGACTGGAAAAATGGGGAGGGACCCAGAGGGATGGCACATAAAATGAGGCACCACAGCCAGGAGCCAAGGTGAATCCTTGGTCTGCTCTGAGGGGAGTGGGGTGTCGCCTGCATCCACAGCTCTGATTCACTGGGCTTGTGGGAGACCCAACGCTTTACAGGTGTCTGTGAGGGTACCTCCTTGGGAGGACCCCAGGATACTGGGAGCCCAGAGGCAACATCATCCCATGCCTGAAAGGGTGATGGAGACCAACTGGACTAGCAGAGAGACGGCACCCTTATTACCAGAACAACATACATTTTCAAACATACAGGTTTTCTTCTTTTCATGTATTGCTTTGGGATAAATTTCCAGGAGTTGGATTATGGAACTTCTTTCTGGCTTCTCGTACATACTGTCATTCTGCTTTCCCAAAGAGTTAGGCCAATCTGCGATATGAGCAGCAAAGGAGTGTGCTGAATTCACCAAACCATGCACCCACTGAAGATTACATTTTTAAAATTCCTCTAGAATGTGTAAAATGATGCATCAAATTTCCCCAAATTCGCCTGGCCACCCTTGTGATTTGGGGGTCCATATAATCTCCTGTAATTAGTAGGGTATTCTTTCTACAGTTTCCCTTCTGGGTATTTTTTTTTCTTAAGTTTATTTATTTTTTAATAATCTCTACACCCAACGTGGGGCTCGAACTCATGATCCCCAGATCAAGAGTCACCCGCTCCACTGACTGAGCCTGGCAGGCGCCCCTCTTCTGGGGATTTTCAAACGTTTACTTCTTGCTGGCCTCTGCTTAAACCAGAAACTTCAGTGAAACCGTCCGCTTGCACGGTTTTGATGATCTTCATTAATTTGGTCTGATTTGGGTGAACGGAAAAATACTTTTTGTTTTCAGTAACTAACTGGGCAGCAGTTTCATTCAGAAAAGCATGAAAGGAGCCTGCTTTCATGAATACAGAAGTAACACAAAAATAGCACGTAGCCTTCCCCAGCCATTCAGAAACGCCTTTATCGTATGAGAAACCTATTTTATCAACACCGATTGATCATTTGTTTAAACAAGGTGCGAAGGATTTTATTGTTATCAATCCATTCATCGTGTGCATAGCATCGCCTGTGCATCGTGAGTCCCATTGTGTACTCTGTCAGATGCTAAGTGAATACATGGATCCTTGCTTTCAAAGAACTCATGGCTGTGGGAGAAATGTAGATAAACAGATCAGAGTGAAATATGTATATAAACAACCCCGAGGGCCCAAAGGATGGAGCTGCCAATGCTCCTTGGGTGAGGCTGGGAAGGAGATGTGGATCCTAAAGAATGAGTGGGAGTAGGCCCAGCCAAAAAGCAGTGGGAGAAGGGAGGGAGCCCAATGGAGAAAGCAGGGAGATGACCGGACACGGGTAAATGGCCCCTCCCTTCTTCCCCACTCGCCCCCACCCCCAGACACAGGGTGGTACCCTAGGCAACCTCTGAATGTGCAAAATCCCAGCTCCCCTCCCTCAAAGTGCATCACAACTCACCATTTCCTAGTTGTACAACTCCACCAGAATTCACATTCTCTAGGTCGGCTGCCCTCTTGGAAGTTTCAGGAGCTCGGCCGGGTGCAAGTAATCTACTTAAAGCAAGAATACATCCAGGGGGTACTCACCTTTTACAAAGGAAACTCGTGAGCCCTGATGAATCTTACCATCATAGAAGTAAGGCAGAGCAGAATTCTTGTAGCCGGGAGCTTTCTGGATTCTCGCTGTATATTTTGGCCTAGCCTCTCTTTCCTTCCCTGAACTATGCAAAAGGAAGAGGCAGCAACTCGATCACCAAATTCTGATCATCTCCTGGCACTGTCTCCCTCACTGGCATGGTGCCATAATCTTACTCATCACATTATCACCAGCTAGAAATCCTGCGTCATTGTAAAAGTATGTGCTTCTTTCCTCTGTTAGCCCATTTCCTGAAGTTGTCAGGGCCCTGACCCCAGCTCTCTAGGAGCAATAGATGAGAAAGATCCTGAAGAGTCTCAAGAACTGGCTTCCACCCCTTGAGAGTCTCCCCTGATATATCCCAACCCAGCTCACTCAACAATGTCCAGAAGTTCTGACACAGAAGCCCACATTTCTCAAAGAGGTGAGGATGTAATTGGTCACTCAGAGCAGGAAATCTGAGGATCTTGAAGAGCTAAAAAGAGGCTCCCAGGTGTGGGCAGATGAAAGAGGCCAGAGTCACCCCAGATATGAGGCCACTGTCAGAAGCACAGTCCTGTCCATCAAGGGCAGCTGACAATGATCCATGTGTACATGACCTTTAGGCTCAGCCCTTCTTCCTGCCCTGACCTCTGTGCCTGCCACTGCCTGGCTGCCCAGGCCTATGTGGGTAGCCACTAATCAACCAGGAATTACTGCCTCACCACTAATTCGTTGGC
Source organism: Mirounga leonina (assembly GCF_011800145.1). NCBI lineage: Eukaryota > Metazoa > Chordata > Mammalia > Carnivora > Phocidae > Mirounga > Mirounga leonina. The sequence goes on from NW_023270426.1 coordinate 2,347,469, forward strand.
CTGAGCCCCAGTCTGGCAGATGCGTCCAGTAATTATCCCCCCTGAATATTTATCCATCTCACCTTTTTTTCTTTTTCAGATTTTGGTATTTGAATTTCTTTTGAATATCTGAATATGTCCCTTTTTGCAAGCTAGGAAGCAGAATTAAACTAAGGCATTCTAGTCCTCTAGGGATCCAGACCGAATCTTGGCAATCTTCAGCAAAATGACATCATAATACAAGGTGCTAACAACAGGCTTCTAAACTCTAAATAATAACCACCTATCTACATTTTTTTTCCCCCTTAGGAAGCAGCCAAAAGTCCAGTCCTTAAAGGCAGGATATACAAAACATCTTGATTTACAAAGGACAGAATGACCCAAATGATATGCTGGCTAATTTACGGGTGGACCAGATGCACGCTGACCAAAGACTGGTGAACAGAGAAAGTGTTTACCTTTGGGAAACTCGCTCTGAGGTTGAAAAAAGTCCTGGCTGCTGTGAATAAGAGAGCAGGTAAAAAAATATTACAGATGTACCCGCACCGACACTTGAGTTTGCCGAGGTCTTCCACTAGAACGCAGAGTTCGTGATGAGTGTAGAGGGGAGATGCTTACATGGTTCTCAAAATAAATGACTAGTAGTAGGAAATTTGACCCATTGACCCATTGACCCATTCTTCCATTTGCCACCAGAACAAACTGCCCATGAGGATGATATAAAAAAAAAAAAATGGTGAACTCCGGGGGGCGCAGTTGGTTGAGCCCCCAACTCTTGATTTTGGCTCAGGTCTGAAGACCACATCTCAACCGCATCCAGGCCATCATGAGTGAGCCAAACAGTGGAGGATCTTATCCATCCTCGTAAGATAAAAAAGCCATCTCTACTTCCTGCAGCAGAATGGGCCTCGACATTATTGTTTCTTAGGGTATGGTGCACAGATCTTAAGAATATGGACCACCTAGGAAAGTTATTTAAGGGGAAGACTCCTGGAACACATTCTTGGAAATTCAGATTAACTAGCTTCGATGTGAAACACAAGAGTCTGCGTTTTAACAAATCCAGGAGATGATTCTTCCACCCTCTAAGTTGGAGAACATGGTCTTATGGGTTCTTGTCCAACTTTGTAAAGAGAATGTGACATCACTGGTGGGCATCCTAGCCCTGTTTCCCCCAATTACCTTAGTGTCTACTCAGTAAGACTCACTGGACAGAAAACCCAAGACAGCCATTAGCCAAGAGCAAATTCAGCCCAGGCCCAAGGATGTTGGCTATATGACTGATGGATGACCCCACTGATGCTGTAAGAATTGTTTATTGGGCAGTTTACCAACCTGGTTTACACCCTGATGAGCCACACCTTAAGTGAGAAATCCTGGTGTTGAATTCTGTCGCTGCCCAGACTGATGTCACATAGGCTGAGTTCTTGTCAGTTGCAAACATATGAGACTCCACCCAATGTCTTAGGAGCCACATTTTATTAGAGAGGGAGGAGTCAGACCACTTCTAATTCAGTAGCCCAACTAGGTCCCCTATTGCCACCCCACCCTGGGTCTAGGGCACTCCTCCCCCTTCTCCCAGCCCTGGGATCAAAGCCACCACGCCGGCCCCTAAGCCTCTGAATGGTCATCTGGTGCCTTATTTCGTAAAGAGCCTTGGAAGTGAGTTTGGCTTTCACCACCCTCACCCCTTTGGTGTTTTCACCATCTTGTCTCAGTTCCAGACTCCACTTCAAAGTTGCCTTCTCCCACGCCCACTGATGCACCCCGACACGGGAGCTCCCAGGCGCCTCCTTAGACACTCAGCTGGAAGGCCTCCTACCCCCCATGCGTTGGGATGAATCATTAGTGACGATTCTCTCTCTGCCAAGGTGACGACCTAAATTCCGGGGCAGCTGCAACACCTCCGAGGTGCTCACGGCTCTAGACGCCACAGGCCACCAGCTGTCCTGCGGTGGAATCCGCTATGTCCCAGCGTAGAACTGTGTAAGATGGATCCCCCTGAGGATCAGCCCCACCTCATTTCCCATCCCTGTGACTTCCTGAGCACCGAGGGACCCTGTCCACTGGTTCTGGGTCTCCACCCCATCTTTAGGTCCTTCCTGCAAGGGCCTGGCAGGGTTCACTGCTGACCTCTCTCGAAAGAGGCCAGGGCTACGACAGTCACTTTCCCTGACCCCTCCCACTTGCTTCTGGCTTCTTTCTCCTGCCACCTCCTGGTACCTCCAGTGTGAACTTGTGCTGACCCCCACCCTGAGCTCAACCCTGACGCTGAGGATTCTGTTCCTTTGACTCTTGCTGAAGCCATCATGAACACACCTTCCAACTCCCCATACTTCTGCTTGGAAACACTCTGGCCACTGGCTGCCGGGATCGTTAACCAAAGCTGCTGTGTTTCCTCATAACAGCGGCTCCCATCTGGCTCTTCTTTTGGCATTAATCTCTGCCACGAAGTTGTTAGTTCTTCAAAGCCTGGCCCACGCTGGTAGGTGGGCGCCATGCTAAGTCTCAGCCTCCCTTCCTGCCCCCGCATGGCCAGAGTAGCCTACTGTTCTCACAAGCCCATCTTGGGTCATGGGTCCTGGTCAGGAGGGGAGAAGGCCCTAAAGTGTCCGTTTTGTGAGCTCCGTGCTCTTGTGGAGGGCCCTTGAGGAACTGTCTGAAGACTACATTTGTGGTAGATCTGTGTTATAAATGGAAGTTTCCCCCTCGAGAAGGACAGATTGAATCCTCGGGAGCAGGCTAGCTGATGTGTCCTTGAAGTGGTGCATCCATCCTACTTAGGCTCATGACAATCGGTCAGTTTTCTAGGCTTTGTTGTACTTTGGCTAAATCAGTTTGCTATTTATTTTATTTTATTTTATTTTATTTATTTTATTATTTTATATTTTATTTTATTTTATTTTTTTATTTTATTTAATTTAATTTACTTTATTTTACTTTACTTTACTTT
>NW_023270426.1:2350410-2389787 GCF_011800145.1 Mirounga leonina
TTTTACTTTACTTTACTTTACTTTTTACTTTACTTTACTTTACTTTTTACTTTACTTTACTTTACTTTTTACTTTACTTTACTTTACCTTTTACTTTACTTTACTTTACTTTACTTTTTACTTTACTTTACTTTACTTTACCTTTTACTTTACTTTACTTTACTTTATTATTTGACCTAAGGGTTCTCCCAGGCCTTTCGGACAGGCTTCAATTCCTTAGTCTACAGCACCCAGTCCAAGAACACCCACAACCCCTCACCTTCTAGGTCCCTCCCCACTGCAAGTAACTCTCTGATTAGTCATTCATGGAGGATAGGTATATTTTGCCCATACATTCATTCACTGCTTCCCTTGGTCTCTTCGTCTCTCAACATGTATTTTGTGCTGATATGCACTATGCCCAGCAACGAGACCTGGGACACAGAGCGCATGAGCAAGATCGCGTCCTACATGTCCTCCTGGAGCATCAGGAGTATCTCACGTGGGCTGGGGGAGGCTGGGGGTAGAGCTCTCCGGAGGCTGTGACGGTTAGAGCTGTCACAGAAGAAGAGGTGAAGGAAGTTCCAGGAAGAGTGAAAGACGCAGAGGCAAGAGAGGGCCTGGCTGCTGAGGAACTGACAGAAGTTCCATGTAGCTAGGAAACAACCCAGACAGGGGAGTGGTGAGAAGTGAAGGGAGAGTTTGGAAGGAGCCAGGGCATGGAGCAGCTTGGAAAACCACGCAAGAGAAGCTGAACTCGATGAGGCCGTGCAACTTTCCTGAGCAGGCCAGGCAGGCCCACGTTTAGCCTCTGCTAGCCTAAAGGCTGCCAAGTAACCATCGACTTCTGTTTCTACTGAGAGCAAGCTGGACGTGATGCTAAAAACGCCTGGCTAAGTCACTGGCTCCACAGCCAAGGGGTGGTCCCGAATACAAGTCTTTCACCCAGATCTCAAGGTCTGCTTTCCAGATCAGCGAGTCAAAAGGCCTGATTTGTCCATGTTATGTTCCACTTTACTCTCAAACAACAAGATGCAGATAAAGAAGCCCACACCCGAACTCTAATCCACGACAACACACAGATAAAGAAGCCCACACCCAATCTCTAATCCACAACACCCAAACTCTAATCCAGTGCATCTATCTATTCAGTAGGTTCTGGGGCTAGAATCCCTTATTATTCCTGCCCAGGAATGTGGTGTGGGTGTTCTTGGACTGGGTGCTGTAGACAATATCCAGGGTGTGGGGTTCTGGGGGGTAAAACCACCAGACTGGGTCCCCTAGTTAGAATCATGTACCTCACTGCTAAGTCTGAGTCTATTTCTACATCAGGCACCACACAGAACCAGTGGCAGGAAGACTCAGCCTCTGCCCGAGTTCCCAGACCAAACCAGATGTGGGGCAGGCAGATCCCAACCCCCGTCACCTACTCATCAGAAGGGAAGCCCCGACCTCCAGGAAGGGATGTGTGAGCCGAGACCCGAAAGGAGGGGTCAAAGTTGTAGCCACACGTAGAGGCAGGAGTAGAGGTTCCAGAAATATGGAACCGGGCGTTCGTTCTGCCACTGACAATAACAGTGAGCATTTATATCTTGTTTCTCTGTGGAAGGGGTTGTGCAGAAAAGCTTGAGGCTGGTTGCTTTATTGATTTTCCTAACGCTGGAAGCGCTGGGACACAGATGGGGAAACTGAGGGATGGAGCAGTGGAGTAACTTGGACGAAATCGCACGACCAGTCGGCCAGTGGCAAGTGGAGTCGGTATCCGGACAGTCTCACCGCAGAACCCAAGCTCTTGACCATGGACCATGGTCCTCCTGCTCATGCCGACCCTGTCCCGGCCTCCCTGTTCTGTGAACCAGTGCATCCCCTCCTGCCACCTCTTCTGTGTTGGGCTTCAGCCCATTGGAGTAGGATTTCATTCATTTGCTATTGAAAGATTTTTGAACAACAGGAACAATGAAACAGAATGAATGGCGATACACACTTAGGAAGGAGAAACACAGGATGTCTGCGAGCGAGCACGACAGGGGCCTGACGGGTATTCTCAGGGGTCAGGGTGGGCTGCCCTGAGGAAAGGACATTTGACGAGAAAGCTGGAGGAAAAACAGTCAACCGGTGGGAATGAGCAAAGCCGGGACAAAGGGTGGTCTGGGGGTGGGGGCGGGGGGCAGGGCGGGAGCAAACATCATTGATCAAGGGCCTGTTGCAAAGTTAAAAGCAAAAAAGAAAAGATGTGATGAGCACTGGGTCAACTATTGAACACTACATCTGAGACTAAAGTATGTACTGTATGTTGGCTAATTGAATTTAAATTTTTTTAAAAAAGAAAGAAAAGATAAAGAGCTCAAGGCACTTGGGAAAGTCAAACATGAGTGGAACGTAGTGGAGGAGGGAGTCAGGGTGGGACAAGCTGCAGGAGTACGCAAAGCCAGCCCACCATCCACCTCACTCCACCCTCAGGAAATGCCCAGACAGACTCGTGATGGAGGCAAAGGAGGTCTCGCTGGGCCGAGAATTAACCTGGTGATGAATGCGGTCCTGGTGCTTCGCAGGGTGGTCCTATTAATCCTTGCAGATGGAGGCATTCATGCCCTAACTCCCTACAATTGCTCTTGCCTCCTTCAGCTCATGTTCCCCTCTGCTGGTCAGAGAGGAATGCACGTAGATCATGCCGCTCCTCTGCGCTCAGGGGCTTCCCACTGCTCTTAGGGAGAAGGCTACAGACGGTGATGTGGTTTACAAGGCCCTCCAGGATCCGGTCTCCACTTGCCCCACGTCCTTGGTTCTTACCATTCTCCTCCTCCAAGCCTTCCTTCCCGCCATCTTGGTATCGCGACCCTGCATCTCTGACACACTCTTGCTCAGCACTTGGCTTCAGGCCTCACGCACAACCCTTTCCAAGTGAATGCCTACTTCACCATGCTGCCTGGAGGCCTCTTAATGGTCCTCTGCACTTTCTCTACCTTGAAAGGCTAATTTGGAGCGTGTAGTCCCATACGTGCTCCTCGCTGCAGTCAGGCCTTGGTTACCGTCAGCTCATCTGTGCGCTCCATGGGCCTGTGCCCCATCCCCTCGTGTTACCTGGTGCCGAGCAGCCATGCCAGGAACACAAGACACATGCAACAACTATTTGCCCGATTTCTCCTGTGATGCTGTGTGCTCTAGGAGGTGGAGGGGAGAGAATGGTAGAAGAACAAAGAATTTCTGCAAGTGTCTCTGTAACAATAGTGTTGTTCATGGAGACCAGTTTCTCCTCATCATCAAGAAATTGCTTGAATGGGGGCGACTGGGTGGCTCAGTTGGTTAAGCATCTGCCTTCAGCTGCAGGTCATGATCCCAGGGTCCCGGGTTCAAGCCCCACATCAGGCTCCTTGCTCAGTGGGGAGTCTGCTCCTCCCTCTGCCTGCCGATCGCCCTGCTTGTGGTCTCTCTCTGACAAATAAATAAAATCTTTTAAAAAAATGAATAAGAATTTGCATGAGTGAAGAATTTTGAGAATGACTTCCTCTGAAGAGAACACAGGTCATTTCTAGAAGGTCTTCTAAAACTCTGCACTCTCCTTGCCTCCAGGCCCAGATTGTGTGCCTGCCACATTTTTTTTTAAAGATTTTATTTATTTATTTGAGAGAGAGAATGAGATAGAGAGAGCATGAGAGGGGGGAGGGTCAGAGGGAGAAGCAGACTCCCCGCTGAGCAGGGAGCCCGATGCGGGACTCAATCCCAGGACCCTGGGATCATGACCTGAGCCAAAGGCAGACACTCAACGACTGAGCCACCCAGGCGCCCCATTGTATTGCTTTTGATGTAGACCATGCAGTTGTTTGGGCAAAGGTGCAGAAAAAGTTTATTCACAGTTGAAGAAAAGCACAGATATATTCCATAGAAAGCACTGGCTGTCTTGCTCATATTCTGCATAATGCCGCTCGAATAGCACGTGATGTTCTTTCTAATGACACTATCATGGCACTGTTATGAAACTGTTCTCTTACCTCAGCATTTATACTAATGCTGTGAGCAGCATTATACTCTTTGTACTGAGCAATTAAAGATACTATGACTTTGTTGGCATTATTTAAATCTCTCAAAACAGCTACTGGCTCTCTAACAAACACATGTGAAGGAATTCTCAGTTTATCACTTGAATTATAACATCATACTTTAATTATGAAGAAAAGGAATCCTACTTTCTGGTTGAGTTTTTTTTTTTTTAAGATTTTATTTATTTTTTATTTGAGACAGAGAGAAGGAGAGACAGAGAGCATGAGAGGGAGGAGGGTCAGAGGGAGAAGCAGACTCCCTGTCGAGCAGGGAGCCCGATGCGGGACTCGATCCCGGGACTCCAGGATCATGACCTGAGCCGAAGGCAGTCGCCTAACCAACTGAGCCACCCAGGCGCCCTGCCTGCCACATTTTTACAACATTCCTAAGGCTACTAAGTTTGGGGAGTTAGCACACCTGCCAGATGACAAGAACACAGGCGTCACAGGCAGATAATTCAGTTCAACACCCGTGTGTGGCCCATACTAGGTGCAAGATAAGACAGAGTCCCTCTCCTCGGGACCCGGCAGTCTGGTGTGGGTGACAGACACGTGAACAGGTAATTTGAATTTAATGGGCAAGCTTTGAGAAAAGTATACAGAGCACTACGGAGGCAACCGCCTCCGACTAATCATGTGTCCAAACAGCAATAGCGCTTGGAGCCTCGGTTTCCCCAACTGTACAACAGGCTGCACGTTCCTACTGCCAGGGGCTTGCTTTGAGAACTGAACGAGCTAACACTTGTCAAACACTCAATAGAGTGTTCTGCACCCAGGGGGGACTCGAGAAGGAGTATCCATTAGATCATCGTAATAAGGCCAGCCCCGGAGTTCTCGTCCTGTCTCTGCTGACCAAACACGTGTGCGTCTCCAGCCACACACTGAATCCTCACAGGCCCTTACGCGCTGTCATAACTGCAACAATGACCCACTGTCACGCTTGCCAACCAGAAGTGACAGTTATATTAGCACGAGTCCACGACTGCTCCTCGAGAAATGCCCCAGAGAACAATGGGTCCAGACCATTGTTTTTTTTTTTTTTTTTAAGATTTTATTTATTTATTTGAGAGAGAGAGAATGAGAGAGAGCGAGCACATGAGAGGAGGGAGGGTCAGAGGGAGAAGCAGACTCCCCGCTGAGCAGGGAGCCCGATGCGGGACTCGATCCCGGGAGTCCAGGATCATGACCTGAGCCGAAGGCAGTCGCTTAACCAACTGAGCCACCCAGGCGCCCCAGACCACTGTTTTAATGCGAGAAGAATGAAATGTCCATATTATCGCTGTCACGTCTCCCCACTGTCCTCTCCTCACTCTGTCCACTAGTCCATTTTCTGCTCTGTTGCTAATGTGATCCCTGGCCTGCTAGTCCAACACCATAATCCCCTCCACTCTATCCAGAAATCTCAAAGATTCCCTCTGAATCAGAATCAGATTCGTGATTGGGTTCTAGGTTTCACTTACTGGGTGGTCCCTACCTTGGCTCGGTCTGCTGCAGATCATTAGAGATCTCTCTTTTTTGCCTCTATCAGCCTTCTTGTGACTTTGTCCAAGGGTCCCACTCAAGACGGATTTGCATGGATGGGAGTGCTCTCCAGCGTTATAGGATTTAAATTAATACCACTGCCGAAATTCTCCCCAAAGAGGCTTCCATGTGCTAGGCGCTGTGCCGAAAGTAGGTTGTGGTGATTTGTTATTTTAATATTAAGAAGTTAACTACCCAAATGCAAATGAGATTCAGTTGGCTTTTTGTTATTGATGAGATTTGACTATTTTAGAGAAGCCCTGGCTTAAGGAAATGTGAGAGGACTTTGTTTAAAGCATTGATTGTAAACTTTTTTTTCAGTTCTTTGATTTCCTCATGTTTCGTTCTTGAGATAATCATCTATTAGATGACCTTTCCCGGTGGATGCTCCTTACTTCAAGAAGTCATCGTCTTATGAGTATGAGCTCACTGCTGGGGCAATGACTCATAACCTGACATGTGGTGGTTAATATCTCTGTGCTTAAAAACTGGGGTATCATTTTATTAGCTTTATAAACATGTGGGTTGTAGTATGCTTATCAATATATCATGTGTTCCTATGTATCTGCCATAAATTCCTCAAGATACCTGAAATGTGGGCTACACAAACAATCATATCATTGCTTCGGGAGGCAGCATTCTAGGAATGACCTCCAATGACCCTCACCCTGAGGGCAGAACCAAGAGTCAGGAGGGAAAAACCAAGAGACTGGAGAGTGAAACACAGAGTCAGGGAAGATTACTTCCAACCCCTGAAACCCAATGAAGTTGGCCCAGCTGGATGTAAAAACTGCTTTAGGCTGGGGTGCCCGGGTGGCTCAGTCAGTTAAGTGTCTGCCTTCGGCTCAGGTCCTGATCTCAGGGTCCTGGGATCGAGTCCCGCTGTTGGGCTCCCTGCTCCGTGGGAAACCTGCTTCTGCCCCTCCCCCTGCTCATTCTCTCGCTCTCTCTCAAATAAAAAATCTTTTAAAAAAACTGCTTTAGACTGATAGTTCTTATGTGCCTTCATTTACCCCCTTGTTGAACAGAAATGCCCGTAACTGTCATTTCCTGCCCAAGCTGCCCCTAGGGCACGTGGGGGTAGATAACTTGTCTCTTTAATTTCACAGATCCACAAATACAAAGGAATTATGCTCAGAACTCATTATATCCAGGAGGTTGATCAGCATCTGATTCAGATGATGAATATTTTGGACTTCTGAGCTGACCATTTTTGGATGAGATTTGGGACTTTGAACTGACGCTACAAAGGGATATAAAGCCCCCAGAAACCTTTGGAGGAGGTGTGTGTATTTTGCATGTGGGACAGACGTGAATGATTGGGGGTCGGAGGGTGGACTGAAGTAGTCAGAATCCTCCCTACCCCCTGGCCAGTGTCCCTCAACCTTGCACAAATCTCACCTTTGTGAGATGTGTGAGTGCGACGAGATGTCGCTCCCATGATTACAGGACATTAAATATCCACCGGGAGATTATGCAGCCAGGCTTCATCTCATTACACGAGCCCTTTCCAAGCAGAGCTTCCTCTGGCTAGTGGAAATCAGAGCAATTTGAAATCAGAGAGAGTCAAAGCAAGAGAGCATGTGACTCAAGGGAGAGTCTCCCTGGCCTCGACAGCTTCTGTTGCTTCCGTGTTTCCAGACTGCCTATGAAAGGGAAGGCCAGTGGTATCTGGGAGTGGATAGTCATACCCGGCTGCTAGCAAGAAAATGAGGACCTCAGTCCTAGAGACAAAGGGAACTGAATTCTGCCAACACCCATGAATGAGCTTGGAAGCAGATTCTTCCTCCAGGGGAGGGAGCCTGCACCCAGCTGATACTCTTGAGTTCAGCCCTCTGCAGCTCTGAGCAGGGGACCCGGCTCTCCTCTCTGGACCACGGACACGCAGAACTGGGAGCTGACAAGTGGGTGTTTCCTTATGACATTCATTGTGGCAATTTATTATGCAGCAAGAGAAAACTAACACAATTCTTTTTTTTTTTTTAAGATTTTATTCATTTATTAGAGAGAGAGAGAAAAAATGAGCAGTGGGGGAGGGGCAGGGGGAGAGGGAGAAGCAAGCTCCCCACTGAGCAGGGAGCCCAACTCAGGGCACAATCCCAGGACCCTGGGATCATGACCTGAGCCAAAGGCAGACGCTTAACTGACTGAGCCATCCAGGCGCCCCAAAACTAACACAATTCTTAAATACGCCTTGACTCTGCTCAATCTAAGTTTGCCTTTGCAGAACTCAAGTCAGTTATTACTCAATACATCCATTACTCATTGTCCTGAAGTTATGATGACTCAACAGCTAATAATCACATATCTCCACTTCCAAACTCAATCAAATCACACAATTCCATGTGCCTGAAATCCCCCAGGGAAGATCTAATTCGTTATCATAATCCCAGCAGTGGAACTGAATGAAGTCAGCATTCTGTAGGTGAGAAGTTTCCTGAAGGACCTGAGTGACCACAGAACATGGCAGGCCACCAACGGTTGATGCCAACAGAAAAGAGGGTGGCAGGCACCTCAAGTCACGTGGGTGCGGGAGGCAGGCTGGAGGTAAGGCCCAGAGAAGACGTTTCAAAGATTCAGAGCCCCAGGTAAGATGTTAGGGAAACAAAGGCTCAGGGACATGAGCAAAGAGCCTGCAAAACTGGTCAGGAAGCAGCCTAGGAAGACTGAAGCTGACCTGGGGACTAGCCACAGGTGGAGACCTCACGCTGATTCACACCCCGAAGTGACCTCATCATGGTGAAAGGTTAGACCTGAAAGGAGGAAGATACAGCCCACGGAGGGGGGCTTTCAAGAGATAGATATTTACCAAGACAGCAAAGGTTTTTGAAGTGTGGTCCCTGGATCAGAAGTCTCAGCACCCCTGGGAACTTGCTGGAAATGTACATTCTCCAGGGCTACCTGTGACCTAAGGAATCAGAAACTCTCGGGTGTAGGGCTCAGCAACTGGCATTTTAACGCACCCCCCGGGGCATTCTGGTGCGCAATAAAGTTTGAGAACCATACGTTGGTGTCTTCACCCTTACTTTCCACTGACAAGCAACTTGAGGTCCGCAGAGCCAAGCCATTACCTCGCTACCTCTGTTTTCCCACTAAAGCCTTTCTGTCGGGACACATGGAAGGGGAAGGGAGCAGTCAAATGCTATTCATTTTGCTTTTCATCTTGAGCATATCCTGAAGCAGACGCGTTGAGCTGAATGCATGCATATTAATTCAAGACAGGTTTATAGGGGATTATAAATGATTACTACAGGAACAAGTCTACACGGAATATGATCCAGAAGAGAAGGGGGGAGAAAATGAACAAGTAGCAACTGACTATGGCCAGGCACAAAACAAAAAAGCAAAGAAATGCGAAAGCTCGAAGGTAATCCTCACCCTTGAGATCTCTCGCATGAAAAACAAAAAGATATTGTAACACGGGTGTTTAGTTTCTCTGAATGAAGAAAAGGGTTCTTGCAATGAAGATGAAATAAGAAATAAAATCCTGCCTTAGTTAAAATCACACATATGAGTAGTGCTGTTATGCGTGTGAACGACAGTGTTGTGTCTATTTTGCACACATCTACTCAGCAATCATCTATTCCTTTTATTATCCAAGTACTATCTTAAAAAAATGTTTTTTCAGAAGTGACATTTACTAAAATGCTTTTATTAAGCGTCTCCTTGAATAGCTCCTACGTGATGTATTTCCCAACTTGCAATCCAGAATCGAATTGCAGCTTTAATTGTAATTATGACTCCTATGTCTTCATGGTTTACTATTCGTTTGCAAGTAGACACGTGGCTCTAAAATATTTCTAGAACTGGGCGCCTGGGTGGCTCAGTCAGTTAAGTGTCTGCCTTCAGCTCAGATCATGATCCCAGGGTCCTGGGATCGAGTCCTGCACTGGGCTCCTTGCTTAGCAGAAACCCTGCTTCTCCCTCTCCCTCTGTTGCTCTCCCTGCTTATGCTCTCTCGCTCTCTCTGTCAAATAAATAAATAAAATCTTTTAAAAATAAAATATTTCTAGAACTGAGAACTGAATTCACACTGACTAAAGCTCATCTGTGACTTACAATACCATTCTCCGTACGTTAATTAACAAGTTAGTACCATGGTCTTTTGTCATCTCTTGTTAAATATATATACAAGAATAAATACAAAGAGAAACCAATGACAGTCAAAGGATTTTCCAAAAGGTAACACTGGATTTTTTTTTTTTTTAACCAGGCATGACAAATGAGATTTGACTGCCAAAAACTCAGTGTGGATGAATAGCACACGTAGTAAGAATTCCTTTTTTATCTTTGGTACCAGGATGAAGGATATGGCCAGTCTATACCCTTCTGAGGAAAGATTTTCCTGTTGTTGGTGGGGTATTCCCAACCTAACCTCCTTAAACCAGCTAAAGAGAATTCTAGAATTTCCCCAACATGAACCATTAAGAGAAAGCACGGCATTTTGCTCCCTTTATATGAAAGCACCCTCACCTTACTGCTTTTCATTCTGAATTTCAAAACATAGCATTACACGAAGAAGGGCATGTGTGTGTCTTCTACTGTTACACTGAGAAAGAACAGAAAAGACAGCCCCTGACACCCAGAAGCTTGCCTTACACTCACAGTGAGGCCGGGCTACTCCCCATGAGACATCAACCATCTCACCCAACATCCCCCTCAGCCAATGTCACTCTAAGATCATGGTAGACTGGAAACAAAATAAGGCCCCTCCATAATTTTGCCTAAGCAGAGACAGCAATAAAGTCAGTGTGTCACCTAGAAAATACCCAACATCTCACTTGGCTAAACTGGACTGACTGCTACTTATTAGCCAAGTGCAACTTTATCCTTGTTTTAACCTCCCCTCTCTCTAGATAGGATTTATTGATTCCCAATTACAGAATTGGCCCTGCTTTCTTACAGCATTTGACCTAGGACAAAGCCCCGCCTTTTTTTTAGATTCCCCACCCCCTGCAAATTACCCACCCAAAATCCCAATCCTGTAACAGGTTCTTTTTTTTTTTTTTTTTAAGATTTTTATTTATGTATTTGAGAGAGCCAACGAGAGAGAGTACAAGCGGTGGGCAGGGGGTGGGGATGGGGTTTGGGGGGGCACAGAGGGAAAAGCAGGCTCCTCACTGAGCAGGGAGCCCGATGCGGGGCTTGATCCCAGGACCCTGGGATCATGACCTGAGCCGAAGGCCAACGCTTCATCGACTGAGCCACCCAGATGCCCCTAACAGGTTCTTTCAAATAGGCTTTTACTGAATGAAACGCTCCATCGTTCCCAAAGAGGTGTGTTCTCCGACTCTGCGGCGGGCAATAAACCCAACCTGTCTAACTACTGGTGCATTTGTTTCCCTCATAAACAACGGAAATGTGTTCCTTACAGTTCTGGGGGCTAGAAGTCTGAGATGGGGGTGCCAGCGCGGTGGAACTCGGGGGAGAGCCCTCTTCTGAGTTGCAGCCTGCTGACCTCTCACTATATCCTAACAGGGCAGAGAGTAGAGCTGCAGGGGCATTCCTGACGGTCAGTCAGGATGCCCATGATCCTTTAATGCCAATCATAGAAGGAGTCTGGAAAGCAACGAATGACTGATGCAGTGACTCATCTAATGGTTTGATACGCTGTGCTCATTCACCTAGTTGTTACTCTGCACTGTTTAATCCCTTAAGAAGTCAGATGGCATTGACTATTTGCTTTATACATTACATACATGCTTAGATCTGGTCAATTTAGTTACTAAAAAAGAAAGAAGAGGGGCGCCTGGGTGGCTCAGTTGGTTAAGCGTCTGCCTTCGGCTCAGGTCATGATCTCAGGGTCCTGGGATCGAGCCCCTCCATCGGGCTCCTTGCTCAGTGGGGAACCTGCTTCTCCTTCCGCCGGCCACTCCCCCTGCTCGTGCTCTGTCGCTCTCTGTCAAATAAATAAATAAAATCTTAAAAAAAATAAAAATGAAAGAAAACTCCATATTATACTAATGATCAAATGCTACAAAATAGAAATCATGCTAACTTTGACCAAAAAGATTATAATAGCCTCTATTACTGAGCACTTACTACATGCAAATATTATACTAAGTGCTTCATACAATTTAGCTCATCTAAAACTCAATAAATAGGCTGTATCTATGACTAACAGAATGACCAAGTAAAAGTGGTTTAAAAAATGTAGAAAATGTATTATTCACGGTGCCCACAGAGCTCCATGATGTTATTGGCACAAGGACGGCCTTGCTTTCTGTCTTTTCTGAAGTTTTCCTCAGTGTGTCAATGGCATCCCTCTTTTTGACCGCAAGCTGGCTAGAGTCGTATTGGGCTTCACACCACATAAAATGAAAGGGAAGGGGCAGGAGGAGAGGGAGAGAGAGAATCCCAAGTCGGCTCCACACCCAACACGGATCCCGATGTGGGGCTTGATCCCACCACCCTGAGATCACGACCGGGGCCAAAATCAAGAGTCAGATGCTTGACTGACTGAGCCACCCAGGGGCCCCCTAGCTTTAATTTGTATTAGAGAAGAACTGTTCCTCCCACTGAGTTGCATTGGGTCATCTGTCCAGACCCTAGTCACAAAGTGGCAACTGAGAACATGAATATCTAGAGTTTTCAGCCTCAGTAATTGGAGGTGGGCTCCATCAGCAAGGGAGGGAGAGGAAGTAGCTATCAGGTAGGAAGGGGCAGCACTGTTCACAGGTGTTATAATTATCTCCATCTTACAGAGGCGTTAAGTTTGAGCTTAAAGAGGTGAGGTAATTGACCCACAGCGACCCGGGTGGAACGTGCATTGCTAGAATTCGAATCTAGCTCTGCAGCATTCCAAAGCCTGGGATGCCATGTCAGACGGACCCAGGTTTGTAGCTCAACTTTGCGTCTTTTCGTTGGTGACTTCGTACTACAATTATTGTCCTAACCTCCTCCGTATAAGTGAATAGTAAGCCGATAACGTACAAGTGCTGAGCACAGTGCCTGGTCCTGTCATCACTGTCTTTGTCATCAGTCAGCAGCATTATTACAGAAGGGTACCGAGGATGCCCCCCACTGGGTGGAATTTCTAGGTGGTTGTTCAAAGTCTAAGAGCTCCTCTTCTGTCTTCCGCGGTACCTGGTATGAGGCATTTACTCTGTTGCTGTGGCCATACTTCCTGGCTTGTGTCTTTCACTCATATGAACGCTCCTTGCGAACAGAGACCACATCTTACTTATCTTCCTATTTTCAGCCTCTTGCACAATGTTTGGCGTGTGGTATGTGCTCAGTAAGAGATTTTGAATGGTGGTGAGGGTAGGAATAGCTCTCTATTCAACACTTGGGAACTAGGAGTCCTATTTCTCAACCTAAGAAAAATCCTCACTTCCCAGAAAAATATGCGATTACAAATATCTTATACAGGGACGTCTAAATGACAGGCTCAGCACTGAATGGAACTACGTATGTTCAGAGAAAAATTCTTCTTGAAGATTTTATTATTTGAGAGAGAGAGCATGGGCAGGGAGGAGAGGGAGAAGCAGACTCCCTGTGAGCAGGGAGCCTGACACGGGGCTCGATCCCAGCATCCTGAGATCATGACCTGAGCCGAAGGCAGACTGCTTAACCGACTGAGCCACCCAGGCGCCCCTTTTTTGTTCAGAGAAAATTTTTATCCTCCCGAATCCACAAACGGAAAGGCTACTATTATATAAATCTTCTTCTTTCATTTCAAACCTTGATGTACGTTCATTGATTAAAATGTATAGGGGTGCGTCAACAAAATTTCAGCTCAAAGAAGTCATTCAAGCATCCAGAAAAAAACACGTGTATTATAAATTTGAGATCCTTAGAAAAATTAGGAGGAACATCTAAAAACTCAGCAATAAAATACTTTGGGACTAAGAGGAAAATGCATTCTAGAACAATTTCAAATAAAACCAAACTTAGGAGAAATGTTCATTTCTGAAAGTTGCCTTCCAGTTCTCACGTTTCCCTGTATCTGAGGATACTAAGTGTAATTCCTCAGCACAAGATGAGTAGCAGACAGTTTACAACACTCACCCCGAGAGCATGGAGACGCACTAGGGGAAACAGATACTGCTCTGCATGTAATAGGTATTTCAGAGGTAGTGAAAATCAGGCAGCCATATTGGCATCCTCCCCTGCTTTATTTATTTATTTATTTTATTTATTTGCGAGAGAGAGAATGAGAGACAGAGAGCATGAGAGGGAGGAGGGTCAGAGGGAGAAGCAGACTCCCTGCTGAGCAGGGAGCCTGACATGGGACTCAATCCCGGGACTCTGGGATCATGACCTGAGCTGAAGGCAGTCGCTTAACCAACTGAGCCACCCAGGCGCCCCTCCTCCCCTGCTTTAAACTCTGACATACACAATGTACATACACAAAACCTTGGTTGGCATTTTCGTTAAAAGCTCCCAGGATGGTATACAACCGTGTTGCTCTTTGGTGTAAGATGTTCTTCAAGGGGAAGACACCCATCTTCAAGATACCAAATCTCCTTAAACTAAGCCATAAATGTAATGTGGTCCCAATAAGAATAACAAAAGGACTTTTGCAGGATTATAAGCATATTTTAACATTAACCTATCAAAGTTAATGTTTCACACTCCTAGGAAAGAGTAAACATGCAAGCAGAGGAGAAGAAAATTCTGAAAATGAAGAGCAGTGAGGGTGGATTAGCTTTCTCAGATGTTACAGCATATTATAAAGTGATGATAATTAAAACGGTGTGATGAGTATGCGTGAATAAATTGACAGATTAACAGCAAACACTATGGAGCCTAAGAATAGGCCCAGAATACATCCATGAACACTTAAGAGGTGAAGGGATGGCATTTAAAACTATCGGAGAGAGTGGGGCACCTGGCTGGTTCAGTCGGTGGAGCGTGCGACTCTTGACCTCAGGGTTGTAGGTTCAAGCCCCACGTTGGGTGTAGAGATGAGTTAAAAATAAAATCTTAAGGGCGCCTGGGTGGCTCAGTTGGTTAAGCGACTGCCTTCGGCTCAGGTCATGATCCCAGGGTCCTGGGATCGAGGCCCGCATCGGGCTCCCTGCTCCGTGGGAGGCCTGCTTCTCCCTCTCCCACTCCCCCTGCTTGTGTTCCTGCTCTCGCTGTCTCTGTCTCTGTCAAATAAATAAATAAAATCTTTAGAAAAATAAAAAAATAAAAAAAATAAAATCTTAAAAAAATAAATAATCCCAATAAATAAAACTATTGGGGAGAGACAGATGATCACAAAAGGATGTTAAGCAACTGGAATAAAAGTTATTACACCAACATTTCACACCTCACACCAAAATAAATTCCACAAAGGTCAAAGACTTCAATGTGGATGATAAACCCATTAAGGCACTAGAAGAAAGCAGATGATAATGTCATTTTATTTATTTTTTAAAGATTTTATTTTTAAGTCATCTCTACACCCAATGTGGGGCTCGAACTTACAAATCCCGAGATCAACAGTCACATGCTCTTCTGGCTGAGACAGCCAGGTGCCCAAGGAGGATAATTTTAATAATCTTCACATGGGGAAGTTCTTCCTAAGAATGAAACAAAACAAAACAAAAAACCCTAGGGAAAGAAAACACACTTAGCTTGACCCATGGGTGAATGGCTGGGAGCCTTCCAGGCCTTTAGCAAATATAAAATCCAGTGAAACAAAGAAAGTATTAGAGTCCTGGGGGTCAGCGACTACTGATCCTTCTGTCACCTCCTGCCTTAGAGCACGGCCCCTAAGTTCTCTCCCTTGGCTCTGCTCCAGTGAATGGATGTCGGGACTGCACCAGCCACCAGACATGCAGCACGGAGGAGGCCCACAGTGAGGGGGGATGAGGCCCACAGTGAGGGGGAGCTCATCTTGACTTTTTTAAGTTGAAAGCAATAAATCTGTTCTTGTTTAAGTGGCAGATGGACTGTTCCTTGGCTTTTGGCAAACTTTTCAGGGAAAAATGAACCCATATGGTCTGGAAGGGGGAAAAAAAAATAGGGCAACAACCAAGATCTGGATCTAACTGCTTAGCTAATCACTTAGCAGTCGGCCAGAAGTCATGGGCTGGAACAGGACGACGGGGACTTCCTGGAAAGTCTCACCCACCCTGTCTTCAGCGCTTTACCTGGGTTGACTCATTTCCTTTTCACAGCAGCTCTGAGACGTGAACTTAGATAATGCGTCCTCACAGGCTGTCCTGTCATCAAAACATATGGCATTCTAGGTCATAGGAATTTTATCTATAGTATCATCTACTCATGAAAAATAATTTGTGTTACAACGAGCCCCTCTCGAAACTCACAGATCATAGTGTATGTGAATGTCTACATTTGTTCCCTTAGTCAGCGTTTTGTGACTCTGCGAAACCACCTTGTCTTCCTAAAGGTACATAGCAACAACCCACAGTTATATGTATCCGGGAGCGCTGCAACACTGATTTTCCTGAAATAAACGCAATGTCCACTTATCCTGCTCCTCTCATTCTTCTTCCTCCCTCTAAATCAGTGTTTCATTTACCATCGGCAACCTCTAGCCTGCGCAAAGAAAGCAAGTAAGACAAAGCAAAACGAAGCAGGGGTCCTATGCAAAACTGAGGATAAAATTTCAGCCTAATGAAGACAGAAGACTGAAAAGGTTAGGAAAGACAGCTCCGTGGAGTCAGGACATGTATCTCCTGACTCCCAGTCATGAGTTACTCACAGTAGGCAAAGACTAAAAATAGGGCAAACTCACTACACACAGACACTGGGGTTTAATTTAGAAATTGCTATGTTTTTGTTTTTGTTTTTTTCTCTTTGCACCACTGACCTCTCCTAAGATTCTCCACCATGAGAAAGCAGGCAGATCCACTGAGAAACAGCATCATGGAGCCTAACAACCACCACCAGGCTTAGGAGCCAGACCGTGGGACATTCTAATGACTCCATTGTCTTCCAGCCTGTGAACCTGGGGCTTAGGACTTGTGTCTCCAGCTTCAGCTTCCTGGGACTCATATTGCACATGATCAGACTAAGCATCTAGGAACTACAGAATATTGGACATAATGTAAGTTCAGTGCCTGACACCGTAGGTGATAAAAAATGAAACCTATTATTACCAGCAGATATTTTTCTAAATTATCTGTCGAGTCTTTTTTTTTTTCATTCCTCAATTCATTGTATGTGTAAGGAAATTCCTACGGCACTGAACACGACTGCAAGTGTGTGCTAACTGAAAAAAAAAAAAAGATTAGCTATTTCGAACATACAGAAAAACATTGAAAATAACATACTGTCACCTATGTGTGTATCCGTCAAGAAAGAGTGCCACCTGGGCGCCTGGGTGGCTCAGTTGGTTAAGCGACTGCCTTCGGCTCAGGTCATGATCCTGGAGTCCTGGGATCGAGTCCCACATCGGGCTCCCTGCTCGGCAGGGAGTCTGCTTCTCCCTCTGACCCTCCTCCCTCTCATGCTCTCTCTCTCATTCTCTCTCTCTCAAGTAAATAAATGAAATCTTAAAAAAAAAAGAGTGCCACCTGTGTGTTTTAAAACTTTATATAAAATGGTTATCAGGTGGTCCATATTATTTTATAGCTTGCTGCACCCTCCCCCTCAGCACTGTTTTTGGGACTTAACACATGTTGATATTTTTTTAAGCTTTGTTATTTTAAAAGCTCTAAAGTAGTCAATTGTAGGTACCTGCCATAATGGGTTTCTGAATTCTCTCACTGTTGGAGATTTAGATTGCTTCCAGTCTTTCACTAGTACAGAGAATATTGCAACAGACGTCCTCCGTATACCTGCTTCTTTCAATACCTGTGGGAGGCTTTCTCTAGGGTACAATTCCACAGCTCCAGGGGAAAAATCACTAGATTCACAAAATAGCCCCATTTTCAACATCACTCGCTACTGCCAAACTGTGTTCCGAATGGTTATAGCATTTTATTGTTGCGGCTTGCGGGGGGGCGGGGGGCAGGGGGGTGTTGTTTGCTTTTCATTCTTTATTGAGCTGTATCTTAGACACCATAAAATCTACACATGCAAAGTGTACAGCTCAGCAGACTTAGTATATTTGCACAATTGTGCAACCTTCACCACAATATAATTTCAGATTCATGTTTTTATTTATAAATAAAGAAATCTGTAAAGCTGGTTATGCATCCTGGCCGTGGCCACAAAAATCCCCGGGAGGAGCTAGTCGGCCGAGATTTCCTTGCTTTAAACCTGTTGTTTGAGGAGGTAACTGGCAGGGACATTCCCAACTTGATTATGAAGAAGAAGAAAAAAAAAATTCTTTAAATGCAGGTTCCTGTTATTTGCTTAAAAAAGCATTCCTATTTATTCACCTCGAGTAAAGTGACTCAGAGCTAACTCTATTTGAAGACAAGGAGAGGAGTGTGATTCCAAATGAAGGCGTTATTCACCACCCCCTAGCAGCCCCCCAACAATTCTGGCTCATGCCAGAAAGGGAGGGAGGTGTGAACGGAGTACGGATATTGGAGTAAACAGTTGTGAAAGCTAGTGCATTGGCAAAGAGAGCAACTCTCTCTTATTTCTCTCCACAGCTTCACTTGTTGGGCTTTGGATCAAGTAATTTCCAATGCTCTGAGTTATTCGTTAATGGCACATTCAAGTATTCTTTACTCCAACTTGAACTTCATGTATTAACAACGTGGATTGCCAAGTAGGACTTAGAGGACACATTTCTTTAAGAATATCGTTCCTAGGCAGCCATGGAAGATTCAAAATCGAAAGCGTCTCTCTCCTCGGCGGCATCTCATGAGAAACCTCAGGTTCAAGGACAACGTCCATTCTCTCTCGCTAGTTCATTCCCGTTCGTCCCCGGCTTAGGGAGATCCATTTTCAGATGCTCTGATTTCACTCCGTCAAGTGCCTGGCAGCTTTCTGAAATTTCCTCCTTGCCCTTCCGACCTTCCCGCAAGTACGGAGGGACAGTCACGTTCTGGGGATGGCCCAGCAGCCGGTGGCGGCAGACCGGGCTACGTGCAGGAGGAGAGGCAGGGACACGGGACCGACCGCCCAGGGCAGCTGAGGCCTCAGCCACACCCACCATCCGCAGCTCACACAGCCCTGCCATCAGGGCTCCTTTGGGTTTGGGATGGGATCTGCACAGCTCGGCTTGGCTCGGGGAGACAAGGCCCGCTTTCTCTTTAAAATCTGCTCCCTACGAGTTGCCAGGGTTCCAAAAGTAGGGTTGGGGGCAATCCTATCTGCCCTCCCCCCACCCAGCGTCCCATCTTACTGTAGTAGCCTGGCTAAGTGGGAGGTCCTTCTGTGTTCCACGTGCATTATTTCACTGAATCCTCAGAATCATCCCACCCTCCAGGTATTCTTAGCTCTGTTTTTAGATGAGGACCCTGAGACCCAGGAAGTGAGGGGTCTCGCTTAAGATCACAATTTATCGAGGGAAAGGGTGGGGGTCTGACTCCACAGCAGTGGGCTTCAGGGGATGGGGGACGGGAAGCAGGAGAAGGGGTCCACTGGGTGCAGGTGGAAATTTTTAAAAATAATAAAATCTGCGGTGCCTGGGTAGTTCAGTTGGTTAAGTGTCAGACTCTTGGTTTCAGCTCAGGTCGTGCTCTCAGGGTCGTGGGATCGAGCCCCACACTGGGCTCCATGCTGGGCATGGAGCTTGCCTGGGATTCTCTCTCTCCCTCTGCCTTTGGCCCTCCCCCTGCTCTCCCCCAGCTGTATAAATGAGCAGCCAGGGTACTCTGAGGGGGCTCAACCGGGACACTGAGGACGGCAGGACCAAAGGATGAGAAGATCCTGGGTTTTTCTGTTTATTACTGTGGTAAAATATAAATAAAATTTACCATTTTAACCGTACACTTCAGTGACAGTAAGTACCTTCCCAATGTTGTACAACCATTGCCACCATCCATTTCCAGAAACTTCTCATCACCCCAAACAAAAGCTCTGTACTCACTAGACATGACTCCCTATTCTTCCCTCCCTCCAACCCCCAGTCACCTCTGTTCTTCCGGTTGCTATGAATTTGCCTGTTCTAGGTACCTCATAGAGTCCTATATATAATATTTGTGTTTGGCTTTTGCGTCTGTTTTTTTTTTTTTTTTTTCCCACTTCACATGTTTTCAAGTTCATCTAATGTTGGAGCATGTATCAGAATCTTCTTTTTGAGGTAGAATAATACGCCGTTGTTTATAAGAACTTGGGGGTTTTATTCATTTGTTTGTTTTTAAAGATTTTATTTATTTATCTGACAGAGAGCAAGAAAGCACAAGCAGGGGGAATGGCAGACCGAGAAGTAGGCTCCCAGGCTGACCAGGGAGCCTGACTCGGGGCTCGATCCCAGGACCCCGGGATCATGACCTGAGCCGAAATCAAGAGTTGGATGCTTAGCCGACTGAGCCACCCAGGCGCCCAAGAACTTGGGTTTTTAAAGGACACCTTGGAGTCACCATACCTTAGGGAACCTCTTGTTAAGTTAGAGAAGCCTACCTTATGGTGTGGGTCACGTGGCATTGGGTTTCTGTTTCCTGCATCTGGAAGAATCCTAACAGGCCTGTTCGGCACAACCCAGGCCCTTCTGTGAAGCTCCAGGGTGGGCAATGAAGCCCAGAGAGTCCTCCACGTGGAAGCTCTCCAGCGTGCGGCACAGTGTTACAGAATTTCCGTGTGCATGTAAATCTGATCTACACATACGTACACACACACAAACATACAACCAAGGCTGCACCTTGACTTCTTGTCATCCTCGGTATAGTTATTTGGTAGTTCTTTTTACAGCAGTTAATTACAACATACACAGTTATTCAGGACTTCATATTTTTCTTCATTACAAAAAATGTATTTCACTCCAGATTGAAGGAGACGCTGTGCCTGGTACTCTGTGGAGGAGTACAGATTAATGCCTTTTTTTCAAAATACTTTCCCACAGTCTTCCCTGGAGTTGGAAATAATCAAGTGTAGTCAAGGGTAATGAATAGAAACATTTATTTAAAAAACACCATCCAGCATCCATGGCTCCCACTTTGGTAGTAAGCAGGAAGGGTGGGTTAATGTTTTTTTACTATATGAAATTGGAGATAGATGAAGCCGCAGAGGGGGAAAAAAAGCGTATTATTAAAACTGAAAAAGAAAAGTGAGTAGTAAGCTACTATGATAGAAAGGGACTTTAAGCAAATGTCACCGCACAATGAAAACAATCTCTTCTTCAAGGAGTACTATAAAGTAGGAGGTTTGACTTACTTGCAGGATTATGGGAAAAGTTCCTCGCAGAACATTCGGTCATGGCTATGAAGAGGTGGAGGCAGAAAGATGTGAGCAGACCCCAGGACTAGGAGGAGACACGAAGTGAGGATAAGGAGAAAGAAACATCAGGCAGAACGTCTTTACTCAACAATCCCTACAAAAAATGTATTTTAAAAGAATCTGAGTAAGCAAGTATTGTAATTCAGTTTTGACTATGAAAGCGTAGCAGATAGCATCGGAAATCAATTATGCCATCAACACATTAGCATATCCTTTCATTGGGAGCCTATCTTAAGCCTCCTGCGACTTATTACACATCACATTACAAAATTGTTGTTTTTTCGCTTGTTCCCTTTTCTGGTGCCTAGTTGTTCACATTCTGAGAGAGGACAAAGGCCCTTTAGAGCTCCATCAATTCAAGCCTTTCATGTCACAGATAACGGAGAAGATCACATTCAGCCCGAGCAGCAGAGACTGGACAGGAACCAGGTCTCCTGGTCCCCAGCGGCCGCTCTGCTTGTTACAACATGACGTGACTCGCACTCCAGCCCGTCGCCCGTCTGTACCTGAGGCCTCTCCCTCAGCTGCAGGTGAGCCAGGAGGGCATGAAGGGACAGGACAGGGCTGGGTAGGCCTCTGCGGGAGGCCTGTAATCTACGACGTACAGACGCGCACACGCTGAGGCTACTCTGATCACCGAGCTGAGAAATACTTCCTGGGTAGAGCCCTGTGAGTGAGAGGAATTTTTTAAAGGCTGCCCTGAGAGAGATGAAGGAGAACACCGAGCCAAGGACACACACGTTTCAGAAACCGTGCGCATGAAGCCCTGGTTACGGATGACCTAACAAGAGCTTGAGGCTCTAGGGGACCTCAGGACAGGGCTCCCTGGAGTCCCCTAGCCACAGCGCCACCAAATGGGTGGCTAGTCAATGGTAGGCACTGTCTCCAAATCCCCCAATTCCAGCAGAAGGAAAAACAACAGTCGATCGGTGTCTTGTAAAGCGCCCCACCACTCTCGCATCGGCTTTTAATTTCGTAGGCATCGTTACTCAACATTCTGAATGTTCTCGTCGGGGCCACGAGACCAGCCACGCTCCCCTGGGGCGCTTCTGAGAGGGGCCTCCCAAGGAAGGGCGGTCAGATCTCCTGGGGACCTTCTGTCCCGCGTGTCCTTTGCAAACAAATGGAAGCGTCATCATATCTGTACAGCATCTCTCACCGAAGTCTGTGTTCAAGGACTGACACAAGGGATGCAAATGAAGGCTATCCTTTGTGACACGCATGGACCCAGAAAAGGAAAAGAGGAATGTTCTCGAAGCTCGGACAGTCTCAAGTTTATCCGAAATATGGAAAAGTACTTCCAAAGTCTACGTGGTGTCCCGCAGAAATGTATCGTGCTTGAGCGCCTGGGTTTGCGTCAGCTTCTGTCAACTTCTTGCCAGAGCTGGGCCTTCTTAAGCGGAGACGAGCGGTGGCCTTTGCCAGACGAGAGCCAGCCAGCCGCGTGTTGGGGGCTCCGTCTCAGGAGAGGGCCTGGTGGCGGCCACTGCTTCGGCTCTCCTTCCACAGAGCCTGCTGGATCTGATACACGGACTCCTGGAAGATTCTTTCGACTTGGGTGGGGAAGCCCCGACTCTCTTCCTCCAGGGCATTGATGGTCCGCAGAGCGAAGGGAGTCCTGTCGCGGGGCAGGGGCTTGTGCAGGGGCCGCAGGGGGATGACCGAGTTGTACTTGTGCTGCCTGTTCACCGAGTTCATGAGCGATGTGTAGAACTGGAACTTGCACCAGGTGTCTCTCAGGAAGTTCTCGGTCAGTAACAAGATGGTCCACGCAGACCCGTTCACGGCATCGTCCAAGTTCTGCAGGTGCTGCCGGCCGCAGGGCATCTCGGCAAAGATGATCCCGGGCTTGATGCCGAAGTCGTTCTCCAGCACGTTCTGGACTCTGAGGGCCTCGTCTGTGTCGTCCTCCGCGTGCAGGATCACGAACTTGAGGAACACCTCGTCCTCGTCCTCATCCTCCTTCTCCGACATGTCTCCCCGGCCCTTGGCTCCCTCGTGCTCCCCAGCGGACGCCAGGGCCGCGGGGCCAGGCTCAGCCAGATGGCACAGGGAGAGGTCGTCGGGTGTCTTGGAAACTGATTTCTGGCGTCTCTGACTCATTTCCACCCCGGGGCTTTTACCCCAAGAGAGAGAGATAGGGCAGGGGTCTATTTTAGACTTCCCGACACCCATCATAAATATCTGAGGCAGAGGACGAGAGCTTTACTTCTTTCTCAACATTTCTTTTCATTCTACAAAGAGAAGAAATAACAAAGCGAGCGAATGTTGTGAATGTCATCCAAACATTACAAATGGAAAAAAAAATATTTTTTCATTCAACCTGAAAGCCTCAAAGAGATCATAATATAGAGGTCCTGAGGAAGAAATGCCAATCGGATTGTAGGGAAAGGAAACCCCTCGTCTTCTATGAGCTTCAGGAGGACTACCACGGGTGGTCAAGGGGGAGAGGAACAGGGAGTCCCTTTAATGGAACAGGAGACCACTGGAAATCTGACATGGTATTATAAACCTCCAGAATAAAGTCAACTGCTTTGGTATTTGAGTGAGACGAGACGGTACCATGCCAGTCTGTCCCTATGGAGTTTAAATCCAACTTTTTTTTTTTTTTAATTTTATTTATTTATTTGACAGAGAGAGACACAGTGAGAGAGGGAACACAAGCAGGGGGAGTGGGAGAGGGAGAAGCAGACTCCCTGCTGAACAGGGAGCCTGATGCGGGACTCGATCCCAGGACCCTGAGATCATGACCTGAGCTGAAGGCAGACGCTCAACGACTGAGCCACCCAGGTGCCCCTAAATCCAACTTTTTCATTCTCGAGTTATCGTGTAAACTAGAAACAGAAAAGTCGAGAGCGACAGAATACTCAAATATTAAATACTCAACTTATTTTCGTATCAAACACAAATACAAAACAGAACACAAATACCAAGACGACCAGCTGGCATTTCGACTAACTCAGCACAGAGAGAAGATCTGAAAGGTCGAATGAAACAACGTCTGGGGTTCACTGGCTCGGAGCTCTTCCGCCGGCCGGGGGTCAGGCAGTGGCGTGGGGCTGGCAGGGCGATTATAGGGTTGGGGAAAGTAAGGGATACCTTTTTCTAGCTAATCCTGGGAATGCTTCAGAAAACTGAGTACTCACCTCAGGAAAAAATTAACTTCTGGGTTTGGGAGTGAAATCTGGAAACAAAGGCTACGGATCTTCTCCAGTGAAATCAACAAAGAATCATTATAGTCTATCCTCATTCTGTTATTTCATTTACTTATTTATTTTAGAGAGAGAGTGAGCGAGCATGAGCGGGGAAGGGCAGAGGGAGAAGGACAGAATCCCAAGTAGGCTCCACACTGAGTGGGGCTCGATCTCATGACCCCGAGATTATAACCTGAACTCAAATCAAGAGTCGGATGCTTAACTGACTGAGCCACCCAGGCGCCCCTCGTTGTGTTATTTTATAAAAATTCTGAAGTCAGAGTGGAAGAATTAGATCCTCTGTGAAAGAAAAGTGCTTCACTGAATCTGGTTTAAGCAAATCTTCAGCAGTGTTGTTAACAGAACCCCCAAACAGGCAGTTTCAAGAGGGATTCTTTTATCAAAAGATAGAAAATTTAGAACAGATAAATACAGGTTTCATACTTCAAAAAAAAAGGGTGGGGCTCTATTCCAGAGCTTTTAAATTTATTGTTTATGAACAAAGACCAGAGTTCAAGTCAAGAATTTAATTAGGCTTACGATCATCATGACATAGATAACACAGCTTACATGTACCAAGATAATTCAAGGTTAGAGGAAACCACTCAGCAAACATTATGAAGAACTGTTATGGGAAGAAAAGATAAGGAAAAACACAGAGCATTTCTTTCTAATGTACCTAAGGAGTGAAAGGGTTTGCTACTCCCTCTGAACAGTGAGGGGATTGCTGGCTACTCTAGTAAATGTATCATGTCTGTACTTTGAATTCTACTCCACAGTATATTATGACAGCTACCGAGAGATACTTTAAGGCATACCTCTCAAACGCTAATACATACATTCCAAATAACAAAACCGCGTGAATTTGGACTCTTCACTGGTTAAGATTCACTGCTGACTCTGTTATTGTGTTACGGAAAAAGGTGTCACTCTGCAAAGCTGAAGAAAAAAACTTCTCCTGCATATTAAATAATAATTGTCGAACGACGTATAGAATTTTTGAATCGCTATGTTGTATGCCTGAAACTAACACAACACTGTATTTTAACTGTATTATAATTTCAAAAAAATTGTTAAGCGTTCAGAAGACCCTATTTACAGTGTCAATTAAAATGTTAAACCAACCTAAGACCATTACCTTCCTCACTAGCCACTGCAGGTAAATATGCTTGGAGTAAGACAACAGATATTCATAAAAAGTGTCCCAAACTACAAACTACTAGGGTAAAATGATGTGTCAAGCCTGACTCACGGAATCTCTTGATATGAACAAAAATAAGTAACAAAAGAAGAGAACTGCAACTTTAGGTCTCGTTTTTCTTAAACACTGGTCAGCAAAAAAAGAGCAAAAGCTTCCAGAAATCTGATGGTGCTGTTCCAACCCACTCCAGAGCCCTCCTCCCCAGCCCAGAGAGAAGAGGATGAGCGACAACGTCTGGAAAACTTCCCTATAACCTTCTAATGTGGAGGCAGAGAGCAAGGAGCCGGCCACGGGAAAGAGACGTGCACAGCTGTGAGCCGGAGGGCGGCCTCTGCCGGCACCACAGTGCTTCCTAGATGGGCAGATGACCTCCATCCGGGACTGTGGTGCTCAAGGCTGGAAGGACCGGATGGCTGTGCTCCCGCCGAGCCAGACTCCATCTACCAGAGGGCTTTCCCACAACGCAAGGCAGGCATGAAAGGCTGACGGAAGGAGCCCAGGAAGATTCTGGAAGGTCCCCTCCCCGTCAGCGACAGGCAGATGCAGACTGAAAACACCTTCTTCCCCTCAGTGAAATGGAAGGAGCATGAAGGCAGCTGCTGGGGAGAGGCACACGGAGTCACTGGTCACAGGAATGAAGACATCTGTGTATACATTTTTTCATTTACTTTTTAAGAAAAGGTAGTGGCTGAAATACCTAATGACTTTGAAAACGTTGATAGTGAAAATTCTCACTTCCCCATCCCGCCTATTGCCCCCACGGCCTCCTACCAGTGACCACTTTTATTAGTTTCTTCTATATCCTTCCACTGTTTCTTTATGAATATATATCTTTTTCTTTCCTTTTCATAAAAAAGTATCATTTACATGTGTAAAAAAACACACACACCCACTGCAAAACAGCAGCGGACAGAGATTGCTTTTCCCATTAATACTCTAAGCTTAGAGCTTTCCACAGTAGCAATAACTTCTTCATTCTTCTTTACAACAAAATCTTCCACCACGTGGTTGTACCATAATTGTTCCCTGTTCTCGGATATGTGAGCTCTTCCCAGTCTGCTACTATTATGAACAATGCTGCAGAGAGCAGCTTTCTATAAAAGTCATTCCATAGGTGTACAAGTTCATTTGCAGAGTAATCTCCCCAAATGGGATTTCTACATCAAAGGACAAATGCGTTTGTAATAATGAGAGATTTGGCCAAATTACTCTCTGTAAGACTGAAACTTTTGTGTGTGGGTGTGTGTGGGTGCGCTTTTAACCTGAAAGAATGACATCCCTACCTCCACCCCTTGTCCCAGAAAAGATCTAAGACCAAAGCTGCTGACAACAGCCCCACCGAGCTAATGACATCCTCTGAGGGCAACAATTCTGTGGAAAAAAACCCATCAGAATGAAGTCCTTGAGCTGAAGTTCTGAAGGGAAGATCAACAGGTCCTAGATAAGAAGGAAGGGGAGTCCAGAATGTACTCACCTTGTATCTGGCCAAAGAGGGTCCCAATAGGATCCCCCACATTAAAGGGGAGTAAGGTGAAAAGAAGAGTATGACAAATGTGCATTCTTGGCAAGTAGCCATACAGACTATAGGAAATGAAAAAGAATATTAAGAATAATAGCATGCAAAAGACAAAAAAATTCCACTTTCATCAAGACTGTGTGCTCTGGGGGCGCCTGGGAGACTCAGTCGGTTAAGCGTCTGGCTCTTGGTTTCAGCTCAGGTCATGATCACAGGGTTGTAGGATCGAGCCCCGGGGTCGTCGGGCTCTGCGCTCAGCGGGGAGTCTGCTTAAGATTCTCTCTCCTAGAGGGCGCCTGGGTGGCTCAGTTGGTTAAGATTCTCTCTCCCTATCCGCTCCCCCACCCCGTGCACACTCCTGCTAATAAATAAATAAATCTTAAAAAAAAAAAAAAAAGACTATGTGCTCTGGAATCTGACTGCCTGAATGTAAATCCCAACGCCCTGCTATAAAAATACGGTGTGACTTAGTCCAAGTTGCTTGGTATCTCTGTGCTTTAACTTCATCATGTGTATAAAATGGTGATAATCACAGTACCTACCTTGAGGGGTTTTATGAAGATCAAAACGGCTGAGAACAGTTCTCAAACATGTTGGCAGCTGTTACGGTTATTAGATACATAACAAGGGAGCTAAAGAAAAATTTACAGAAGCAGTGCATAGGCTCTAGGACGGGGCTACTCCAAGTGCGGTCTGGGGACAAGCGGCTGGTCTCTGATCGGTCTGGCGCCAACCCCATCAGGTAAGTATGCTTTTCAGCTCAGCTGACGTTTTTCTCAGAGCAAGACATTTTCTTTCTTTCTTTTTGGTAAGATTTTATTTTTAAGTAATCTCCACACCCAACATGGGGTTTGAACTCACGACCCCAAGATCAAGAGTCGGCATGCTCTTCTGACCAAGCCAGCCAGGCGCCCCTGCAGGACATTTTCGAAGAAGAAAGTAGCACGGTTTACCTTCGGTGTGCGCTTCTTACAGTATCATAGACAATCACTCTGAGGGGCACTGCCCTACGCCACACTGAAGAGAGTGGGTAACCAAAGAAACAAAAATATCGAAGCTGGGAGAACAGAATTACATGAAGAGAGAGACTGCAGATGAATCGAGGGTCTAACGCCATTAGGAAAAAACAGAGAAGGCAATGAATGGAATAAACATGATCAAAACCAAATCAGATTAACATGGCGGAAAGGCTTGAAAAAAATCAGAGAACATGCAGGGGCAAAAGGCCGTGACAATAAAGCCGTTTGAAAAAAATACATCGCTACAGAGACTGGAAAAAAAATCAGAATAAAACCCAATGCATCTGAAATAGAAATTCAATGAATGTAACACAAAATTCAAAGATAGAACAGATTCACTGCCCTCAATCAAATGCTCAGCCTTCCCAATCACAACCAGACCGTATGCGCCTTCTGATGCAATTCGATATGTACCCAGCATAACGCATCATGTAGTCTTGCCAAAAATGTTTAGCCCGACTCCGACCAAGTCTTTAGATACAATTACCAGTTTACAGAAATGAGGAGGACGTGAGAAACGTCCATCAAGAGGGGAAGGGAGAATCAAACCGTTTGATGTCCATATCGTGGAAAACTGCTCGGCAATAGTGAGGAATTAGCTACTGATAAATGCACTGATGTGGACCGAATCCCAAACTCATTATGTTGTATGAAGGAAGCCAGATCAAAAAAAAAAAAAAAAGTACAGAATCTGATTCCATTTATATCCAAATTCAGAAAATGCAAATGGATCTACAGAGACTGAGAGCATTCCTTCAGACTTGTCAGGAGGAAGCCTGATCACCCTTCTTCTTCATAGCGTTTCCTCCTTGCCCAAATGGCATTCTTGAGAAACACGTTGCCCTTTATTTTTAAAAATTCGTGGTACTTCTAGGGCTATGTTCTAGATGCTTATGAATTCTAAAATTCAGGCTGCTCTCTTACCCGACTCGGGTCCATCCCCTCAGGACCGCAGGGTGAGGATGTGTAATTTGATGACACGCTGAGGCTGAATCTATAAAATACAAACAGGGGTGCCTGGCTGGCTCACTCGGTGGAGTGTGCGACTCCTGATCTCGGGATCATGAGTTCGAGCCCCATGTGGGGCGTAGAGCTTACTAAAAAGTAAGTAAATAAATAAACTTAAAAAAAAAAAAAAACAAACAAATTCCCAAAGAGGAAGCTTGTTTTTCTTTAGAGTGAAAGAAAAGCATCCGGCATGGTAAGCAGTTACTAAAAAGGCACGGTCTGAATTCATTCATTCAACAAATATTTAGTTAACCATCTACAGTGCTCTAATAGCTGAAATTCAGCAGTGAACAAAGCAGAAAATATCCTTGCTCTCATGAAGCTTAAATTCCGGTAAAGGGAGATAGACAATAAAAAAGGAAATATGTGTAACACATAATAGAGTATAAAATATATATGCACACTCGTACAGTATGTAAGAAAATGGTTAAGTGTTAGGGGGAAAAAGGTATGTAAGAAAGTGGTTAAGTGTTAGGGGGAAAAAGGTAAACAGAAAGGACTGTTGGAGGAAGTTTTGTTTATTTATTTTTAAATGCACATGTCAGGGAACAAGGGACCCATCTTAATAAGACATGGGTGAGGGAAGGCATCTGTGCGAGCATCTGGAGGAAGAACATCCCGGCCCTGAGACAGGAGAGGGCCTAATGCCTGATGAGGTGGGGGTGCAGTGGGGCTTGTGAGCAGGAGTCCAGAGGGAGGAGGTAATGGGGAGGAGCCGCCAAGGGAAGGTTTTGAGCAGAGGGACGACATGATAGGACTTCTCTGTCACAGGAGCCCTTCTGTCGCGCTGCGAACAGAGCGAAGAGAAGCAAGAACACGAGTGGGGGAGGAGGCTATTGCAGGAGCCCAGGAGGACCGTGGTGGCTTGTGGCTTGAACCAGGGTGCAGTGGATGTGGTGGGAAGTGGGTGTATTTTCAAGGTTGAAGGGACAGGATTTGCTCATGATGCTGAGTAGGCAGAAGATACAGAGTCAGGAATGTGGGGGAGAGGGCCAGCCCAGGGATGTGTATTTGGCTTTTATCACTGTCTTTAGATTTCAAATACAGTATTTAAAATCTAAAGACTTATGAGATTGTTAAAGATGTACAGACTGAAAAAGGAAGTGGTCCACTAGGGCTCACCAGCGTTACTGGGTCAAGAACTGCAAGAACCAGCAAAGACAACAGAGAGTGAGTGGTTAGGAAGGTTGGAGGAGTACCAGCAGAGTGTGGTGCTGACCAAGACGCTAAGGGAAGGAGGCGGTTCGAGGGAAAGGGAGCGTGTAATGGTCTTGCAGTGCTTCCAGAGGCAAAATGAGCCAGGCCGCCCAAGGAGCCCTGGATGGAGGGTGTAGGGTGTGCAGCTTTGGGGGAAACCTCACTGCACAGGCTTCAAGAGAAAAGAAATTTGAGACTGAGTACAAAGAATTACTTGGAAACATTTTGCCATAAAGGGAAAAAAAACGGGGTAAGAGTTTGGGGGAAGTGTGATGCCCTAAGAGGATTTGCTACAAAGAGGACTGTCTGTGGGGCGCCTGGGTGGCTCAGTCGGGGAAGCGTCTGCCTTCGGCTCAGGTCATGGTCCCAGGGTCCTGGGATAGAGCCCCTCGTCCGATTCCTTGCTCAGTGGGAAGCCTGCTTCTCCCTCTGCCCCTCCCCCTGCTCATGCTCTCTCTCCCTCAAATAAATAAATGAAATCTTTTTAAAAAAAAGATGACTGTTACCTAAGGAGAAAGAGCTAGTGGAGAGTGATGCTGGAGAGAAAGACGAGGGCTGCTGGAGGGATGGCCCATGTGGGCAAGGGGGGATCCGGTGTACCAACCAATGGGGGGTCTGCCTTCACCGGGGAGAGAAAGGACCGTTTTCCCTAGTGAAAATGAAAGAGGGCGGAAGAGACAGGACAGGCACGGTGGCTGGGTGTGTGCAGCAGGGGACACCCATGAAAGTTCCCTTCTGGCCACTTCAACAGTCTCAGTAAAATAGGAAAGCAAACCCCTTCCTAAGGACTGCCCCAAACCTCCAGCTCCCTTTGAAACATCAACAGTACAGGATGGAACCGGTTAGGGGGAAATGGCTGTGTCCCCAGCGCTGTCATTCTTTCTGGGCCCCAGTGCCTGTAAGACCCCCAGCAGAGGACGTCCCAGGCAGGAGGAGAGCTCCCCTCCCAGGACAGCCCCTCTTCCTCAGAAACTGCCCAGGGCTTCCTCGGGGTGCTTCCTGCCGTCAGGTCTCTTGTCCCCGTCCTTGGCTAAAGGCAAACACCACTGTGAACTTCTCTTTCCCACTCAGTTGACTTTTCTCCCCTAGACCTTTGTGAGGGTTGATTTTCTGCGTCTGCCTGGCTGGGCTCTGGGGCCCAGGTGTTGCTCAAAAGCCAGACCAGATGCCACTGTGACGTATGGGATTACCGCGTAAAGAGGTATCCTGTGAGTCAAGCAGATTACCCCTGCCTCCCGGAACGTGGGTGGACCTTACCCACGAGGTGAAAGCCTTCGGAGCAAGAGAGCTGGTCCCCCATGGACGATGGTTTCACCGACAACGTTTGGAATTCACGATGGTGTGCAAGTGATACGCATTCAGTAGAAACCACACTCGGAATTGAGAACCTTCCTTAAGAGTGTGTTGCCCTAGAATGAGGTGTAGATACGTTCATTTTTAACACTTGGGAAGAGAGGCTCCCCAACAGCAGGAAGTGAAATAAGGAACGGAAGGCATTTCAGATGAAGGCATCCAGGGCCTGAATCCTGCAGCCCCCAAGGAGCCTTCTTCTTTCCTATTTGAACACCACCACCTTGTGGTGAGTACGCGTAACATCAATGGTTTCTTCAATTAGCACGCCTCGTCGTTAGTAATAAACAAGTGTGGGAAACTTACTCTGCACCAAGACCTCTGGGTTTTAGGGATGTGAAGCCAGGCTATGTCGACAATCACCGCGCTGGTGCTACATGCAGGACAAGGGGCCCTGCCGAAGCGCTCAGGAGGGACCTCTGCAGCCGAGGACACGTACATGAGTAAGGCCGAGGGAGGTGGACGCTTTCTGGGCAAGACGAGCAGCATTTGCAAAACCACTGAGGCACCACAGAGCCAAGGACCTTAGGATCGGTTGGCACCAGGTGCTTATATGGCTCAGGTATGTGGGGGCGGGAGGGGGGAGGGTACCAGTGAGACACAAGGATGGAGATAAACAGGATTAGTGAGGGAGGGGCCTGACATACTCTGTTGAGGACTTTGTGTTTTTTAAGATTTTATTTTTATTTTTTTAAAAGATTTTATTTATTTGACAGAAAAAGAGACAGCGAGAGAGGGAACAGAAGCAGGGGGAGTGGGAGAGGGAGAAACACACTTTCTGCCGAGCAGGGAGCCCGATGTGGGGCTCGATCCCAGGACCCTGGGATCATGACCTGAGCCGAAGGCAGACGCTCAATGACTGAGCCACCCAGGTGCCCCAAGATTATATTTATTTATTTGAGAGAGAGTGAAAGAGAGAGAGAGAGCATGAGCAGGGGGTGGGGGGGGCCAGAGGGAGAAGCAGGCTCCCCGCTGAGCAGGGAGTCCGAAGTGGGGCTCGATCCCAGACCCTGGGATCATGACCT
Organism: Mirounga leonina; assembly: GCF_011800145.1. NCBI lineage: Eukaryota > Metazoa > Chordata > Mammalia > Carnivora > Phocidae > Mirounga > Mirounga leonina. The sequence continues at coordinate 2,382,692 of NW_023270426.1, forward strand.
GAGCTGAAGGCAGATGCTTAACCGACTGAGCCACCCAGGCGCCCAAGGACTTTGAATGTGATCACGCTGGCAGACAGAGAGCCCCTGGCAGGTGTGAGTAGGAGAGACACGATCTGACTTGTTCAGGACGGCTTCACATCGCTGCAGGGCAGGAGACCAGACTGGGGTGTGTACAGCTCTAGTCTGGGAGAACCACCCACTGAGAGGCTATGGCAGTAACCCAGGTGCGGACGCAGAGCCCTGCACTAAGGAAGGGACGAAGGGACGGGGGGACACAAAGATCTGCAGGGAGTCACAGGGGCTCACGGAGAAAGAAGCCAGTATGCCTCCCAAGCCGGTGCCCTGTGTAACCTGGCACGTGGTGTTGCCATCCGCTGATGTGAGCGGGGTGGGGGTGACCTCTTCCTCTAGTATGGGACACAGGGAGCTTGCCCCGTGACCTAGAAGAGGAGCTGTCCAGGAGGCACTCACACGGGTAGGTGCGGGGCTCCGGAGATAAAATCGTGAGCACCTGGGAATACGCAGAAGGAGAAGAGCAGAGAGCTGAAGACCAGAGTTGATGCCAAAGGGGTGTCTGGACGAGAAGGGGCCAGGCGGGAGGGGCAGGAGTGGCAACGGAGCAGCAGGGAAATCAGACCCAGGATGGGACTGGGAGCCAAAGGAGGAGAGGGCTTCAGGCAGGGGTCAGCGCCCACAGCACTTAGCACCTCGAGGCCCCGGGGAGCGATTACAGGGGAACGGCGGAATCACCAAAGGAGACGGTGGTGTGCTCAAGAGTCTACAGGAGATGGGGGCATCGGGAAGGGCAAAGCCTAGCTAAGAAGGAGACAAGAGGCCAGCGGCTACAAGGCAATGTAGGGTCAGGAGGAGATTTCGTTAAGAGAAGAGAAACTGGGAATGCTCAGAAATGGAGGGAATTTGCTCATAGAGAGAGAATGACAAATAGGGGTGTGAGCTTCTTAGAGCTGAGCGGTTAAGCTCCTTGTCCTGGATGGCTCGGTCTCTCCTACTCTCCCCCTCTCTAGAAGAGGAGAGGCCACCTGACTCCTGAGAGTGCTGGGTCCCGGGATAACGCCTGTGATGATGTGGGGACCTACGGGACTTCCGGGGAGAAGGCGAGCGCCCCTCTGTTTCTAGGAGGGGTAGCTGCGTTATACTGGGAGACAGCATCCTGTTGCTGCTAGCGCTTTCTGGAAGTGCAAGTATGCGAAGACGGGGGAGAGTCTGGAGGTGAAGCCGCCAACGGGGTGTTCTGTAGCAGACTCTGCAGCTTGGCTCATCCGAAATCGACTCCCAACTTTCTGTTTGCAGACCTTCCTATACCTCCTGTACCACAAGCACTAAAAGCTGAATTTCCTAGGCTCCCCTGAAGGTAAGATCCCAGGTATAACTTCAGTTCTGCCAATCAAAGTACTCACATGCCTGAGTTAACTACGGGGAGAGGCAGGCTCCAGCAGGGACGGTGGGTGTGATTCCAGAGCCGGCAGCTTGCTGGGCTGGCAGGAGCGTCCATGGCAGAAGCCCAGCCCCACGAGACCAAGTCTGCTAAGTGGTGCTCTGAGGTGTTCCGAGAAACTCAACCTGGAGTCTAGCTCTTCAGCTTTCCCAACGATACTCTAAGTCCTGTAATAACCTCCAGTGCATACATACCCGTCTGCTTCAACTAGCCAGAGCAGATTCTGTTCTATGCAACTGAACCGTGACGGATAGAGCATCCACATTCACGACAAGGCACTACGGCAGAGGTCAGCAGCAAAACACGGCCTGCCACCCATTTTTGTAAATAAAGTTGTATTGGGAGAAAGCCATGCACATTCACTGATGTGCTGTCTATGGCTAATTTCATGCAAGAGAGGCAGAGTTGAGTAGTTCCAACGGAAACTACATGGCCCATAAGAGCCCACGATACTTACCGTGTGGCTCTTTCCAGAACGAGTATGCTGAACTACAGTAATTCCCTGACCTACATACAGCATGGGAGTGCCGAGCTCCACGAGGCTGCCAGGATGCCAAAGGACAGACCTATGCCAGCCAGACAAGGAACACGTGGACTTTTCCTTGGCTTCTTTGCACTGGAGATCTTCTTAAATCCCACTCGGGTGGTTCAATAACTTCAGGAATGCGGTAAGAATGTGAAGCCACTCGATCTTACACTGAAATAACATTATTGGCAATCGGCTGTCATGCAGAATCCAGAAGGATGGCAAAGGCCGACATAAATGAAAGGACAAACCGTCAAATATTCCCCACCGATATTTATGGCCAAAGTGAACCAGTGCCTGCATTTTTCACTTTAGGTGCCAGGCCTGTATTAGGAAGGTCAAGGTTACGGGAGCCTAGCACCCTCTACCGTGGTGTCATAGCGCTGATCACAACTACAGTTAATGACGTGTACGTGTATCTGCTTAGTTTCTCATTTTTCCCACTAGAATGTAAACTCTGCCAGGGCAATGACCAAATCTGTCCTGTTCACCGCGGTATCTCCAGGATCTAGAGCATAATCAGCATTCAAGAATATCCTTTGAATGGGGCACCTGGGTGGCTCAGATGGTTAAGCGTCTGCCTTCGGCTCAGGTCATGATCCCAGGGTCCTGGGATCGAGTCCCACATCGGGCTCTCGGCTCAGCGGGGAGCCTGCTTCTCCCTCTGACCCTCTCCCCTCTCATGCTGTTTCTCTCTCGCTCGCTCTCTAAAAAATAAATAAAATCTTAAAAAAAAAAAAAAATCTTTAAAAAAAAAAAAAGAATATCCTTTGAATGAATGAGACACTGTTCCAAATATAAGACTAATGCAGCCTTCTAGGTTTAGAGAGAGAACTAAAAAGAGAGCTCTTTACCATCATCATCATCATCACTATCACATAAATTACTGCCTCAATCAGAAGAGGAACTAGCCAATCCAAACATACCTTGTTGGATTTTTTACATGAGCCATTATGTTGCATTTTTTAAAAAATAAGGTGAATATAAATATGGTATATTCAAGACACATCCCAAGCATCATATTTGGCAGAAAACATCTCCTTTTCTCTCCAGGCTGAGTTAATTACTGCTCCTCTGGATGCCCATAATATCTTGTTTCCATCTCTGATAATATGTACCACCCAGCACTCTGATTTCCTTGCTGGCCTGGGAGGTACCTTCTGCCTCATCTTCCCAGACTTCATTACAGCCAGTGGCACCAGCACTTGCCCAGTGACCACAGCCAGACCCTGGAGGCATCCCTGACACCTTCCCTTTCCTCTCCTATGGAATTTGGATGCTCTCCTATGCTTTCACTTCTAAGTTGTTCCCCCAAGTCCTGTCTATTCAACCTCCAAAATACATCTCCAGTCCTCCCATGTTCTCTCTGTACCAACACCCTTCTACTACACTTCTTCCCACTTGGTGTGGTACATGCTTTCCTGGTCAGTCTGCTTCTTCCCCCGCTTGGCAGCTACAGTGGTCTTCACAAACACAATCGTCTGATCACATTATTCCCGTTTACAATTCTACAAGGGCTTCCTACTGCTCTTAGAATAAAAAAGAAGTTTTTTTTTAATTATGTAAGTGTCAGGTGTACAGGATTATAATTCAACATCTATATGCACTACAAAGTGACCACCCCTGAAAGCTTCCCACAGAATTTCTTAAAAAGGCAAATGAGATGCTGCATGATCGGGCTCTTTCAGCTCCAGCCTCAGCTCATGTCTCTCTCCCCTGGTTCCTCCAGCCCCCTACACATAGTCTTTTTTTTTCAGTTCCTCAGGCTAGCTCAGCTTCGTCCTGTCAAGGCATGTCTGGGAATGTCTCACTGCAATTCTGACGTCTGAGATATAGGACCCTACTTTCTTATTATTAGAGAACGTGGGTGTAGTACCCCAGGCTAGTCAAAGTTCTACTGGAGGTAAACAATCAAAATGTCCAAACACTGGCGAAGGACAACCACAAACTATGCCATAGTGTTCGTGTGACTGAATCCTATTAAATCATAAAAAATGTTAGAAATAATATTTTAAGGACCTGAGAAAATGTTTCCATAATAAGTGAACAAAAGTAGACTATACAGTCTGATCTTATATACAGTACGATCTCAGCTTTGCAAAACAAGCTGTAGGGAAAATAGATTGTTAAAAAAGTATACTAAAAAGGTAACACTGGTTATCTGTGTACCCCAGATGTCTGAATATACATATACCTATATGCATCTCTCTATGTAGATATATCTTCTTTTTTTACAATGATAATGCAACCTGAAAAAAACATTTTTTAGTAAATAAAAAAAAAAATGGTTTTCCAGGTTTTGTATTTTTAAACAGAAGTCATGTTAGCTTGATTTCCAGGCAGTTTTATTGCTTATGTGCCATATCTACACATTCCAGATGGCTTTAGCCCATCTCCACGATTAACTGTTAGCTCCCCTGTTTTTTAATCTATACACAAACTTCCCAAGAGTCCAGGTTTGCTAATTCTAAATCAAAACAGGGTTCCTCTACTTTATTTAACATTTTATTTATTTGAGAGAGAGAGAGAGTGTGCGCAAGAGTAGGGGGAGAGGCAGAGGGAGAAGCAGACTCCCCAGTGATTGGGGAGCCGATGTGGGGCTGATCCCAGGACCCTGAGATCAGGACCTGAGCCACCCAGGTGCCCCCAATTTTCTATTTTATTGTAAAGCACCAGAAGGCAGAATATGTACCTCCCTCATACCGGCAACAGGTCCTTAGGGCAAGTAAATGTTTCATCACTTATAAAACAACAGAAACAAACACAAAAACTTTACTTCTGTGAGGTATAAAAGCAAAAACACACAAACGTATCCTCACGGGCACCTGCTTTTCCAGCTGTGTGGCCTCCTTTCTCCGCTGTTGGGAAGCTCCAGGTTAATGAGCGCTGAACACACAGCAGCTTGTGACAGGTGTTCTGATTTTAACTTCACTCCTGGCTTCTCCTTAACTGACCTGTTCTTATCTTCAATTTGTTCCGTACTCCAAATGCCCTCATTTTAAATGTTTATTTAATCCTCCATTGTACATATTTATTCAAGTACCTGAAATCCCAATTCTGAAATGAGAGCATTTCTGTCCTCTCTTTAAAAGAAGGGAAAGTAGGTACACATGCTACTGATGTCATCACAGAACTAGTTCCTTGGGAGAAAAGTGAGAAAGCAGCACTAAAAATGAAACAGGTTAAGCGACTGCCTTCGGCTCAGGTCATGATCCTGGAGTCCCAGGATCGAGTCCCGCATCGGGCTCCCTGCCCAGCAGGGAGTCTGCTTCTCCCTCTGACCCTTCCCTCTCCCGTGCTCTCTCACTCTCAAATAATTAAATAAAATAAAAAAAAATTAAACAGTCTTTTATCCCCCAAAAGCCTTTTGTAAAGATAAAAATATTGTTTTTCACTTCTATCCCTACATATTTTAAAAAGAAACCTGAAATTTGCTACAAAATCTTGATATTCTGACAGTGGCTTAGTCACCACACAACTCAGAAACTTGTATATTTCCAGAAGCGCCTTCATTTTTCTTCTTCCCATTAAAACTACCTATTCCTGGTGCCATTCGAAAAACCTCCCAACGGGCAACTATCATTTCCTAATGAAACAAAAGAATTGGGAGAAAAAAAAAATCATTGCACGTTCTTTTTGGCAAAGTGACCATTTTTCTTTCATTTTCTATATGTAAAGGGAAATCTTCTCCAAATCAGGAAGTACATTTTATAAAAATGCTGAATGTAACAGCAAACTGTACTTATCAAAATGACGCTCAAGACAAAGACAGTTGTGCGTTTTTAATATTAGAGAACCCTAGACGCCCACCATGTTTTAAAGGTGCCACAGGCTTTGTGGAATACTAGAGAATCATATTCAGTATCTAACAGCAACCCGCACCAAAGGTCAGGAGCAAAGGGCTGTTAAAATAGCCAAAAGGCAGTAACCCCCGAGATAGTGTTTCAATGGGGAAGTGAGGGGAGTGAAGGCGAACAGCCTGTGAGGGTCGAGCCCAGGCCCACTGCAAGCAAAAAGAACAGCAGTGAGGTCAGCCTCACCAGCGGAGTGAGCAAGGGTGAAGGGGACAGACAAGATCAGAGAAGTTTTTGGAGGCTCAATCACACAGGGCTTTGAAGCATTCGTAAGAGTCTGGTTGTCATGATTTTGATGAGAAGCTATTGGAAATTTTTGAAGGGAAGTGAAAGTTCTGATTATATTTTTTTAAAAATCACTGCTGTTTGGAGAGAGACCATAGAGGAACAAGCGCAGAAGCAGGAGGACCAAATGAGAGACTTACGGTCATCTAGGTAAGAGGAAACTGTAGTTTTTGTTGGAGAGCAGTTGAAATGTGGTCAGATTCGAGGTATTTTTTCAAGGCAGAGTTAACAGAATTTGCTGGCTGCTTGGATGTTGGGTCTGAGCTGAAACGACGGGAGTAAGCTCCAGTGTGGTCGGGAAGGTCAAGGACGGGAAAGCAGGAAGGGCGGACTGGGTGGTTGTGGTTTCACCGATGCTGTTTGGATAGCCTAAGTTCAAATGCCCATCAGACTTCTAAGCTGAGCTGCTGAGGAAACAGCTGGAAATATGCATCTGGAACTCAGGACAGAAGTAAAGCGAAACATTTGGAGGTCACCAGCGCAGATGTTATTTACAGCCACGGAATAAGGCTTGGGGTGGAAACCGCGATGGGAGAAAGTACACGGCCAGAAAGAGAGTATGTCCAAGCCCTGAGCGCTACGGCTGGCACGCCAACATTCAGTGGCTGGGAAAAGAAACAGAAACCTAGAGACACAGGAGGAGGGGCCGGGGAGAAAGAAGGAGATGCAGGAGAATGTGGTGACCTGGAAGCCAACTGAAGAAAAAACATGGAAGACGAGGGAGCAACCAACCGTGTGGTGTAAGGTGAAAACCGGCACTGGGGCGCCTGGGTGGCTCAGTCATTAAGCGTCTGCCTTCGGCTCAGGTCATGATCCCAGGGTCCTGGGATCGAGCCCCGCATCGGGCGCCCTGCTCCGCAGGGAGCCTGCTTCTCCCTCTCCCACTCCCCCTGCTTGTGTTCCCTGCTCTCGCTGTCAAATAAATAAATAAAATATTGAAAGAAAGAAAGAAAGAAAGAAAGAAAGAAAGAAAGA
>NW_023270426.1:2389797-2390828 GCF_011800145.1 Mirounga leonina
AAACCGGCACAGACCCTGGACTTCACAAGTGCCACGGGGGGTGATGGAGGCAGCCTGAGAGGAGAGGAGGCAGGAGGAAACAGCAGTGTAACTAGAACCGTGGAAGCAAGTCTTTCATTCAAAGAGCTGCTTTTCGTTTCGTTCTTAAATAAAGGGGAACAAAGAAATGGGTGGGACCTAGAAGGGGACGTCTGGTCTGGGGGTGTTAAAAACAAGGGTTATTAGCAGGTACTTGTTACATACATAAAAACACCACGAGGAACAAATGACAACAGACAAGGTGCCAAAGATTCCACAGCCTAAACATGATTTACATTTCAAGTTCCGTACAGCTGGACACGTGACTGACATTTCCTGGGCTTCAGAGGGAGGTACAGCAGTTTTCCTTACCCGCTCACCTCCATTCCCACATAAATGAGGTATAAAACGGAGTTAACTCCATTTATAGTCAACACACTATTTCAAGCGTTAAAATGCATCCTACCTTAAAGATTTCTTTTTTTAGTTGATTGCCTGAAAACTAGCTCACAGCTGCCAGTCCAGAGTGCTTTTATCCAAATTAGCTTTTGGCCAAGACGCCAGCCAAATACAAAAACCAAAACCGAAAGTTTCAGCGTTCGCTCCGTGGGTCCGGCTGAGGCTCACGAAGAACCTCTCGGCCACTTGCTTCTGTTCTGAGATTTTTTCCCAAAAACAGGTTTTCTGGTCAAAGGGAAACTAGGAGCAAAGCAGAAGGCTGCGCCGACTCTCACTGCTGAGGGAGGCAAGCGCCCACCAAAGGGACGCAGGCGCGCCCGCCGGCCCCAAGCCCCGCTGCCCCGCCGCCGCTCCCGCCCAGGCGCCCGCTACTCGCCTGCACAGCGGCGGCCAGCGCCCGGCCCCGCGGCTCCCTCGTCTTCCTCTCCCCGGCGCCGAACCCGCCGGCGGCTACTTCCCCGGCGGCGCCGGGACCGAGGGTGCCCGGCCCAGCGCGCAGGCCCCGCTCCTCGCGTGCCCACGCCCTCCGCCCCCGCGCGCCCCCGGGACTGAGG
>NW_023270426.1:2390838-2475096 GCF_011800145.1 Mirounga leonina
GGGACTGAGGGTGCCCGGCCCGGCGCGCAGGCCCCGCCCCTCGCGTGACCCCCGGACTGAGGGCGCCCAGGCCCGGCGCGCAGGCCCCGCCCCTCGCGTGCCCACGCCCTCCGCCCCCGCGCGCCCCCGCTACTGAGGGTGCCCCGGTCCGGCGCGCAGGCCCCACCCCTCGCGCGCCCACGCCCTCCGTCCCCGCGCGCCGCCGGGAGGGAGCACACGGGTCCGACGCGCAGACCCCGCCCCTCGCGTGTCCACGCCCTCTGCCCCCGCGCGCCGCCTGGAAGAAGAGTACACGGGTCCGAGGCGCAGGCCCCGCCCCTCGCGTGCCCGCCCACCGCCCCCGCGCGCCCCCGGGACTGAGAGTGTCCCGGCCCGGCGCGCAGGCCCCGCCCCTCGCGTGCCCACGCCCTGCGCCCCCGCGCGCCGCGTGGAGGGAGAGTATACGGGTCCGGCGCGCAGGCTTCTGTGCGGGTAGGCTCTTGGGCGTGAACTCGCAGAGGGCGGCCCCGCGGCAGCCGGTCCCAGGAACCCTCCTGGGGTCTCTGCGCAGGAGGACGAGAGGGCCAGAAGGGGGGGGCGGAGGAACGGCAGTCGCGCGCGACGGGGGGGGGGGGGACTGTCACCCAGGCGAAGAGGCACGCTCCTTGCGCAGCCGCGGCTTTTTAACGGCCCCGGACGCCCTGGCCTGGAGGCCGTGGGTGCGGTCGACGCCAGTGGGTCTGCTCCGCACAGACGTAGGTGCTGGGATGAGGGCTGCAGTCGTTGCCTTCGCGTATCCCAGACAGGAGCCCCAAAACTCTGAAGGAAAGAAACCCCGGGCTTACCCAAACCCTAGACCCTTCCCGAGGTTCTGCCGCTCCCCCCGTCCTCCAGGCTGCCCCCTGGTTTCTCTGGGGCCCCTTCACTGACTAGTGCTGTCGTCGGCCTTGGGCAGGGAGGCGGGGCGCATCAACCCCCGCGAAAAAGCCGCCGAGGTACCTCTCTAGGCTTCCCTCCGCCCACCCGAAACAGACTGGAATTCCGCTGACTATGAAGGGAGAACAAAAAAGCAATCAAGTAAAAGAAGCAAAAAAAGCCTTGTAAAGCCAAATACCTAATTCTTCCCTATCTACCTCAAGCCCCCAGTCCTAGTCATACCCTATCAACCCAGTTCACAACTCCTCTCCACCTCCATTTTTTAATACTCAGGCAATCCCTACTCCCTGCCAAAATTTCCTCTCCCTGTACTTCACCTGACAACCCTTCAAGTCAGTGCTTTTCAGTTTTCCCCCTGAAATACCACTAATGACAAATGTGATAAACATTTCCCCTCTCACCACCCACATGGCATTCATAAGTCAACCCTGAGTCACCAGTGTCAAGGGCAAATTTACTTGAATTGTTCCATTTTATATTTTAAATTGATCCAAATTTGCATTGTTCTTCATAAATACGTGGTGTACTAAGACAATGTGTTAAATTGGCTGAGTTTAATTAATTTTCTCCCCAAATTATCAAGTATACATTTCAAGAAAATGCACCAATCATTTATGCCACAAATATTTGGTATCATCTATGTACCGGGCAGGAGGAATATAGCGTGGTTCCAGTCCTCATGGAGATTTTGCAGTCTAGTCCCAGAGAAGACAATAGGAATGAGACAAGCAAGGCAACTCAGGATCCGTTCATTGGTAATGATGAATGAATGAAACAAGCCAAGTGGGGAGGAGTGCTAATTAAATCAGAGAAGAGATGGCTCCTCCCACATGTAAAAGGTTTTTCCTGTGGCTTCACACCCCTGAAACGTTTGGCATTAAATGCTGGTGTTTTCAAGGTCTTGAAACTCTGACTTCTTTAGCTTACTCAGCCATTTCCCTGGATATCTAACCTATGCCCAGCATACCCACACATAACTCAGCAAGTTTAGAAATGACTTGAACATGATTAATGAACTTGACCTGATTGATATACATAGATTATACATAGATTATGGCACCCAATACAATTTCAGGACACATATTTTTCAAGTACACAGGGAACATTAACAAAATCAGACAGTAACAAAATTAGACCATATTTTTGGCCACAGAGCACATCTCAATTAAAGAAAAATCTAAACAAACCAAAAGATTGAAATACAGGACAAGTTCTCTGACCACCTAGGTATTGGTGTGAAAAACAAAAAGATAACTAGAAAAACCCCTATGTTTGGAAATTAACACGTTTCAAAATAATCCATGGGTCAAAAAAATCACAACAGAAATCAAAATATTTTGGTCTGGATGTTATTAAAAATACCTTTTATCAAACCTCGTGGGACATAACTAAAAATATAACTAGAGGGGAATGTCTAGTCTTAAAAGTACACACTAGAAAACAAAGCCAGAGAATCAACTTTCTAAACATCCATATCAAGAAATTAGGGTGGGGGAAGGGAACAAGAAATGAAATCCATATAGAGAAAAAAATGGAAATAATGAAAATAAGATCAGAAATCAAAGAAGTAGAAAAAGTAACTGAGGATCAACAAGAGCAAAAGATGGTTCTTGGAAAAGACTAATAAAATTAATAAGCCACTGGTAAAACTACTCAGGAAAAAAAGGGACAGAAAAACATATCACACTACAAGTAAAAAGGAAGCACTGCTACAGATAATAAGAAATTTAAAAGATGAAAGGTATTATTAACAACCTCATTCCAATAAACTAGGTAAAATGAGCTGGGAGAGACAGTTGTCATGTGTCTCTCGTGTTCCTCCATGTTTTGCTGGGTATATCAGGAATGCAAGACCCTGACGACTCCTTATCTGAGCCATTTCCCAGGCTGGTAAAGTGAGCAACCTTGAGACATGAGGTGATGTCTCCCTCCAGGACAAAGGACAGGCTTGCTTACTGCTTGCTTTAAAAGTGGGGGGTTCCTCAAGCTCTGCGTTCCTCAGACGTGACACAAACCCACTATGTGTAGCACCCACCTAAGCCTCTTCACGTCACCCCCGTGGGACTTGTGAGCAAGAAGAACCACTGCAAATGTGCTGACAGTAACGCTCATTGCCATGCCATGGGTAACCAAGTCCTTTGTCTCTGTGCCAGGAGTCTTGTGTTTTCTGCCAGCACGCATCAAACGGTAACAGGCTAATTTATTAGATGGTAAGTGGGCTAAAATCAAATCCCAGACCTGACAAAATGGATAGGAAGGATTCTAATGATGATGGAGCGAAGATGTCAAATCTCACTGCCCCCCACTGTCCGCCCTGTCGAAAAAAAAGTAAACTGGAAAAAATCGTCAAAAGAATCATCTCAGGGACGGCTGGGTGGCTCAGTCGTTAAGCGTCTGCCTTCAGCTCAGGTCATGATCCCAGGGTCCTGGGATCGAGTCCCATATTGGGCTCTTTGCCTGCTTCTCCCTCTGCCCCCTCCCCCTGCTTGTGCGCTCTCTCTCTGACAAATGAATAAAATCTTAAAAAAATAATAATTTGAGGACTCTGGAAATTGACCAAAGGCAAACAACAAATTGAGAATCATTTATTCATTTTTTAAAACCCTGTGAACTGTGGGCAGGAGTAGTGGGAGTGTGTGGCATACTTGCCAGAAGCTGTTCTGATCTCCCAACTCCCCGCCGACTCCCCAGCTTGTTGGTGCCACATTGTTACCAGGCTGAGGCTGACACCGAAGCCAAGGAGCGCACGTGCACTGCTGGAGAGCGCTAACTTGACTTGCAGTGGATGGCAAAAAGTCCATTCCTAATGGTGCTGGCAACCAAAATGGCAAACTTGGGAGGAAATAAATGGGGAAAGCCCATAGCTCCGCCAACCTGAAACTGTGGATGCATCTGAGGTGAGTAGTAGACCAGTGGACTAGCCAGAAATTTAACAGAAGACCCTGGAAACGAGAGCCCCTGAGTGTCAGGATGAACTCTTCACATATGTCTGCACGACTGGGAGGCTCCATATACATAGGGGAGACACGAGGCTGCCCCTGTAGATATCTGCACTTAAACCCTGGTTCTAGTGCTAACCGGGTGACTGTGGACAAGTCAACTCAACTGTTCTGTGCTTTGGTTTCTTAACTGGTACCACGGGGGGGGGGAAGCACTGTTCAGAGGAGAAAAATTATATACCTTAAATGTAGAACACAGAACAGCAGGTACATAGTATTACAAAAGAGTTTGCCATTCTTCTCAGAATGTGGTATATAACACTTCATCAGAATCCTTGGGGGGATTTCCAAGATTCACTCCAGAATTACTGAATCAAAGTCTCAGGGTCAGGGGAAAGAACCTGAGAAAGATCAGTATTTTACAAATAGAATGGTTGATTCTTATAGCATTGATGTTTGAGAACTACTACTTTCAGGTAAGATATTATAATTTTCTGTTTAGGGTCTGTGCCCAGATGCCTTGAGGACAGAAACTATCAGGATCCCCCATTGCCTAACACACAATAGACATTGAGTCAAGCATCTATTGGACAGTAGAAAGTTTTATATAAAGCTAATCACACCCAACCCTCCAATTCCCGCAATAAAAAGTCTAAACCTTTTTATTAATATGAAAAAGCTAAAATTAATATCACACAGAGCAGTGATTCTTTAAAACTACTTGAGTCATGGACTCCTTCGAGAATGTGATGAAAACCACAAACTCTCCAGAAGACTGAAGATGTATGTAAAATCTTGTAAATCATTTTAAGGGGTTTACCCCAGGCTAAAAACCTCTCCTGTGAAAACTGACTTGTCTGTCTCCTAGAACAAAACAGTAAGTTCTTGTTTATCCCTGAATCCCTCTTTCTAGGGAAAAAAGCGTAGAACGTCCTTGGCGCTGAAAAAATAGTTGAAAGAATGAAATGAGTCATTCACTGATAAAAGGGTATGTATCATTTGGGGGTCACCTGGAACTCCTTCCTCAAGTCACCCGGAACTCCTTCCTCAAGTCACCCAAGGGTTTGCAAGTCTTATTCACGAACAGGGGTTGCAAGTCTTATTCACGAGCAGGCATAACCTTGGATTTCTGGAGGTAGTGTTGAGAAAAGAGGTCATTTGGACCAGTGTTCTCACTGAAGATGAAACATGAGGAAACACAGTAAGCATCTGCTGCTTGAAGACATAAAAGATAGGATTTACCAGGTCAAATTAAGGAAGAGGATTAGAGTTCAGGAAATAGTGCCAGAACTACTTGGCCCTTGTGGTGGATTACCAGTCTAGAGGAATTAGTAGAGAGGCAAAGTTGTAGTTTCACCAACAATTAGAGTTGGAAAGGCAAAGACTGGAGCCCAAGGGCTGTAACCTGGAGTCGGGGTACAGAGTGCAGTGCAGTGGGTATCTGGAGGGAGACAGAGAATCTAAAGCCTAGGTTCCAGACTCCTAATGACCTCAGGCACTTGGCAGAGAGAAATAAAAACCTCTTAAGGAAGATAAAGTCATCCCAGATCTCAAATTATTTCTATATTTTTTTCCCAGTGTTTTCAAGCAAACAGTTAAAGACAATGCCAAGACAAGCAAACAGTTAAAGACAATGCCAAGACAGCACTAATTACCAGCGACATGAACTAGAGATAGCAGGCTGTGGATACTGGAATTTTCAGACACAAAGGATAATGCATGGAAATAAAATCCTCACTTAAAAATGCAGCAAGGAACTGGAGACCATAAAATGTAACAGAGCACGTAAGAAAAAGAACCTAACCAAAAAAACCCCAACCAAACAAAAAAACACAACAAAACCAGAAATAAAAAATATAAAAAATGAAATTATGAACTCAATAAATGAGGCTAATGGCCAATTAGAAATAGCTGAAAAGTGAATTCATGATTTATAGGCTATAGAAGAAACCATCTAGGATGATGCAGAGAAAAAAAATGCAGAACACCTAGAAAAATGAAGATACAGGAAATACACCAAAGAAGGTCTAACGTGTTGGAGCCCCAGAAGTCAAGGAGCGAGAATACTGGGCAGAGGCGGAATTTAAAGATTATAGCTGAGAATTTCCCAGAATTGATGCATCAATCCACATACCCAAGATGCCAAACAAAATCCAAGTGGAAAAATACAGTGAAATCCTCCCTTAAGACACAGCATAATAAAGCTGCAGAAAAGTAAATACAAAGAAAAAACCTTGAAAGCAGCCAGAGGAAAAAGATTCCATTAGTTTCAATGGAGCAAGAGACTAATAGTTCATTTCTTCATAGCAACGATACAGAAGCCAGAAGACAATGGGAAGATATCTTCAAGATCTTCACCCAAAGAGAATTCCAGACCCAGAAAAAAATTCCCTTTAAGAATGAAAGAAAAAGGGGTGCATGGGTGGCTCAGTCAGTTCAGCGTCTGCCTTCGGCTCAGGTCATGATCCCAGAGTCCTGGGATCAAACCCCGCATCGGGCTCCTTGCTCAGTGGGAAGTATGCTTCTCCCTCTGCCCCTCACCCTGCTCATGCTCTCTCTCACTCTCTTTCTTTCTCAAATAGATAAAATCTTTAAAAAAAAAAAGGGAAGGAAAAATAAAGACATTTTCAAAAAAAAATTCAGGTGAATCTGCCACTAGCCGAACTACACTAAATTGTTCCAGATGGTAGCTCAAAGACACAGCAAAGAACAGAGAGCAAAAAGGATGGTAAAGATATGGGTAAACCTAAAGGAATACTGACTATACAAAACAATAGTCATGACATATTTAAAGATACAAAATACATGACAACATATAGAGAGGGAGGTAAATGGAGTCATAAGGCAACTGTCAACAAATGTCAAAGAATTTCAATCACGCAGAGAATATATTCTCTAATAACAATGCAATCACTCAGATAGCTATGGCTGAAAATTAAGAACTCTAGTTCCAAATAGTATCTGTGGGTCAAACACAAGTAATAATGAAATCAGAAAACTCTGAAGTTAATAAGCAACTAAAACAGATCACCAGACATGTAGAATGGAGTCTGTGATAGGTAGAATTCCAAGACAGCCTCTACAACAGATCCCCATATCCATACCCTTGTGAGGGCAGAACCTACAAACTTGCTTCTTACCAACAGATAGGGCAAAGATGGTAAGATTTTAGAGATGCAATCAATGTTCCTATTCCGTTGGCTCTGAGTTAGTCAAAAGGGAGCTTATTCTGGGTGGTTGTGACCTCATCAGGTGAATCCTGGCTGGGCTTTTGTGAAAGGGACTCACAGCAGAGAGAGTCTCTCCTCCTGGCCAGGAAGCAGCATGCAGTCAAGACGTGATCTGCTTATATGGACAGGCAGCCTCTAGTGACGGAGGGCCACAAGGAACTGAATTTTGTCAGCAACCTGATGAGTGTGGAAGAAGACCCCATGCTCCAGCTGAGAACGCAGTCCAGGTGACTACCTGATGCAGCCTTGTGAACCCCTGAACAGAGGACCCAGCTAAGCTGTGCGCAGACTCTTGACCCAGAGCAACTGGGAGATAAGAGACGTACGCTGTTGTAGACGGGTAAACTTGCGGTCACTTGTCACAGAGCACAGAAAATGAACATACAGCTAAAGTCGCATTTAGAAGGAAATCTACAGTTTTAAATATATATTAGACTAAGAAGTTGAAGATCCAAGCAAAATATCCATGACAGTAATACAGAAAAGTGACAGATTATTTTTAGTTGAAAATTGGGCTAATTCCAAACTTTGCACAAAAATGCAAATAGATGACAGCCAAAAATCTCGAAGAAAAAGGTATAAAGACCTGT
The DNA here is from genome assembly GCF_011800145.1 of Mirounga leonina. NCBI lineage: Eukaryota > Metazoa > Chordata > Mammalia > Carnivora > Phocidae > Mirounga > Mirounga leonina. The sequence goes on from NW_023270426.1 coordinate 2,398,513, forward strand.
TTTACCAGACATCAAGAATTTTAAAATCTTTAGTAATTAAGGCAATATGTTACTGATGTATGGACAGAGTGACCAATGGAATAGAATGAAAAGCCCAGAAACAGACTCCGGTAAATATGGGCATTTATCGATGACAGAATTGGTATGGCAAATCAAAACAGAGAAAGAGGAGTTTTCAAGGAATTAAGAAAAAAACAAAAACGAGGTTATTTATCTTATCCTCTACATAAAACTTGATTCAAGTAGAAGACAAAATTTACATATTTTAGAACATAGCACAAAAGAAGATATTCACGACTCCAGGACAGAGAAGTATTTCTTCCACAAGACACAAAACCACCAACAATACAGAACAAAAACTGATACACTGCATTAGGATCAGAAAGATAAAGAGACTGTGAGAAAATATTTGAAACAGTTATAACCAAAGGATTAGCCTCCTGAATTTATAAGGGGATCCTGTGAACCAAAAAATGTTGGAACAATCCCATTTTTTAAAAAAAATGTGCAAATGATTTGAACAGGCACTTTACAAAAGAAATCCAAATGGTAAGCAAACAAATGAACCTCATGGAAATGCAAATTAAGCAACACCAAGTAGAATACCAGTTTAAGAACACATACATGTATCTAAAAAGGTAACTGAAATATATTTTTTTAAAAATTATTAACATATAATGTATTATTTGTTTCAGGGGTACAGGTTAAATGGATGGTGGGATTATGGATGGATTGTATTCTTTGCCCTATTATTTCTCGAATTCTTCAGTGTTGCCTTTAGGATGTCACACACCCAGGAGATTTTTTGAAAGTCTCCAAGTCTGACAATACCAAATGTGGAGCCATCCCCCTGCTGCTGGTCAAAGCACTGATTGCTACAATCGCTTTCAAAAAGTGAGATATGACCTCATAGAGATGAAGATGCACCTACTCCATATGCAAACAGTTCTACTCCTGGAGGTATTAGTCTCAAGAGATCCTACACATATGCAATGGGACAGATGTGTAAGAATGTTCTTCGTGGCTTTGCAAAAATCCAAGTGCCAGCAACAGCAGAAGAGACACACAACTGCAGTGCACTCACAGGATGGAAACCAACCATAGCCAGAGGCATCAACGTGGATGACTCAGCAAAACAAAGTCGCAAGAGAATACATGTATTATCCTAATGACTAAATAGAATTTAATACTTTGTTAAACTTTAATAAAGGGCACCTGGGTGACTCAGTCGGTTAGGCGTCTGCCTTCGGCTCAGGTCATGATCCCAGGGTCCTGGGGTGGAGCCTGATGTCGGGTTCCCTGCTCAGTGGGGAGTCTGCTTCTCCGTCTCCCTCTGCTCATGCTCTCTCTCTCTCAAACGAATAAAATCTTAAAAAAAAAACCAAAACTGGGCGCCTGGGTGGCTCAGATGGTTAGGCGTCTGCCTTCGGCTCAGGTCATGGTCCCAGGGTCCTGGGATCGAGTCCCACATCGGGCTCCCTGCTCCTTGGGGGCCTGCTTCTCCCTCTGCCTCTCTCGAATAAATAAATAAAATCTTTAAAAAAAAAAAAACAACAACCCAAAACTATCATCAGTGCTATTCACAGTGTGGTCCACAAGGCCACACCCAACTGTTACTGGTTCAAGAAGAGATAAGCACAAAAAGAGAACGTAAGCATGCCTAGAAAGCAAGCAGTTACAAAGGCTGATAGTAATTTGACGGTGCCAAAATACTGAAGCACGTGATTCTGTATTTACACAAGTATCAGTTTGTGATGGTTTGGAAATTAAAGAGTGGCTTGAGAAGAACTATTACACAAAACTGATAAGACTATAAAGAAAAATAAGAAAATTATTTTCATTACCATCAGAACACTGGTTATGTCTAGGGAAGGTCAATGATGTGATCAGTTAAGGATACACAGAAGCTTACTACGGTGCAGGGAATGCCGCATTCAACCTGAGCACTGGTTACACGAATGTACGCTTTACATTACTTCTCTCTAAATTATACATATTTAATAATTTCTGTATTATGTCAGAATTCACAATTTTAAGTTGAAAATCTTATTCAGGCAACATAATACCAATTCTTTAAAATATATACATGTATCTATAAAAGTAACCTAAATACATCCAAGTGGATGCTGGGATTGAGTGGATTTTACTCATTGAGCCATTCATTCTCAAATTCTTGTGTTGCCTTTTCTGTTTAAAGGAGTAGTAATCAGGCGCCTGGGTGGCTCAGATGGTTAAGCGTCTGCCTTCAGCTCAGGTCATGATCCCAGGGTACTGGGATCGAGTCCCACATCGGGCTCCCTGCTAGGCGGGGAGCCTGCTTCTCTCTCTCTCTCTCTCTGACTCTCATGAATTAAAAAAAAAAAAACCAAAACATTAAAGGAGTAGTAATCACTAGTAGTTACCAGTGCTAAAAGAGACTGTGCCAGGCCAGTGTTACTTCTAGTCTATCTTGATTCCAGCCAGTAATATGATCACTTCTAGTATCTTATGGATAAAATGGGGCAATGTGGACTGAAAAACAGTGCATTTGGTGATGCCATCCTTGTATTTCCTCCCAGATCTGGAAACAACCATGACAGAGAAGTTAGATCAAACATCACTTTTATTATTAACAAAGTTAAAGAACATGTTTTTTCAATACGTGGCAACGGAGACTGGCTAAAAGCCCATATCCCTGAATTAGAGATTAATCCACTTAATCACTGGCCTAGTTAGACAACCATGGGCTTCCCCTGTGGGAAGCCAGAGTGAAATTCCTTGGGGAGTAAGTCTTTAGATCCTGTAGTCTCTTTACTTCTAGCATCCTAGAATGTCTTGAGACTCTCCAAGTCGATTTCGCTTCACTACTTAAGTAACATTAGTTGCTCATAGAGCTATCCTGTCTCCCTCAACTAAGTTAGGTTCCTGGGGGTCAGACTATCTTCTTCATTTTTGAAACATCTAGCAGACTATTAAGTACACAATAGATAAACGCTTTCACATTTGTGTTACATATTATTTAAGAGCCATACGAATAGAGGCTACAGTAAGAACTTCAGAACCTAAAGATCAAGAGACTAGAACTGGACCAATGAGAAAAACAGAGCTATTTATGAAGTGTTTATCTATGATAGGCACTAAGTGTTTCATAAATACCTCTCATTATAGTAGGTATTACCTTAGCAGTAGATGAAGAAACAGAAATACAGAGAATTCATAAAATCCTGTGTGAGGTCACACAACCATAACTTGAACTTGGCTGTGACTCCAAAGCCAAAAAGCCCTGAAGTGCCGTTGAGCTGTACCGAAATCAAGATAGCTAAGCCTTCCGAGATCTACCCTTAATTGGTGTGTATAAGGCAGTGCTGCACAGTGGCCGGAGAGGGCTCTGGAGCCGGACTGCCACGGGTCACACCACCGCTGCTCACGACTGAGGTATAGGAAGGTTCTTACGCCTCTGTCTCCTCATCTGTGAAATGGGAAGAATATCCTTAGTTCACGGGATTATCGCAAAGATGAAACATGTCGACACAAGTAAAATACTTAGCATAGCACCCAGCACAGGGTAAGCATTCAATAAATATTAACCTATGTTTGCTGTTCCTTCTCTGCTACTTTTGTTGAATTTTGCCCAGGAACCAGGATGTCCCCTATGACTGCATTATGAAGGGAAAGGAAAAAACCCGAGGAAACTTGGTATTGAACAACCTAAGGTTAATTTACTTAAAAAAAAAAAAAAACCCCACAAAAACGAAGAGCTTTTTAGGAAACTGAGGGTTTAACTTCTTTTCACCTAAACTTGCAGTAAGAAATGCACAAAGGTTAAAAAGGAGGTAGTTTAGAGGTGATATTCCTCTTCTTTATCTTTCTTGGCCAGCCCCTGAGATGTTTAAATGAAATACCAAATAAAAATCACTCTCTCCCAGGGCACCTGGGTGGCTCAGTTGGTTGAGTGTCTGTCTCTTGATTTCGGCTGAGGTCATGATCTCAGGGTTGTGAGATTGAGCCCTGAGTTGGGCTCCACGCTGGGTGTGGAGCCTACTTAAAAAAAAAAAATCACTCTCTCGCTACAAACTGTACCCCAAGCTGCAAGTCTGTAAGGAGCTTTAAAAAGACAAATCCTGACAGAAACAAATGAAGTCAGTTTGTTGAAAGATTTTTTTTTTATTCTACAAGAATTGATTGGTGCAATCCTGGAGAACCAACATGTGTTTAGAGAAATTTTTCTTTTCAAAAGTAAATGAAAACCCCCTTTGAATTATTTATATATTAACTTGTTTAATTTTTTAAAACAATAGTCATAGGCTCTGCTTTGTCCTATTTAACTATAAATGTTACACATTTACAAACTGAAGCAAAAGTGGATGTACAGAGATTTAAATGAAATCTTTCAAAGAATAAAATTGCTTTTCAGTTCACTGTATTTTCAAAGTTGATTATCGTATCAGTCAGGATGAAAGCTGTGAACCACAAACCATTTGTTTCTTTAATAGAAAAAAGAATGTTTAGATTATTAGCAAAGTAATATCTTTAAATGGATCTTCACACAGTTGAAATTTTAGTAATAAACTTGTGTATCAAGTCCCTTTCCATTATTTATTTTACTTTAAAAATATATACAGCTAGTGATGTTAAATATATATTCTGAGCCATCTGTCTAAACATAAATATTTGGGAAATTCAAACTGTTCCAACAAGTTATGAAAGGATTAAAGAAAAAAGATGAGCTACAAATTATATAGTAGGAGGAAGAGAGAAAAAAGGTCTTAACATTTAGGTCTGGATAGAGATGTATTTTCTAATTTACATACACATACCCGGTGGAGTATAGACAGCCATCAAACTTGAACCAGTTGCATACAGACTAGACCAAGCCTGTACTATTTTCTACAGCAGGTTAACAGTGGTGATTTCAGAAATTGTAACCGATCTCAATAGTTTCATCAAAAGTTATTTGTAGTAATAGTCTAGTATCATGAAGTTTTGATAGGCACAGATCAGAGGACTACATTACCTATGCTAAACTCCGTGCACTGATGATACCTGACTCTGCCTCATTATGGTGTCAAGTGTCCGAAGTCAACAGAGCAGACCGGTAGCCAGAGAGGAGGACACGGGACGCACGCCCGTGCTTATCAATCACATTAACGCTAGTGCTGAAAACGTGCAAATCTAAATCTAGAGGGACACTTAGAAAGCTGCAGGGCAACTCCACTGCAAGAACCCAAATAGGTAAATCTGCAAAATCTGAGACTTCCAGTTCCTGATACACAGTTTAAGGAGTTGCTATTTGGTCTTGGAAATTTTTAGAATTGAAGGGTTGAAAATGGTTCGTCCCTTGCTACACTGTGGCAACTGAAATTAGCAAGCATGACAACTATGAATTTGTCCTGCTCTTGCACGCAGAAATGTATATGCTCTTTGAAGACAGTTAAAGACAGCTTAGCATTAAGAGTTAACTTCTAGTCCACAGTGATAAGTGACTCGAACTGCTATTCTATTCTAGCTATGTGCCACTTACCAGAATCTCTACAATAGGACAGTCTTGCTCAACACTCATCACTCTTGGGTGGGGGAGGGAGGCAGGGCAAAAAGCAGTTGCCTTTTTTTTTTTTTTTTAACAGCAGAAAAGCTTTAAACACTTATAGAGTTTCGTATTTGTCTTGTATTCTCTTCTGGAATACCTGAACAAATCTGACAATCAATCAGCTCAGTCTACACAAGTTATAAAATACAAACACAGTCTAAACCCTATAGTGTACAGAATACGCACTGTTTAATAGTCATTAAATGCAGTACAATCGATGAAGATGATCAAATGAGAAACAAGGCAGTCTAAAGTTTCAAATCGTCTTTGGGTGGCTGACCAGAGATTGTACAAATTACATGTGCAAGACAAAAACCAAAAACCAAAAACCAAACCAAACCAAACCAAAAAAGAAAGACAGAAAGAAAAAACCAAAGCAACTAACTTCTCAGTGCATCACACCCATCAGGATAAAATATATGGCACTTTTACAATACGAATATTACAACTGTTAATTTAAGCCGGGAATGACTCAGACACTGAAGCCACATTAGGGCACGAACCAGCCAATCAAAATGTTAAAATAAAACAGACCACCTTTTTTCTTTGTAAAAGCACTGAAAATGTAGTAATGTGCGGATAACTCGCTAAAACTTTTCTCATTTCATTTGCCTCCCACTATAGAATCTTAAGTTGTTCTGTAATTACTCTACCTGTTTTAACAGTCTGATTTTTAAGGCTTGTGTAAACTGTTATGCTATCGAAACATACTATTTTCTCTGTGGTAAGCATGTCTTCATGAAAAAAAGAATGTACCTGCTTATAAATCACAGAATAAACACACAAAAAACCAAAAATCTGACATTTTCCAAGCTAGCAAGAAATAAATTTTACCATGATGCATCGATTTAAAGTTATATCAATGTTAACTAACGTTTCCATGGTGGCTTCCCCCCCACCCCCAAATTAAATAGTGCAGAATAGGGCCTGGGCTACAGTTAATCACTTTTGGTTTTCTGAAAAACAAAACTGCACTATAAACAATTAAAAGGCAATTTTCTTCCTCCACAACACACAGATATTAAATTGAAGGTTTTTAAAATATCCACTACCTATAAGAAAAGTACTTTTAAATGGCTAAAAGAAATCAAAATACCAGTTTAGTGTGCGTAGATAGAAACAACCGAGAAAAGATCATTGGTGCTGACTATTGAACATGGGGAGCCCAAAGTAAGTTCCGAAGTTTTTCTACCTTTACAAATAAAAAAAGGTGTCCTTTCCACAGCTTGGGGATATGCACTGTACATCCCCCCCACCAAGTGTATGAGTAAGGTTTAAAAATGTTGCCAACATTAAGTTCTTCGGTACCTAAAACTAATCAGAGGACAGCAATATCATGTGGCGATGGTGCGTCAATTCTCAAAACGTAGTTAGGATCCGACTCGAGTTGTGGTGGTTCTCTTATCTGAGAAAAAGCTTTTCAGGAGAAATACCTGCCCTATGCTGACCACCAGGAGAATGAGGGCTTCCCCTACGGACCAGTAGGCCACTCTGGTATTTAGGTCTTCCGCTCGGCTTCGGCCTTGAGCTTCTCTCAAACGGAAATGAGTCTGATAGTCGATGACCGACTTTAGAGCTTCATGAATGGAGACACAGGCAGATTCCATCTAAAGAGAAAGATTTCCAGTTAGTATGGGTAATTCATCTTTCCATTTGATCTCCATTCCTCATTTGATCAGCCCACTACTAAAGTGGCACTCGCTCGCTCACGCAGGTAGGCCCGTGGTGCCAGCAACGCTGTCCTCCCAGCCATCCCCACCAGGACGACCAGTAAGGCCAGAGACTCGGCGAGGCGGCGGCTTGCCCCACCTCAGAAAGTCACAGCTGTGGCACCTGTAAGGGACCAGATGGAACGCCGAGCCAACAGTAGCAGAAACACTGATCGGTCACAGTTGGCGGTTACAGAATTTCAAGTTCAGATTCTTGCATGAAGAAGAATTAGGAAGACAAGAATGGCAGGTTGGTAAATTCGATGAATAAGAATACAAATCAAAGCCCAGATACATGCAAAAATAAACCAAGTAGGACACAAAAATACATTTAGTCAAAGTTATTAACTATTTTAAAAGCAGAGGAGTCTGAGAGTGATAGGTCAGAGCATCAATGTCTTTGTTTTTTTAATTTACCAATTTGCTAAACATGTCTATGTCTCCTCCCTCCTGCCAGTCAACTGAGCCAATACAACTGTTCTCAACAGGAAGAAGTTTCAGTTGCACCGTGCATCAGTCTGTGAGTCTTCATCTGATGGGACTTTACCTTTCTACACATTCATCACATGATCTGCTTTGAGAAGGGTTAAATGTCTAAACCTTTTTTCTTACACATCACAGTGTAGTGGTTTTCTACTGCTGAAAACTTAATCCTAGTGATGAAATACTTTATTATTAAATTATACTTATTCTACATCACAAACCATATATTAAGAATTTTTAAAATGATCTGAGGGTTTTTTCCCCTCATCACTAAGGAAGGAACATACATTGTGCACAGCCACACACAAAAAAAATATTTCTATGACACAGGACAGGGACAAGGACCACTGAGTGTGAGAAGCAGGGGGAGGAAGGTGGTGAACATTACTATTTTCCTGTATTCTGGAAAATTCTCCAGTAAGTGATGTTTATCTTAGCAATCTTCCCACGTTCCTTTTTGCTCCTCTCTCTCCTTTTGGACCCCAACATCGTTAAGCTAACTCAGTCACTATAATACCTGTAGTCACAAAGTTATTTGGACTCACATCTCCTAAAGTGTTTATAACTTTTACAGCTTCTTCCCTCCTTTTACTAATAAATCCAAAGAATCTCTCAAAAGATTCTGGGAATATTTTTTTCCTGCCTTAATTTTAGTGAAGGAATATAGACACTAGAAAAGAATTCAAACATTTAATAAAGTTCTGTCAAAGTATGAAAGAAATCATTTATAAAAACAGTCCATTAAAATGCTTCTAAAAAGTGCGAGTAATTATGTGGTCCACAAATTCCATGTACCTATTAGGATACTCGAACGTTTTTGCTGTTCTCGTTTTGCTTAGGCCCTTAGGAATCAAATATTAGTAGAGCTGTGCTAAAATGAATGACTTCTAATTTGTGGGAGGGGGCTACAGAGGTGCTTCCAGCCGATCTCTACTTTCCATGCATTCTCAGAGTCGTGAGTGGTACTAACCCTGGACGTATGCATAAAAGCAAGGATCTGACACAAATTCAGACTGGTTAAGGATTCCCCTAAGCCCAACCTGGAGTGAGGGTTAAGAAGTGCTGGATGAAAGAAAATCACAGAAATCAAGGGACTAATTGCATGGATTCATATAATTTTTGAGACAGAAAACTTGGGAAAAAAGGGAAACACTAAGCGGAAATGTTCGTATTCAAGTTCATATTCAAAAGAGCACAGTACAACAAACCCTCATGTCAGTAACAAGCGCATGGCTAATCTTGTTTCACCAACACATATTCCTCACCTATTTTCCTCCCCACTCCAATTAATTGAAGGCAAATCCCTTGTGTGTTATCATCTCAGCGGTACTCTTATACTTTACACTCATTTCTGAAAAGCAACGCTGAAAAGTGTAACCCCGGGAGCATTATCACACATCAAATAATCAAAAACAGTTTTTAAAATTTTTCAATAGAAAGTTAATGTTCAAATTTCCCCAAACATCTTTAAAAAGTTGTTTCCAAATCGGAATTTAAACAGCTCCGACACAATCATTTGGCTGATGTGTCTTTTAAGTCTTCTTGAATCTTTAGGTTCTCTTTCTGCTTCTTTCCCTTCCCATCTGTTGAAGAAATGGGTCCTCCGTCCTGCAGCATTTCCAACTTCCTGGGTTTTGCTGACCATATCCCCATGGTGTTCCTCCATCCTGTTTTTCTTATGAACTGGTGGTTGGAGCAAGAGACTTGAAGGGACTCAGATGGAATGTTCTGGGTGGGAACACCTCCCCAGCAATGTTGTGTACTTCATTAATGTGAAGACACCCAGAAGACACACAATGCCTAGTCATCTCTCCATCTGGAAATGGTCATTAGGTTTAGGTGGTATCAGTGTGATCCAGTCACTATAAACCTTCCCTCAGCCTTTCACGGAGTGGTTTTAGCAGTGACCGGTAAACACAATCTACTCCAGATCCATCGTCTTATTAATAGGTGAAAAATGGTGATTTACAACAACTCTATAATTTTTCTGCATTTATCAGCTGGTAATTTTCTTCTATTCCAAGGGGTGAACAGCTGCTTTGTAAGTATCACTACCGTATGAGGGACTTACTAGCTTTTGAAAGGAGAAAAATAAGACTAAGATAAAAAATGTGAGATGAATAAAGGAGATTAATGGATACTGACTGCTTTATTACCATGCATTCCTTATATTTACCTATTAAGGTTTTTAGGGCAAGCTACCTTCTTATTCAAATTAAAATTCATGAAGCTTAAGTTATAAACAAAGGCCCCAAAGAAAAATCTTTTTACAAAGCAAAGTGCCACTCATACAGGATGCTAAAATACAAGAGAACATTTCTAAAAGTATGAGCATGAATACATCCTGTTAATGCTCACAGGAGGTTTAGGAATTAAGGTTCTTACACATTATTCAAAACTGCCTCTATCACTATGACTTTGGCCAACAGACTAACTAGAACCTGGGAAGAATGAAATACCAGTTTAAGACCCTAACAAGTAGGTGGTAAATAATTCCTCTGGATATGTAATTGAGAATCTTTTAGATACAATCTAAGCTCCAACTATATTTAAACTAGAAATTAAAGAGCCTTCTTATCACCTGAGCAGCATCTGTCCATCGACTTTAAATTTCTTTCCTTATCTTTCTCTCTTTAAGGCCTTCTTCTAAATAAAATCCAATCTATCTTTACCTTTCCTCTATTTTTTTTTTAAAGATTGATTTATTTATTTTAGAGATGGCTGGGCAGAGGGAGAGAGATTATTCAAGCAGACTCTCTGCCAAGCACCGAGCCAGGAGCCCAACTCGGGGCTCAATCCCAGGGCCCTAAGATCAGGACCTGAGCCAAAATCAAGAGTCAACTGCTTAACCAACTGAGCCACCCAGGTGCCCTTTAACTATTTTCTGTTAGATGACTTACCACTAATCTTTAATATTTTACTTTACGTTACAGCAAACATTATTCTAACAGCAGCGTGAATGGACACTAAATCCTGGTATAACACTACCCTGTGGCATATTTACATATCAATTAAGGCATCATTTTGTTTCCAGTTACAGCAACCTGCCAGGTTATGAAGTCGCATCCCTCCATGACTTCAGAATGCGGGAGCATGTCCAGTCTTCCTAAATGTGCTTTCCCACTGAAGTGACCCTCCTATTTCAAGGCTTATTTTCTTTACACTTAAAAGTTCATAAAATCCTTCAACAGTGGTTTTCACCAAAAATGTCCAAAGTTCTCTGTGAAACGCTTAATCTATTGTAAGAATTAAGACAGATCTTAAAGACTGTGTAAAAGTCTCAAAATTCTGTATTCGTCAATAAGTTAAGGCATATTAATTTATGCTCCACCCCTCTTTAAACACACCACTATATTGCTGACATTTTATTTACCTGGGTAAGAGCACTGACTCGGTTCTCGCTAGGAAACAAAGGTGGGTCCTCTCCAACTTGGAAATCAAAATAGACGGTTTTGTGTGTGAAGGTAGAAAATTCATTGCTGAAACAAAATTTGTATGTCCCATTTTTGGAGGCTGTGAAGGTAAAGCTATCATACTGTTTCTTCATCTCTTTGTATAACACATTACCATCGGGATCTTCTAACCGACAGTCTACATCATAGTGACCGCCAGTAATCACCTATGGAGAGAGAGAGAGGAAAAAGGAAGATATCACTGCAACTAACAAGTTTGAGAAAGCAATCAGATTTCCTGTTAAAATGACAATAAGGCTATCGACAAAGGACTTTCCCTATCACAGGCAATTTTACATTTTTTTCTTTCTAGCAATGGATGGAATTTGGGAGGCAGATGTCAGTTCAAGCTTTATAGAAATGGAACAAATTTCCTTGTGACAGCAGAGAGGGAACTAGCTAACCAGCCAGGTGACTGTTCAAGTTAAGGGAAGGCTCTTACATCATTTGATTCTCCCAAGGACCCCACAAGAGAGGGTTTTCACCCTCCCATCTGACAAGCTGAGAAACGGAGTTAAGATAAGCAACCTACCCAAGATTGCTCATCTAGCAAAAGGCAGAGGCAGAACCTGAACTCCAAAGTCAGACTCTTGACCCTTAAGCTCACTGCCATGTAATATTTTCCCTCCCCAAATTTTCTCCCCTGGTTTCCTCTCTGCACCATCCAAGCACACACACGGATAGTGTGGTGAAGTAGGAACGTAGATCGGTCCTTGGCATGCCACCCAAGCATGTTTCTATTATAGAACTTCAACTCATTTCACTGCCAAATTACAAACAGGTTTGTTTCGTAAGTGCTTCTATAGGTCAGTTATATGGAATTTGATACACATTTTGTTTTGCACTACATTATGAACTGAATAGGCTTGTGGGCTATTCGAAGAGTTTATCATTATTTTACAAACTTATTCCCCAGAGAAACATTAAGGACTAAACTATATTGTTTGTACACTTGTGATTAAAACAAAAACAAAAAAGAACAAAACAGAAGCAAACAAATCTTCCACTTATCTGGAAAGCTTGTATTATAGGGCAATCACATGTGAAAGGAAAGCCAGGGGTAAATGAAATGTTCTGAAGAGGATTCTGGAGCTGTTTTGAAGGGCTTATGTTTAATCAGTTACAGTTTATAGGCCACTGGGGTTGCAGAGAAGGGAGGGAGATTTTTCCTGAGGTAACGGGACGGGCATAGTCAGAAAAGGATTAGGGAGGAGAAAAGCCTCCTTATAGGAGCAAGAATTAAGCGGGAAGAGAGAGGGAGGGACATAGGAAAGAAGGGGCGCTGGTTGCAAAGTTGGGAATGATGTGAGAGACATGGGTATGAGGGCTGAGATGGGGGCAGCAGGGGAACAAGCCTGTACTTTCAGGCTTGAACCCTCTTGGTTAGCGTAATATTGACATTCTAGGTCTGTAGGACAGAGATTAAACTTTGCACTTCAAAGAAGGACTGGCTGCTAATGTGACCTTTTGTCACTTAGGAGACAGGATGGATAACTGAACTAACTACAAGATCACTGTGATAATTAAATGAAGTATAATTCTGTACTTAGGGAACTGCAAAAATATGCAAATATTAACATAGGGATATAATGTTTCGACATAAAAAGTGTCTTAACAATTGGGCATTTACCACTTCTCCAAATGTCAACCACCTTTCCTCCAGGTGAAAATCATGACTTCATTTTTATATACCCAAGCGTTCACGTGTGGCCGCTGTACTTTGAATCGTCAAATGTGTTCACAAACGGAAGAGGACCAGACTTGATCACCATGCCACTTTTCCTCCATCAAACTTTAAAACAAATGATCTTATTTCAGATAAAAAGTACCCCTTCACAATCTGCCTGGTCATGGAAATTAGAAACTGGGAATCATCCCAAACTAAGTGTCCCTACTTGTCCAGTTCTCACAGAAATCTCCTGACGTTACTGCCTCTCTCAAATTCATCCTCTCTCTTCCATTCCTAATCCACAGCCTAGACAGGACTAAAGCCACAACTTCCTAAAAGGTCTTCCCACAACCCGATCTCTCCTCCCTCTAACCCAGGGGTTTGTTCTCCACCTCAGCTCCCTTAGGGCTGGATAATTCTTTGCGGGAGTTGGGCAGCCTCTCTGGTTTCCATCCTCCAGATGCCAGTAACACCCGCCCCACATGTCTGGGGGGGCAATCTCCCCACCTCCCTATTTGCTTAAAACCTTTTCTCAATTCCTGTGGCCTCCAGAAAAATCCAAACCTGTTAACAATGCCACACCACTCCTCTGCACCTCCTTCAAGGTAGCCTCGGCACCTCTTTTATACCCTTCCTGACTCTGTGTTCCAAAAATAGCAGAGTGAACAAGTCTTTGTTCTACACCCGCAGGAACAGCGGCAGGTTAAAGAGGTCCTGTCTGCTAAAGAATCAGGACCCACAATGACAATGCTTACCAATTTACAGCTTATTACAGGAAAAGAATATAAACTACCAGAGTCAAAAGCTGTCTCACAGAAAGAGGTTGGAAGGTTAGGTGTGGTCCTTTGTCCTCCCTCTCTGAGGACTGGAGCCAGACACAGACTCTTGGATTAGGAACCACCCAAGTGTGCAAGGAACACCTTGGAACCAGGGAGCCCCAAATCAAGGACTGGCTGGGTTTTTTCTATTTTGCTGGTCACATCGACATATTCCTACCATGGAACCAGTCTCAACAGCACGGTCTTTTCGGGGGGCAGTTTCACTAAGACTGTTTCATCATCAATCTCACTATTACCAATAAACAGTGCTGACAAACTGGTAAGAACCACCCCTAAAGCCCTTGGACCCACAGTTACAATGCAACACTATTACTCACTGTATTTGTGTGGGCTCAAGCTGATTTCAGGAATTGAGTCTCACAAACTACCTGCCTAGGATGTCCTTTCCCCTCTGCCATCTTGTAGAGTAACTCCGGTTTCTCCTAGACACAACTCAAACATCACCCCTCTGCCACCTTTCCCTGATGACCCCTCCGCCTCTGGCCAGCACTGTACCACGCGTGCACTTTCACTGTTGCATTTAATACTGTATGACTGTAATGTGTCCATGGAAGCTCCCGGACGTCAAGGTCAGTCTTACTGATCTTTGGGAGGTGCTGTACATAATAAAGGAGTTAAGAATTTAACCTGGGACTGCATGCTGATTCTGCTACTGGCTAAGCTTTGTGACCCTGGGTTTAAAGCTTTCAAAGCCTCAGCTTCGTAAGTAAAAAAGAAGTAAGAACTGTATCTATTTCCTACGGAGTTGTCCTGAGAATGAAGTAACATACCTGAAACACTTGGCATACTGTCTGCTACATAACAGATGCTGATTTTTTTTAGCCCAGAAGAGTAGTGGTAGTATTCTCAGCACCAGGCACACTGTCTGACGCTGACACCTGAAATACACTCACGCTTTTATACTACAATTCCTGCTATCTTGTTTTCTATCCCCTGGCTCTAATCCATGAAGTTCAACAAAACCGAAGGGTGATCCTTAGCCTCCCTCCCTTCACTCACAGAAGCCAAATCATCACCAAGTCCTGTTGATTTCACCTAACTTCTCTCCAATCCCTTCACTTTTCTCCTTCCCCACAGCTCCCACCCTAGAAGCCTGGACCACTCGAGTAGGCTGTCTTCCACAGCCACTCTCCAACACTCTAATACCTTCTCCACCTCCACAAGTGAATATCCACACAGCTACCGAAAATACTTGGATCACAGCAGTGCACGGCTTACAACCCTCTGAGGGCTTTCCCATCTCTCAGGAAAAACTAAAATCCTTAACTAGGCCAGCAAGGCACATGGTCTGGCCTCTGACCTCCCTTCCTCCAGCTCCTTATTCCCAACAATCCTGGATCTCTCGATGGTCCTCAAGTACCCAGTCACTCTTGCAAAAGTCAGTCTTCCCCCACCCTCCTTACCAAAGTATTTACAACCAATCCTTTAGAGTTGAGCTTAAAATCACTTCCTAAAGGAAGCCCTCATCGGTCCCAAAGATCAGACCATTTTATCTATTTTCGGCTCTTAAAGCACAGTCTTTTTTTTTTTTTTTTTAAAGATTTTATTTATTCATTCATGAGAGACAGGGAGAGAGAGAGAGGCAGAGGGAGAAGCAGGCTCCCAAGGAGCAGGGAGCCCGATGCGGGACTCGATCCCAGGACCCTGGGATCATGACCTGAGCCGAAAGCAGATGCTTCATGGACTGAGCCACCCAGGCGCCCTTAAAGCACAGTCTTGATGAATGAGCAGGTACTAAGACAAGGGAAGGATGAGTAGGGAATCAAGAATGACGGCAGTGACCCAATCTATTTGGACCACTTCTGTAACCACCAGCACCTACCACTCAACAAACAGCTGCTCAAATATGTTAAGTCAGTCTACCAAGAAAAACAGAAATGAAGACTGTTGTAACAAACTTAAAAAACCACATTCTGTGAAATAAAGTTTGTTTTCTATAAAACCCCAAAGACGAAAAGGGGCCTCTCACTGATCACAGCCCTTTGCAGAACGAAGTGTTCTACACTACACCTTTGGCAGGTGCTCATCCAGCTCCAAAAGTCCTAGGAACATCAATGGAAAGACTGAAAAGCACTGGAATGAGATACTGGCAGTACTTCAAATCTGATTAAAGTGGAGGTGGGGGTCAGGGAGAGTAGGGGACCGGACACTGAGCACCACGGCACGGGAAGAACTTTTTTTTTTTCCTAAAGGATAGTCTTTTAAGGAGGAAAGTTCAATAGGCGTTAAAACGAAGGGCATCAGGGCATGAAGGAAAAGTCCCAGCCACAGGAAGCATTTCTGGGATTCACTCATCTTCCTATCTGGTCTAAAATGGCTCTCGCCCCAGGCTTGGAACAGGAAAGGCAACTGCCCCGCTTCGGCTACCTAGAGGCGATTCCTCAGCCCAAGAATGGAAAAACCTCGGCAGGAGGGAGTCCGCAAGCAGGCTGCAGCCCCGGCCCCGGAACCGCGAGCTGGGGCCCCTGGACTTGGAGAGCACCGAGTACCTGGAACTCGAGGGTGCACTTGGTGCCCTGCGTGATGTCCTCGTAGAAACACTGCTTGGCGTTGTCCGGCAGCTCGAAGGTGATCTCGGAGGCGCTGCCGGGCCCCGGCACCAGCAGCAGCAGCGCGAGCAGCCTGCAGCCCCAACGGCCCGCGGCGGCCGCCCAGCGCTGCGCGGACCCCAGCCCCGGCATCCCGAGGCGACGGCGGCGGCCTCAACGGAGCTGCCGGGAGACGCGGGGTCAGGTCTGCGCGGACTCGCCGCGCGCGGCAGGCCTCAGCCCGGGCGGCCCGCGAAGACGCACGGCAGAGTCGCTCCGAGCCTCGGAGAGATTCGGGAGGAGGGGCGAGCCGCTGGGTCCCGGCGAGCGGTGCGCAGGGACCGCGACCAGGCGCCGGGAACGACCCACCGAGCAAAGAGAAAGCCGGCAAAGCACGGGCGGAAAAAGGCCTGAAATGGCCGGAAGTGGGGCGAGCGCCTGGTAAAAGGGGGCGGGGCCTGAGGCACCTGCTCCAGCAACCCGGATGTGCTCTCCCCGGCAGAGGCGGAGAGGCGTTGGAGTGTGTACGTGGAAGCTCGCGAGACGTCGGCTTGGTTTCCGTCGGCGCCGGAGGCGAGGGGCGGGGCCATCGTAGTGAACGTGGCGGGGCGGGGCCAGACAAAAGGGTGGGTCCCGCTGGTGTCTGGGTGGGGGGTGCTGCCCGCCGGTACCGCTTCAACCTCCCTGCTTCAGCGTTGGCTTCTGTACAATGAGGGTAATACTACCTAACCCAGAGCATTATTACAAGGCTTCAGTACTTGCAAAAAATACCTAACTTTTTCATATCGTAAGCACTAAGTAAGCTTTCATTAAATAAAAGCAAACCAACTGAGCGCTCCTTATCATCAGGCACCGCGCTAAGCGTATTACACGTCTTTGGATCCTTCTGTACAGTCGGGTGTTATGACACCTGTTTTAGTGATGAGTAAATTGAGGATCCAGAAAGTTGAGTGATGACACCCTGGTTTATGTTGGAGTGCTTTTAAAAAATAGTACGTAATAGGGGCGCCTGGGTGGCTCAGTCACCGAGCGTCTGCCTTCGGCTCAGGTCATGATCCCAGGGTCCTGGGATCGAGCCCCGCATCGGGCTCCCTGCTCAGCGGGAAGCCTGCTTCTCCCTCTCCCACTCCCCCTGCTTGTGTTCCCTCTCTCACTGTCTCTCTCTGTCAAATAAATAAAATCTTTTTAAAAAAATAGTACGTAATATTAATAGTAACTAACAGGTGTTGATTTCTTAAATTATGCATTTTCTTGTGCCTATAAACACAAATTAGGGATCATTCCGTTTTTTAAATAAATGACCATGGTGAGGCTCATGACTTGAAGATGATCAGCAGAGGGTGGTAGAGGGCTTTATGAGAGGTAAATAGGGCGAGGTGGGTAGGTGCCAGGCAGGGAAGTGAGGGAGGTGGGTGCAGAGGCAGGGTGGGGGTGAGGGGTGTTGGTAAGGGGAAGATGCAGGACCTCCAGTGTCTTGGGGTGCCCAAAGCCTCCGCAATGGGGAAAGGAGCCCTGAGGAGATAAGATTTGGAGGAGATTGCACCGTGGTGACAACTGGGCCAGAGACAGAAGCATTATTTGTGTCTATGGGAGGAAAGAAGAATGAATTTCAAAGTAGGAACATGGGTTCTATTTTCTTTTTTTAAGATTTTATTTATTCATTTGACAGAGAGAGAGAGAACAAGCAGGGGGAGCAGCAGAGAGAGAGAGAGAGAGAGAAGCAGGTTCTCCGCTGAGCAGGGAACCCGATGTGGGACTCGATCCCAAGACCCCGGGATCATGACCTGAGCTGAAGGCAGACGTCCAATGGACTAAGCCACCCAGGCGCCCTGGGTCCTATTTTCTAACTTGTGACTTTGCGCAAGTGCACACCACCGGATAGGCAACATTTTTAAAGTGTAACAATACCAGATGTTAGCCAGCAGCATGTGGAGCAACAAGATCCCTCAGGCACCGCTAGTCCATGTGTAATGTGATACAAACCACAAACAGTGTGGCATTATCTAGCAAAGCAGGAGATACATACATATGCCTAGAAATTCCACTTTGCGTATATTTTTAAGTGTATACTTTAGAGCAGTGCTTCTCAAAGTGTGCCCCAAAGACCCCTGGGAGCCTCTGAAACCCTCCCAGGGACGTCTGAGATTATCGGCGTAGAGGTTTTTATTCATCATATATCTCAACCGAAACAACAAATAATGGATTGAAATCAAAAAGCAGGGGCTCCTGGGTGGCTCAGTCGTTGGGTGTCTGCCTTTGGCTGGGGTCCTGATCCCAGGGTCCTGGGCTCCCTGCTCGGCGGGAAGCCTGCTTCTCCCTCTCCCACTCCCCCTGCTTGCGTTCCCTTTCTCACTGTCTCTCTCTCTGTCAAATAAATAAATAAAATCTTAAAAAAAAAAAAAAGTAAAAAAGCAGATAAGCACCCAGCTCCTTGTATGAATCAAGATATTAAAGAGATTTACAAAAATATGCAGCAATATCACTCACCACTAAATTTTTATTTGGAAAATATAGCTATTTTTCATTTAAAATATGTTATTTATGTTGACATGTATAGCGGGTTGAATTGTGTCCCTTAAAAACACATGTCTGAGTCCTAACTCACATCTCAGTGAATGAGACCTTACTTGGAAATAGGGTTTATTTTTTGTTTTTTGTTTTTGCAGAAGTAATTAAGTTAAGGATCTAGGATGGTCCCTAAATCCAGTGACCTGTGTCCTTATAAAAGAAAGGAGAGGGACATTATGGACATGCCAACACAGACACACGGGGAGGATGCCATGTGAAGTCAAAAGCAGAGATTGGAGTGATAGGTCTACAAGCCAAGGGATGCCAAGAATTGCCCACAGCTACCAGAAGCTAGGAGAAAGGCCTGGAACATTCTCATGAAGGAACCAACCCTGGCAACACTTTAATTTCAGACATCTGGTCTCCACGACCCAGAGAGAAGAAATTTCTGTTGTTTTAGTTCACTACATTTGTGGAAATCTGTTATGGCAGTCTCAGGAAATGATTAGAACATGTAATGGGTTTATTATTGTTATTTTAAATGAATTAGATACGAGATGTTTTTAAGCGTCTCAGATCTCAATAACTTCAAATTAAAAAAATTTTTAATTACTTAATTTCATGTACTTTAATTTTTAAATTGTAAGATTCTGGGATCAAAATTTGCTTTAGAGAAATGCTCACACAAGTATACTGGGATACATATATAAGAATATTTAAAGCCAAAGCCTAGTCATAGTCCTAAACTGGAAATACCCTTAATATCCTTAAATTGGGGTACATTCATAAAATGGGACATGACATAACAATACGAGTGAACAGAGTACAGTTACTTAGGAGTTTGGGGGAATCTTATAAACATAATGCAAAATAAGCTAGGCAAAAAGGAGATCGCACATAACATAAAGGCTGACAGTAGGCATGACTAAAGGATGCTGTTTTCCCTAATATATGGTGAAATTCTCCAAAGAAGTAAGGGGATGATTATCTCAAAAGTCAAGATAGTGGGGAAGGATGGGGTAATAAGGAAGAAGCAACACAAGATGGGGAAGGGGGGGGTCCCTCCTTGCTGGTCATATACTCTTTTTCTTGAACTCGGGGGCCGTTATATGTATTTTCACTTTATAATTACTCATTAAGCTTATATATGTTTGATATACTTTTCTGTATGTGGGTTCAACTTCACAATCAAAGGAGAAAAAAATTAATATGCAAAAGTGGGAAGTGGGTGTGAGGGAAGAATTGTGTTTTTTGCAAGTCAACCTACCCAATTGGGTAAGGGCAGAAAAGGAATAAAACTAGATCCTTGCCCTTGGAGTGTTCATAATCTAGAAAATATACATTTGATTTTGTTCCAGATTTTGAGTTTTTTCCCTCATTTCTAAGAATTATTATAAGAACCAGTGAAGGTATATGCGAAAAAGCTTTATAAAATACACAAATTGGTACAGTCTTTATGTCGGATACACACACTTCCTAGAAACTACACAATATTACAAGGAAAAAATAAAATATGATTTGTTCAGTTTACAGTGAACATCGCAATGGAAATTTTGACCCAAACTGTCTTTGAGCCTACATGGTCTTAAATCCCTTCCTAGTAGGAAATGTGGTGTCATGCAGTGTTAGGCAAGTTACCTAACCCTTCTGATGCCGTTTCTTCATTCATCAAGTGGAAGTAATAATACCTATTTTGTAGGTGGCTGAAAAGATTGAATGAAATAATATCCAAATAGCACACTTGAAACTGATTGGAATGCAGTAGAAACTCTGTATAATTTCCCTTCAAAAGACTATTTTTTTTTAAGTTATCTTTTTTTAAAAATTTTATTTATTTATTTATTTGACAGAGAGACAGCGAGAGAGGGAACACAAGCCTGGGGGGGGGGGGGCGCGGATGGGAGAGGGAGAAGCAGTCTCCCCACTGAGCAGGGAGCCCGACGCTGGGTTCTATCCCAGGACCCTGGGATCATGACCTGAGCCGAAGGCAGATGCTTCACGGACTGAGCCACCCAGGCGCCCCCCAAAAATTATCTTTCTTATGAGTCCTTATTATTGATTTGGGGTCTCCTCTTACTCCTGTATGTTACAGTATGAGATCAGATGAAGTAATCAGCTTAAAACTAACGTAAATATAAAATCAAAGCCATTTCACATTATGGAGCTTAAGAGTGGGGGAGGGACACTGCTATGACCTCTTTGGTGTCAGCATCAGATACAGATCAGGGAAGCTCTGGGCGGAAGCATTTGCCCGTGCAGAGCTAAAGATGATGGTTTGGACAGCACCTCACACAAGCTAGTGTGTGAACAGAACTCATTCTATCTGGAAAATAAAAGGTCTGAGCTGGGTTTGCAGTGCACTGTGCATCCTCTCCTCTAGATGTGTAAGTTAAAATACGTATTTTTTTAAAAGATTTTATTTATTTATTTGACAGAGAGACAACGAGAGAGGGAATGGGAGAGAGAGAAGCAGGCTCCCCGCTGAGCAAGGAGCCCAATGCAGGACTCCATCCCAGGACCCTGGGATCATGACCTGAGCTGAAGGCAGACACTTAGCTGACTGAGCCACCCAGGTTCCCCTAAAATACATATTTTGGGTGGCAGATGCCTGCAGATTCATTAGAGTGGGCTTTGATTTAGAGTGAATTTGGAGTAAAATTGTCTGCAGTCTTCAGATGGTGACAATTCAGAAAGTGAGGGATTCCTGCATTTTTGCCCAGCCCCCGTGGACGGCTCCCTCGTAAAGACGTGTCTGATATCTCTGCTGTTTAAGAAAAAGTCCAATGGGCACATTAATTTGTTACTCTTCACTGTTCCTTAATCTATCTGAAGAGATAGCCACAGATATGCCCAAAGGACGCATATCCAGACTCTTGTGAGTACCCAAATCTGCCAGGACCCACACGGCGTATAATTTTTCCAAGGTAGCACTCAATTTGATGTTTAAAAATTGGTGTGACCTCTCCAGAATGTTGCTGCGAGGGACTGCCTACTTGATAGAAAGAACAAACCCGCCAGGAAACCCTGATGTTGGCCAACCAAGCAAGTCGCATGTATGTCTCAAGAAAAGAGCAGACACTGAGCCACTAGTCCTCAGAAGTCTCTCTCCAATGGAAATGGAAGGACAGAAGCCAGAAATCCACCTCACCGTACTGTCAGCGCTCAGAAAGCACTGAAGTCAGGCCAAGGTTTTCCCCTCTTCAAAGACAGTTCTCCACATTGCAGTTAAGATTTTGGGTCTTGAGACTACTCTTAGGGCGCGATATTTTAAATACACAGGGAAAATGTTTCTGTGTTTTGAAAAACTGAAGCTGAAGACAGTCATCAACACACCACCGTCCTTGAGAACATCAATTTTGCCTTCTTCCCCAAAATGCAGGAAGCAACGGAGGAAGAAGCCCTACCTGGAAGCGCGCAGGTGGCGCTGTGAACACGCTAGGCTCTTAGATTCCTTTCTTCCCTTCATCTTTTACTCCTCAGCCGCACCAAGACCACACCGGCCACTAGGGGGTGCTGCTGCCTTTCTAATATTTCTGCCCAGGCACAAGCCCCACCTGTTCCCTTTCTCCTGGGGGATTTGCAGGAGTAGCACAGCTGAAATATTTAAGCTACATTTTGCTAAAGGTCCCAGGAAAACAGAGTGGAGATTAGGATAAAAGCGGCTTGTATGAATGGATCACAAAGCTTCTGGAAAGCCGGGTGAATAGATTTGGATGTTTTCCCAGCACAGAACCCCTGAAAAGTTTGAAGCATGAGAGAACGTAATTAGGATTAGGGTGGCATTGTAAAAGGAACATCTATCTGACTGCCATATGAAGACTGGGTGAGAGAGGTAGAGTATCACCAGCTGAAAGACCATTACAGTATCCCCGAGAAAAGATGGTGGGGACCAGAAGTGAAAGAATGTCGGCTGATGGCGGAGGGACACCTGTTGGCGGGGCGGGGGAGGGGGGGTTGTAGGTTGGAAGAAGATATGAGTCACTTACAGGAGAAGGTGAAAAGATACTGGCCAGGGTGACTGAGCAGAATATAGAAGATGCTGGGGGACAAAAATGGAGAGGGGCTCGGGGGAGAGAGATTTGATTCATTGACTTTTCCTGACGTTGAGGAAATGTTTCCCTAAATGAAGCCAAGTTGCTCAGGTATTCAGAGTAATACTCAGGTATTCAGAGGCATCTTGATGCTCAAGCAGCTGGGACCTCCTGGCAGTAGGAGCAGAGGGCACTTATCACCGAGAAAACTGTAAGGTGGCATTCTGTGAATGAGAACCTCTGCTTTCTAGGCGCTGCGCTAGGTGCCTGGTTATAAGGTTGGTAAAGCAGCAACAAACTGATAACATTTCCACATCGGCTTCTGACCCCCAGAGTAAGGAAATACTGGTTTGAAATACCAAAAAGTCAAGCATCCTTATTTTTATTATGATTTTCTCCTTTTAAAAAATGCACATTGCAAGACAGAAAACTGTCTTTCCTTTGCTGCATTATTTGGCATGTGATAGGTGTTAAATAAATCTTGGTTAAAGGGATGGGTGGATGGATGGAGAATAAGAACGGTAAGTGTTTGGATGTAGAGCACCCACCGTTCAGGACCCAGGTCTTCCCTCTTATATTGTGACATATGGCAATCTTATTTTATTTATTTATTTGACAGAGAGAGTGAGAGAGCACAAGCAGGGGGAGCAGCAGAGGGAGAGGGAGAAGCAGACTCCCCGCTGAGCCCGATGTGGGGGATCCCAGGACCCTGGGATCATGACCTGAGCTGAAGGCAGACGCTTAATCAACTGAGCCACCCAGGTGCCCCTGGCAATCTTATTTTAACTACGGGAAAATACTAGGATTATAGAGCATGACATTTTCAAACAACTGTATTTACTGGCTTACCCTTAATCAGATATGATCATCTTTTTCATTTGTAGGAATATCGTGGTTGGGAACAAAATTACATTGACAAATGCAATCCTAGTTCATTTGCACTGTGCTTAACTGACGAGGCTTACAACACTCAATGTCCTTTATATCACTTTATATAACTGGATAGCAAGAACTAATAAAACAATGTCTTTTAGCTTAACATTGGCACTTGGAAAATAACATTGGCCGCGGTCTTGCTGAACGAGGCAGACAATGCATTATTATTTTTTTTATTTTATTCTTATGTTAATCCCCATACATTACATCATTAGTTTTAGATGAAGTGTTCCATGATTCATTGTTTGTGCACAACACGCAGTGCTCCATGCAGAATGTGCCCTCCTCAATACCCACCACCAGGCTAACCCATCCTCCCACCCCCCTCCCCTCTAGAACCCTCAGTTTGTTTTTCAGAGTCCATCGTCTCTCATGGTTCGTCTACCCCTCCGATTTCCCCCGCTTCATTCTTCCCCTCCCGCTACCTTCTTCTTCTTCTTTTTTTTTTTTCTTAACATATATTGCATTATTTGTTTCAGAGGTACAGATCTGAGATTCAACAGTCTTGCACAATTCACAGCGCTTACCAGAGCACACACCCTCCCCAGTGTCCATCACCCAGTCACCCCATCCCTCCCACCCCACCCCCCACTCCAACAACACTGACAATGCATTATTAACTGAGAAAAGCCTAGTTAGAATATCCTTCAATAAGGTCATCCTCTATGAGCCTCTAAAGCACAAATTAATTTGGATTATACTGCCATATAAAATACATTAAACAGAAAAAAGAAGGCTAGCCTGTCTCTGAGCAATAGTCTCATTCTATTGTTATCACGTTTATTTAGAAATCTAGGAATTATCCTTGATTTCCCTATTTTCCTCAGTATTGTTTTGATTTAGTATTTTGATATTGAGAAGGAGCTCTGATATCTTCGATCTGATGCTTCTTGCCATATTGCCAATATTCCTTATTCCGTGGGTCAGGAACCAACCTGGAAATGCTATCAATTGTTGCTACACCAACCCTATAATCAGGAGCTGAGGAAATGACTACAGAATGTATCTTGGGGGGCACCTCGGTGGCTCAGTCGGTTGAGCGTCTGACTCTTGATTTCGGCTCAGGTCATGGCCTCAGGGTCGTGAGATCAAGCACCCCAACCCCCCTCAGGCTCCACACTCTGCAGGGAGTCTGTTTGAGATTCTCTCCCTCTCCTTCTGCCCCTCTCCCCACTCATACTTCCTCCCTCTCTAAAAATAAATCTTAAAAAAAAAAATCTATCTATCTATCTATCTATCTATCTATCTATCTATCTATCTATCTATCTATCTTGGGCCCAGTTGGGCTTAGGGTGAGGCAGATTTGAATCAAAATCCTGTGTTACTTGACCCCATACAACCCTGCTCTGACTGATGAATCACAGTGATGTTTGGAGTCCCCGGAATTAGTGTTAGCTAGCTAGTATTTAATAATCCTCAAAATTAAAATTATTTCTCCAAGTGTATGTTTCCAAGGTAAATGGCCAAGGCCCCAGGAGATGGGCTAGCCAGCATGATCATGGAAAGAAACTTTCTTAAGGATATCCAACAACTTACTCAAAGCATTCTGGGGTTGGGAACTGACTCAGGTCTGGAAGTAGATGAAGGTCCCTCTTAACTTTCACCCTACTTGGCGGCTGTGACTATATAAATCAAGTAGAACCTCATATATAGCTTATCGGTTCCTGTGGACCCCGTGAATTAACCACAACCAGAAATCTCTGCATATCACACCTGACTCTAGGTGTGATTAACAAACCTGCTCTTGCCTGTTACAATGAGCAGAACCATATTCTGTAGGGCACTGTCTTTAGGGACCCTCCTGACCCCAACTGAGCTTAGGGAGCCCATTTTCATTCAGCTTTTCCAACCCGCCTTCCCAGCTGATTAGGACAGCCAGTAAAGCATCCTTCAATGGTGCGGATGCTCTTCTCACCAATCTATCCACACGGCAGGGGTGGACGTGTTCAAGGCTGCTGTGGGGAGAGGGGGGTTTGGAGGGATGCTTTCATATTGAATCTGACATGGATGTCTTCTGAAGTCTTTGAATTCATTCCACAGCCTCAGGCAAAGGAACCTGTTGCCTTTTGATACTGTGTTCATGGCAGGCTTGTATCTGCCTGTCCAGCCATCAAACTTTTAGAATCAGAGCACCTACACTGAAATATAAACTATGGGAAAACTGAGCTCCTTCCAAAGCCATTTCCATGAATATTCTCCAAAAGTTTTTATGATGGGAGTTAGCTAATTCTCGCAATTCTTCGTAACGTAACTCTCATTTTCCCTACTCTGGTTCTATACTTCACTCTGAGTTTGAATTCTGGTCACCAGCCAAGCCACAGTGGGACTTTGGGCATGATTGTTCACTTTCTTCTGCAAGGGAGGTGAGCTTCCCCATCAAAGGCAATCAAGGGCGAGTATTTCAGATTTTGGGGCTTCTGGATTCTCCAAGTCCTAAATGCCTCCTGATAATTGCTTTTCTAGTCATCAGGATCCTATTTTTTCCCACACCGCCGTCCTGATTTCCTTAAAAAGACATGGTGAGATGGTGAATTCAACTATTATAATAAGGCCGTCTAAGAATTCATCTCTGGGTTTGGTTTTCAGGGATTTTGGGCTCCATCAAGCACTGGAAGGGTTTAGAGTTTCATGCCGTGCTTTGAGGAAAACATTTTAAGATCTGAATGTGACTTTCTTTCACTTTATTATCTGGTGCCTTCAAGAACAATTCTCTGATCCCCATCAAGAAAAAGCCCAGAAGGATTATGTAATGTAGGTCAGATAATCACCTTCAGAAAATAAATATCATTAGACTAATCACACACAGACCTTTCTGCAGAAATTTAAAAAACCCCAAATCTGCTTTTTGGCCATGCCCAGATGGCAATCAATGGCTGTCTGTCCAATATATAGATTTCTCAGTTGACAGGTGACGAAGCAAGAAGAAGAAAAATATTCACCAGGCATTCCCCAATTTTATATGTAATATTTAGTTCATGTTTCATATTTTATACATTTACTTAATTCAGATGGAGAATAGGGTAAGCTTTTATTTTGAAGTTATGTTATTTGTGATGAAAATTAACTCAGTCCTCATTCCTCGCTCACTGGTTATAGGAGATGATATTAATCTTGAGAGCAGGTAAATTTGCTGAGCTCTCCTAATGCTTAAACCATAATAAGTTTTTAAGTGGCTTTTATTTTTATTTTTTTTTAAAGATTTTATTTTTTAAGTAACCTCTATACCCAATGTGGGGCTCGAACTCATGAGCCTGAGGTCAAGAGTTACTCGCTCCACCGACTGAGCCAGCCAGATGTCCCTTAAATGGGTCTTAAAATAGAGTAAGATGCAGCTTCTGAATTAGGCTCTACCATGCATATGTATATATTTGCCTTGAAAAATTCACTGCTGAAGTAGGACAAAGGAGAATAAAATAACAATAGCAAGATAGTGTGTCAGAGGTGGAGATGATGAAAGGCTAGGGTCCAGAGAGTAATTGCACATGAGCTTTCTTACTGCATAGGAATATAAGATAATATGTTATTTTTATACAGCACCAGTCTAGATAATGTACTGTTGTCCTGTCTATGCTACTATATAATCCTGTGTTTTCCCCGAGCCCACCCATAATGATACTTTATGCTTATTTATAAAAACAAATCATGTTTCCAAGGACTGAATGTAAAAGTAAATACTACAGTAGGTAGACTAGGCCCCGGGGACAGAAACCAAACAAGGCAATGCTTTCTGAGGAATTTCGGTCACTGTGTGAGGTCCTGCCACAAAATGACATGGAACTGCAAGGAGCATAGAGAATTGTAAAACATTGGGGAAGGTAGAATGGAGAATTAAATTTGGGTACGGAAGGCAAACCACGGAACATGTATGAGGAGCAGCCCTGGGGTGACTCATGTGCCAAACATCAGCATAGTCCCCCCCATTCTCAAAGTTGTAGCCTTAAGGACCCAGTGCTCCAGGGTGCAAAAGATTCTCTTGGGCTCCCCCTTTGTTATTGCCCATAGCAGATTCTTTTGACTATACTGGCATGGAAAAGTTTTAGATTTAAGGAAGGAGATGATTTATTTTTTATTTTTTATTTTTTTGGGGGGGGCGAGAAAGCATACGTGTGTGTGGGGAGAGGCAGAGGGAGTGGGAGAGAGAGAATCCTAAGCAGGCTCCACACCCAGTGCAGAGCCTCACGGGAGCCGATCTTACCACCCTGAGATCATGACCTGAGCCGAAATCAAGAGGCAGAAGCTTAATGGACTGGGTCACCCAGGTGCCCCATGGAGGGAGGTGATTTTAAGAAATAACCAAATATCTTTGGAATGTGAATAGTTTAGTTAGGTATTGCTTTTTTTTTTTTTTTGAGAAAGAAGGGGAAAGAGAAAGGAGATTATAAAATCATGAAACTTTTTTCTTGCACACGTTGGCAAATATATCTTAAAATAATTACATTATAAAGCATAGGGAATACAGTCAATGGTATTGTGATAGTGTTGCATGCTGATGGGTGGTAGCCGCCCTTGTGGTGAGCATAAAAAATCATTACAGGGGCGCCTGGGTGGCTCAGTCCTTAAGCATCTGCCTTCCGCTCAGGTCATGATCCCAGGGTCCTGGGATCGAGCCCCACATCGGGCTCCCTACTCAGCAGGAAGCCTGCTTCTCCCTCTCCCACTCCCCCTGCTTGTGTTCCCTCTCTTGCTGTGTATCTTGGTCAGATAAATAAATAAAATCTTTATTAAAAACATCATTACATTATACAACTCATATATGTATGTTCCTCTGTGTAATGCACATTGACTCAAACATTTTCATATATATTTTTAAGATTTTATTTATTTGAGAGAAAGAGAGAGAGAGCACAGCCGAGGGGAGGGGCAGAGAGAACAGGGAGCCTGATGCGGAGCTCGATCCCAAGACCCGGGAATCATGACCTGAGCCAAAGGCAGATGCTTCACGGACTGAGCCACCCAGGCGCCTCTCACACATTTATATTTATATAGCAAAACCAAGTTGTTCTTAAAATAGGAAATGTAGGGGCACCTGGGTGGCTTAGCCGGTTGGGCGGCTCCTTCGGCTCAGGTCATGATCCCGGGGTCCGGGGATCGAGCCCCGCATCGGGCTCCCTGCTCGGCGGGGAGCCTGCTTCTCCCTCTCCCTCTGCCTGTCTCTCTGCCTACTTGTTCTCTCTCTCTGTCAGATAAATAAATAAATTTAAAAATCTTAAAAAAAAAAAAAAGGAAATGTAACTAATTTCAATTTGGACTACAGGTTTTATGTGCTTGATTCATACAGAACACATTCATAGTGTTCGTGTCTACTCTGGAAATGGAGAAAAATCACAAGGCAATAGAAAGCAGGGATGAAGTATAAATCTTGGTGTAAACACTGTCATTAATGGGAGCTTTAATCGCATGAGGTTTTTTTTTTAAAGATTTTATTTATTTATTTGAGAGAGAGAGAATGAGAGACAGAGAGTAGGAGAGGGAAGAGGGCAGAGGGAGAAGCAGACCCCCTGCCGAGCAGGGAGCCCGATGCGGGACTTGATCCCGGGACTCCAGGATCATGACCTGAGCCGAAGGCAGTCGCTTAACCAACTGAGCCACCCAGGCGCCCTCGCATGAGGTATTAAAGGTATAAAACAGAAACTGGCACAAACAGGTCTCAATACACAATTCGTGAACCAATCAGTGGGGGGAGCCCATTTATAGCACTTCCTGTGCACAAGACACAATTGCTTTACCTACATTACCTTGTTTCTTTCTTAGGGCAGTCCTAGTATCTGGGAATGACTATGACTTACTCTGAAGAAAGGGAGGTTTAGAGAGGTTAACTAAACCAACTAAGTTTACTGAGGTCACACGGTTAATTAGTAGCAAAGCCCATTTTTTGAGACCATGTCTGTCTAACACCAGATTTTACACTCCTCATCCTTTAAAGCTTTTTAAAATGTCTGCTTAAAAAGCAAACAAGAAGGTGAAATGGATGTGCTCTGCTTCCATTGAAGCCATTACACTGGAGGTCTGTTCCGTGGTGCAAGTGCGCACACGCACGCACACACGCACACATACGGACACCCCACATACACACACCTGGCTCTTACTGACCGACTTCTGCACTTGCCCAACCACTTCCAGCCCTTTTGTGGTTTGTCTTCCTTTATTTCCCTTTCCTTAAGATTCTGCCCTAGCCCAGCTCTTCCCAACCCTTTCTCTTGAATCCCACCCTTACGTCTCAAAGCCCCTGCTGGTGGTGGGGGGTGGGAGTAATAGAAGAGAACCTCCCAGCTACCTCTCCCAGCCAGGCCAAGCCTCCATGTATCTGTAGCTGAGGATCCTTGCTTGCTTCCCCGGCAGCCTTCTTGCCTCCTTCCCAAAACCCCTCTCCAGCCCCTAAGCAGAGATGCCCAGAGTCATGTCAGTGTTGTTTTCTTCTGAATTGTAGCTCACCCTCTTCCTTCGGGTGCTTCCAGGTATACCTTCATCATCTGTTTTCTTTTCTTAATGAGGTTAGGAGGGAACACAAAGAAAAGGCTGCAGGAGGAGACCTTTGCCACATTTTGGTGGTTTCTAGAGCATGTCACACTCCCAGATAGAAATAAGTCTTGTGAAAAGAGTATTCAGCAAGTGGGGCTGTTTACTGGGTATTGCCCACTCTGGGCACCTGAGCTTTGACCATATTAGGCAGGTAAGGCCCATGACTATGTCCTTACTCCATAGTGCTCTGGGGTGAGGGGGTGAGAGAGGCGGGAAGATTCTTTAACACCAGCTTTTATTAAAATACCAACAGGGTGGGGTGCCTGGGTGGCTCAGTTGTTAAGCCTCTGCTCAGGTCATGATCTCAGGGTTGTGGGATCAGGGCCCATGTTGGGCTCCACGCTCAGCATGGAATCTGCTTAAGATTCTCTCTCTCTCTTGGGACGCCTGGGTGGCTCAGTCATTGGGCATCTGCCTTTGGCTCAGGTCATGATCCCAGGGTCCTGGGATTGAGCCCCGCATCGGGCTCCCTGCTTGGCAGGAAGCCGGCTTTTCCCTTTCCCACTCCCCCTGCTTATGTTCCCTCTCTCGCTGTGTCTCTCTCTGTCAAATAAATAAATAAAATCTTAAAAAAATATACCAACAGGGTTTCTGAGAAACTACTCAATCCACACTGTAGAATAAGAACTAATTTAACCATAATCATGTACAACAAATGAATGCTATACAATGTTCCTGATATTAATTTCCAATTCCTTTATCCATCAAGATTTGCTTTAACATTGCCTTTGGCTAGGAATGACTAAGAGAATAGCCTCTATTTTGCTCTAGTCTAAATGTCTTTTCTGTAATATGTTGTCCAAAGTCTGCTTATCTTTTTTTATTTTATGATACTCATAAAGTATCATAATACTATGATATTTTATGATACTCATAAAGGCTGTTCTCATTTCTTACCGGAAAGTCATGTTTCTCTGTGTCAGGGTTCTGGTTCCTAATCAGTATACTCCCTCTATCTGCAGTTGCTTAAAGTTCAGATTTTTAAACAACAACAGAGTCATTACCATAGAATTGCCAATGTTCACTTTTAATAGGCTCCTGAAGATGCCTAGGCTAAGTACTTTCTGCTCCAGGAGGAGGGTCAGGCAACTCACAGCAGCCTCCTGAAATGACCGCAGGGGAAGAAAAAGAGGCCATTTCATAGAAAGAAGCAGAGGTGGTTTATGATCCCGAAGTGCAGGAAATACAATGAGGGCTCTTCAGTAGGGACTGGAAGCGGGAAACGGAATGTTACCAACCGAGGTTGTCCTGTCCACATTTACAGGATCACTCGTTTCCGCTTCTCTCTAGGTACATCCTTCCTTCTCTCTCAGCACATCCTTCCTTCTCTCTCTTCCAGGATGTCTTTTTCTGCTTCTTCCAGCACATGGGAGAACATTGCCACCCCGCCAGCCCTGGTTGTTCATCCCTTCCAATTCATTCATTCAGCAAAGAGATAAAGTCTCTATATGCCAAATCCCTACGTTCAGGAAAGCGAAGAGACTGGTCAGTGGAAATCAGGTTTCCACACAGAGTTCAAGGAACATAAGGAGTTGGCCAACATGGCCGGATTTCTGAGAACGAGGTGAGGGAAGTTTCTTTGAGGAGGAGCCTTGGGATGAGGAGAACAATGGCTTCTCTCTCTGGGACAAATGGCTTCTCTCTGATGGTGTGGGGGTGAAGGGTTTCCTGACACCTCTTCCTTCTGCCTGCTCTGTTCTCTGAGCTTCTGTACTTTTTGGCAGGACAAAGAATTTTCTGACTAAAGTCCAAGCTACCAATCAATCAGGCATTGGGCTTAATGATGGACTCCAGGACATGTCCTGGATATACCACAAAACAAGCCCCTAGCAAGAGCTGCTCAAGGGCATAGATATTTAGCCATGGCATCCTCTTGCTTCAGAGACAGAAAAATAGAACCAAAGAGGAAACACTCAAGCCTCTTTCTGAGAGAGTCAACAATGAAAGAAACAGCAATTAGGAGCTATTGTGGGTCTCATCCCTCACTCTAACTGGTAATTTTCTATCAGGGTTTAAATTGTATCCAAGGGAAGCTCTCTCCCCCACAGAATGCAGGCCAGAAATCGGTCAATTAATAGAGGAAAAACATAAGTTATAAGGGAATTATGAAAAACACATATACCATACACATTTTATTTTAACTTAAATCTTAACACCACATCTTTATAAATCTTTTGATGTAGGTCCAAGCCCTTTAAAATATATATATATAGTGGGTTAAACGTCTGCCTTTGGCTCAGATCATGATCCTGGGGTCCTGGGATTGAGTCCCACATCAGGCTCCTTGCTCAGCTAGGAGTCTGCTTCTCCCTCTCCCTCTGCCTGTCACTCCCCCTGCTTGGTGCGCTCTCTCTCTCGATCTGACAAATAAATAAAATCTTTAAAATAAATAAAAATAAAAAAATATATAGAATCATTGCTTGGTGTTCTGCTTCATATTTCTTTCTTTCTTTTTTTTTTTAAGATTTTATTTATTTGACAGAGAGAGCACAAGCAGAAGGAGAGAGAGGGAGAAGCAGGCTCCCTGCTGAGCAAGGAGCCCGATGTGGGGCTTGATCCCAGGACCCTGGGATCATGACCCGAGCCGAAGGCAGACGCTTAACGACTGAGCCACCCAGGCGTCCCTCTGCTTCATATTTCTTACCTAAACAACCTCCATTTGTTATGATCTCCAGATTTGAAGTGGAATTTAAAGACTTGGATGACTGAGTGCAAATCAGTGGATGTTTACTACTTTTCTCCCTCTTTCAAATATAATTCTTTAGTGACTGGTCTTCATTGAATCTTTCTCAAAGATTCAGTTTGGCTTTCATAGAAATAACAGTTCTCTTTTTGCCCTCCTATTTCATTGATAAATATGACAGTTAATTTTTTTTAAAGATTTGATTTATTTATTTGAGAGAGATCATGAGCGAGAGCATGAGCAGGGGTGGAGACAGAGGGAGAACAGGCGCCCTGCTGAGCAGAGAGCCCGACGCACGCAGGACTCGATCCCAGGACCCTGGGATCATGACCTCAGCTGAAGGCAAATACTTAACTGACGGAGCCACCCAGGTGCCCCAATAGTTAAGTAAAATATGTAAATAGAATGACAAGTACAGCAGCACAAACCATCCAGGTGTGGGAACCAACCCAGGAGTCCCTTAGTGACACTAAAACCCAAGTGGAGAGGCTGAAGTTGCACTGTGCACAGAGCAGTGTGTTGCAAGCTTTGGGGCGCATCAGAATCACCTGCAGGGCTCATTAAAACACAGGTTGCAAAGGTTCAGCTGGTCTGGGTTAAGGTCTGAGAACTCGAATTTCTAACAAGTTATCAGAGAACGCTGATGCTTCTGGTCCTGGAGACCATACTTTGAGAACTGCTGTCCTGGAGAGTGATTTGGCCGCTGGGACGGGCAACAGTGTGGGTATTTTCAGAGCCATCAGAGAGTGCCAGATAATCCAGTAGACTGATTAAATGAAGTTTGTCGATGAGAGCTGTTCCTGTCCTTCTTGCTCAAAATGCTTATCCAGGTGTTCTGTGTTTTGTGATAAAGTCTCAGTCACCCTGGGTTCTGGTCCCATCTCTGCAAGTAAATGACCATGTCATCTGGGATGGTCACTTCGCTTTTTACTTATCTGTAGAAAATGGGTCTGAGAATTTTCTCCCCCAGAGATAAAGGGCTTATTACTTGTTGCACAGCAAGCAGCACGAACATCAACATTCTCCTATGCCTCCAAGTCCCATAGACGTGATGCTACGCATAGAGTGGGTTTGAGTTGCTGTGGAGGAGCACTGAGCTTGGAGCCTCTGCTGCTTTTATAGCAGGCACTAAACAAGTCTGCTCTTGATCGGAAGGAAGAAGTTAATTTATCTCTCGAGTTTACCAGCTGTGTAAGATAATCCTGAGAAATGGCCCCAGTGAAAGAGCAGCTGGGGTCTTGTAGTCTTGGCACCCCCCCGCCCCCAGCAAGAGAAGTACCAGGGGCCCAAGAAGAACTGTCTCTCAACACTGTACACTTGCAAAAAAAAAAAAAAAAGTGTGGAATTGCAACATCCAAGCATATTTATATTTTACAACTTGATACTCATTGCCAAAATGCTCTTCAGAAAACTTGTACCAAGTTACATTCCCACCAAGACTGCACGAGAGGGCCCATTTCTCTATGTCCTTACAAACACTGGGTCTTACCAACTTTTCACTCTTCTCTAGTTTCAGAGGCATAAGGCAAATTCTTGTTTCATTTGCATCTCTTTGATTGACAGTGAAGTTGAACGTTTTTTCGTACTTACTGGCTGGCTACTTCTCTCTTCTCTGTGAACTACATATACTTGTTTTCTCAAGATATGTTGGTTCTTCTTCTTGGATCCAGGAAGAAGGCCTCTGGGACCATAAGTTTTAAGCTTTGAGCACCTATCATGAGCAAAACTCTGGCTCTGCCTTTGAGCTTCTCCAAAATAGTTGGGGGGACATAAACCATACTCCAGAAAAAAGGGATTTATGACACCAGCCTCTGAATGCTAAGGGTCAAAGGGGTAACATGATCATTTATTCATTCAGCCTTCACCAAAGCAGGCATTTTCCCAGGTCCTGGAGATATAAGAAGAGCCAGACACAGCCACTATCCTGAAGGCACTCAGCGTAGTGGAGAACAGGCAAATAGTGTGAGGAGAGTTATGATGATAAAGGTAGACACAGGGTACGGTGACAGCAAATTAGGAAATGATAATTTTATTCTTTTTCACTTATGTGGTTTTTGTACATAATGACAATACATAAGAAAATATAAGAATATATAATTCTAAAAATATAAGATATTGGGGCGCCTGGGTGGCTCAGTTGTTAAGCATCTGCCTTCGGCTCAGGTCATGATCCCAGGGTCCTGGGATCGAGCCCCACATTGGGCTCCTTGCTCTGCAGGAGGCCTGCTTCTCCCTCTCCCACTCCCCCTGCTTGTGTTTCCTCTCTCACTGTGTCTCTCTCTGTCAAATAAATAAAATCTTTAAAAAAAAAAAAAGTTACTTTTCTCCTAAAATATTCAAAATGATCTATTAAAATACAAAGGAGAATAGAATGTATAGTTAATATGAAAAATTTAAATAAAAATCATTTAATAGAACCAAATTTTTCATTTAATATTTTGAAAGCTTAATTAAATTTTATCAAATATTATCATAAAAATAGGACGACTTGGAGTTTTAATACCCAATACCCATTAAGTTGTCAATGTACATCATTCATCAAAGATGTTACAGATCAAACCTAAAAATATACAATGTAAGAGAATATAAATTGTTTAATATGGCAAAGCAATCTCAGTTTCTCTATGCAACTATTGTGAATGTTCTGATTCATGGTATTTCTGAAATCAGGCATTGAAAGATAATAAGGAGGAAGACATTACTGGGGATGGATACTTCTTTCTGTATTTATGTTACCAAGAGGAAAGTCTTCTGTTTGGAACTTAGGTGTTACAAAAAGGCTACTGTTGAAGGACTTCATTCTAAAGCAGTGCGTTTCTTTGATGTCAACCACAGTACAACCCACGCACCTTCAAGGGCCTGGCATGGTCACTTTTTGTTTCAAAGACAAAGGGTAAGAGAAGAGGAGAAGAATTTCCCTAGCAATGTAATCATCCCAAGTAAGAATTGATAAATGTAGTGTGTGTGTGTGTGTGTGTGTGATTTGTGGACCCCTCCAATGCATGGAGCCAGGACAGGAGCCCCTTTTGTCCAGGTCTAAGGGTGGTCCTATAAAGCACATCATGTGGTAGGGCAGAAGTAATGAACATTCTCACTCTTTATGAACTACGGGATTATCACGAGTGTGAGCAGTATGGAATTCCATCTTCTAGAAACACGTTTTTCTTGTCTTTTGTTATGGCACTCTCTTTGATTTTCTCCTCAGCAGAGGGCAGCAAAATTAGAACCTAACAATAAAAAAGAGAGCAGAAACCCTCACAGGCTCTGGACCTCTTAAAAGCATGCTAGAAAAAATTCACGGGTGCTATAAGGCAAGAAGAAATAAAAGGCATGGACTTTGGAAGGGAAGTAATAAAATCGCATTCTGTGCACATAACATGAAAGCATATGTAGGAAATCCAAACTATCTCCATCCCACAAAAAAAAAAACAAAACCCCACACCTATTTAAATTCATAGATGAAATTAGGTCTAACTGGATGCAAGGTCGACATGCAAAAATCAATTGTATTTCTACATACCAGCAATAAATATCAGAACACAATAATTTTTTAAATAGCATTTTTGATAGCTAAACAATGAAATATCCAGAAATAAACTGTAGGGAAAAAAATCAATGAGAAAATTAAAGTGGACCTGAATAAATGGAGAGATATGCCACGTTCATGGATTGAAAGAATCACTGTTGATTAAATGTCAGTTCTCTCCATATTTATCTATAGATTTCATAGAATCCCAATCAAAATCCCAGCAGGTTTTTTTGTTTGTGGAAACTGATAAGCTGATTTAAACATTCATATGGTAATGCAAATAATCGAGAATGACCAAATCAATTTTGCAGAAGAAAAATGTTTGCGGATTTAGACTACCAGATTTTAAGGTTTATCATAAAGCTATATTAAATAGGACAATGTGATATAGGCACAAGGCTAGCCAGTGGAACAAAACAGAGTCCAGAACAGACTCCCAGAAAAAAATCACTGCAATTCACTGAGGAGAAAGGATTATCTTATTCTTTCTTCTTATTTTTTTCAATAAATGGTGTTGGGTCCATTGGATATCCACATGGAAAAGAAAATGAGCTTTGATTCCTGTATAATACCATACACAAATATTAATATGAAATGGGTCATATACTTCAATGTAAATGGCAAAACAATGAAGCTTTTAAGAGAAAATATAAGAGGGCACCTGGGTGGCTCAGATGGTAAAGCGTCTGCCTTCGGCTCAGGTCATGATCTCAGGGTCCTGGGATCGAGCCCCGCATTGGGCTCCTTGCTTGGCGGGAGGCCTGCTTCTCCCTCTCCCTCTACTGTTCCCCCTGCTTGTGGTCTCTCGCTCTCTCTGTCAAATAAATAAATTTTAAAAAATCTTAAAAAAAAAAAAAAGAAAATATAAGGGAATATCTTCATGACCTTGGGGTGGGCAAGGATTTCTTTCTTTTTTTTTTTTTTTAAAGATTTTATTTATTCATTTGAGACACAGAGATATATATATAGAGAGAGCATGAGCAGTGGGAGAAGCAGAGAAGAGGGAGAAGCAGACTCCCCGCTGAGCCAGGAGCCCAATGTGGGGCTCGATCCCAGGACCCTGGGATCATGACCTGAGCCGAAGGCAGACGCTTAACCATCTGAGCCACCCAGGCGCCCTGGGCAAGGATTTCTTAAACAGGGCACAGTAAACACAACCACTGAAAAGCAAAACATTAGATTTCATTGAGTTACTCACTTTCATTCATCAAGAGATCATTTGGAGAGTGAAAAGGCAAGCCTCAGAATAGGAGAAGAAACTCACAATTCACATATCTGTAAAGGACTCATCCTGATTATGTAACTTACAACTCGATCATAAGAAGACAACCCAGTTTAGAAATAGGCAAAGGGTTTGAATGAAGAGTCATAAAAGAAGATAAGCAAGTAGCCAGCAAACATATGATAAACATATTCAACATTATAATGAGTAGGGAAATGCAGACTAAAAGGACTTTGAGATACTATGCACACAGCCAGAATAGCTAAACTTTAAAAAAAAAAAAAGAGAGAGAGAGAGAAAGAAAAGAAAAGAGGGACACCTGGGTGGCTTAGTTGGTTAAGTGGCCAACTCCTGATTTCAGCTCAGGTCATGATCTCAGGGTTGTGAGATGGAGCCCCGCATCAGGCTCCATGTTGAGCGTGGAGCCTGCTTAAGATTCTCTCTTTTCCTCCTCTGACCCTCCCCCGCCTCTCTCTTTCTCTCTCCCTCAAAAAGAAAGGAAGGAAGAAAAGAAAGAAAAGAAAAATTATCAATACCAAATACTGATGGGATGTCTAACGATGAGAACTCACACATTACTAGTGAGAGTGTAAGCTGGTAAAAACCACAATGGAAAAATGTTTGGAAGTATCTAATAAGGTTGAATATATGCCTACCTGAAGACCCAGCCATTCTGCTAGTGGTATGAACATGAGAAATGAGGACATATGTCCAGCAAAAGACATTTTTAAGAACATCCATAGTAGTTTTTTTAAGATTTTATTTATTTATTTGAGAGAGAATGAGCGAGACGGAGAGAGAGAGAGAGAGAGCAAGCATGAGCAGGAAGAGGGGCAGAAGGAGAGGGAGAGGGAGAGGGAGAAGCAGGCTCCCCGCTGAGCAGGGAGCCCAATATGGGGCTCAATCCCAAGACTCCCGGATCATGACCTGAGCCGAAGGCAGATGCTTAACCGACTGATCTACCCAGGCCCCCCAAGAACATCCATAGTACCCCAACCTAGAAACAAACCAAATATGCATCAAGAGTAGAATGAATGAATATATATGAATGAATATAATGAGTGAATATATTCACTGCCAGTAATGAAGAGAGAGAGAGAAAGAGAGATGCTACGACATGGATAAATCTCACAGTAACAAAATGGGATGTATGATTCCAATTGAGGTGATGTTCAAAGAGAGGTAAAATTAATCCATGATATTAAAAGTTAATAGTGCTTCTAGCCATTCCCATTTGCCTGAAGAGAAAGTTGTTTCAGATTGCCTCAAGTGTGTGCCTCAGAAACATGTGGTAACAGTCATAGGTGGACCATCGACACAAAATCAGATTAGTTAAGAAAATAACGTGCAAGCAAGTTTGGAGTGTGCAGCATTACAGAACAAGCTTTTAGAAACTAGACAAACAGATACAGTCTCCCCTGCTGTAGGGATTAGGAGACTTGTAATAGGTAGCAGTGAAGAAGAGTCTTCTCTTGACCACTTGCAAGCTTCTTACAAGGAACCTTTCATGCATAGAAGTATGTTATGGGATTCTTCTCAAGTATCAAGTGGAACTAGTTCCAGGACTTTAAAGGATATTGATTTTGGCATATGACATGAAACTCTTCCAGAAGAAGTTGGTAACTTAAGTCTTAATAGCTCCAGTAGTACAGAAGCCAATTTAAACTGGAGCCAAATAGCCCTATGCACAGTGGCATTTTTCCAGAAGATGTTGTGGGAGAAAGACCAACTACACCAGAATCGGACTGTAATTTACAGGCTATTTGTCATAGATATGAGGCTCTGAAAAAATCTCTATCCAAGAAAAGGGAAGAAAGTGACCTTTCTAATCCTGAAGCACTTGAAGGACACAAACCAGAATTGAGCCCTATTCCCACAAACATGCAAACAGATGATATGCTTGACTTTTTGGGTACTCATGATTTGCATATTGACTATACAAAACCATCTTTACACATGTCCCTTGGTGAAAGGAAATGGTCACTTTCACCACTAATTAAGTTTTCTCCAGTGGAACAAAGATTGAAAACCACAATACCATGTAGTCTTGGAGAACTTCTACCTAATTTAAAAGAAGAAGAAATCTTGAATAAGAGCCTTGATGCAAACGAATTTCCATCAGACTTGAAGAGATGAAGCAGAAGCCCAGTTAATTTAACTACAATGTACTTAAATTTCAAGCAGTGTCACAGGATAAAAATGGATTTATAATTTAAATACATGTTGGAAGTATAACTCTTTTTCTAGGTCTAAAAAATCCTAAATAATGCCTTTTAGCAAACTTTAGTTTTTAGGTAAAGAGAGTATGTTTGATTTTTCTCCTTGTATGGATCTGGGGTTAAAAAATGTGAAGTATTTGGGAAGCAGACATCAAGTTTTGTGAAGCCATTTTGATTCCTTGAATAATTTGTAAGCATTAAGTAAATAGCAAAGTATTAGTTTAATTTATTATGTTATAATTTCAGTTGATTAACAAACATGAGTGGTTTTTGATATACTTTTATTAACTGGTTAACATAATAACCATTGAATACTGATCTTTCATTTTAGGGAAATACATAATTTTTATTGTTTCTTTATGGAACATTATAGTACTAACCAAAAAAAGTGAGAAAAGTAGTACCTTGGGATGTGTAGTCAAGGGGAGAAAAGTTCAAGTTTGGGAAAGCTCTAAACAGGCTTAATGATTATTTAAGTAGTATGTTGGTCCTGGAAAATGTCTGATAGAATAAAGTGTATGTGATGATAAGTGAAGACTGGGGCAGAATGAATTTAGAAAAAAGGAAAAAGATGGAAGATGACTAGACACTTTTAAGGAACACTGTCAAACTATAAATCCATTCAATGGGTTGTACAGCAGATTTATATTTAGTCTAATTTAGACTTTGAGAATCTAATTTAACCCTAGTTTTATATTTTAACAGAAAAGATGTAAATTAAACATTTATTAGTTTCTGTTTAAAAAAAAAAGTTAGTAGTGCTGACTTCTAGGGGCAGTATTCATCAGGAAGGGGCACAAAGGAGGGATATGTTTGGGATGCCAGAGGAAATGTTCTGTATCTTGGTCTAGGCAGTGGTTCTACAGGTGTATACATATGTAAAATTCATTGGCCTGATCAGTTCAAGAGTTGTGCACTTTATGTATAGTATACTTCCACAACAATTTTTTTTTTAAATCATGGACTAAAGAAGAAATTAAAATGAGAATTATAAAACATTTGGAGCTGAAGGACACAGAAAGCACTGCATATCAAAATTTGGGCGATATGCTAATGCAGAGTTTAGAGGGCCATTTATAGCCTTGATTGTACATATTAGAAAACAAGAAAGATGGGAAATTAATGAGCTATCCAATTGAAAAAGTGCTAGGAAAAGAACCATAGAGAAATGCTCAAGAAAACTGG
Source organism: Mirounga leonina (assembly GCF_011800145.1). Lineage (NCBI taxonomy): Eukaryota > Metazoa > Chordata > Mammalia > Carnivora > Phocidae > Mirounga > Mirounga leonina. The sequence goes on from NW_023270426.1 coordinate 2,439,591, forward strand.
CAGAAATATGTTAAAAGCAGAAATTAATATAATGGGGGAAAATAGTAGCTCAGAAGAGAAATGCAGGTAAAGAAAGCAATAAACAGAAGCCACGAGGCATTAGAAGCCATTAGAGAGAAGAAAATGAACAGCAGTAATGAATTAGTAGTTATAGAGACAGAAGAAACAGAAGCATCGAAATGGACCAGCCCTATGAGAGGGAGCATAGCATCATCTGCTCTATGACTTTCTTAAATGGCAATTTCTAGAGTGGCTCTTTTGTTTCAGAGCTTCAGTCAGATTGAATCCTGGAGCTACAGCGGCATCGGGAACTGCACTTCGCTTCTCCATGAAGACTCTAGAAACTTGTTTCCTGATCTCCCTTATTTCCAGAGGAATTCTTGAAATACAGTCTTTTTTTTTTTTTTAAAGATTTTATTTATTTATTTGACAGAGCGAGAGACAGTGAGAGCAGGAACACAAGCAGGGGGAGTGGGAGAGGGAGAAGCAGGCTTCCCGCTGAGCAGGGAGCCCAATGTGGGACTCGATCCCAGGACCCTGGGATCATGACCTGAGCCGAAGGCAGATGCTTAACGACTGAGCCACCCAGGCGCCCCTGAAATACAGTCTTATCATGAGAGGTAACTTGACCTTATCTCTTATTTCTGGCAACCTGTTGTGTTTACCTGACCAACACTCTTCCTCTCTTGTTTTGCTAACAGCCTATCATGTAGCCTTCTGGGAACCACTCCTCATGTGTCCTGATTACCGATGGTTTTGTTCCCTGAGATGCTGACCCAATATCCCAGTTCTACGTTGGGCCCATGATCCAGGCATGGCTAAGTAGAGCACAACCTTCCAGGCGGTTGGAACAGGGACAGGCACCTGCCCCACTGGGCCAATCAGGGTGATTCTCATGATTTGACAGGGGGATCTCTTTCCTTGAGGTTATTAGCCTGGTTGAATTAAGCCTGTAGTTACTGATGACCATCTTTCCAACACAGTGGGAAGAATGCCTTGCCTGAGATTGAAGCCAACAGAGAGGAAAGCAGAGCAGAGATGGAGAATGAGAGAAGGTGTAAGAAAGATAGCTAGCAATACCGTCTGAGGTCCTGGATCCAGCAGTGGCTAGACCCAAAAGCAATTGCTTTTTTGCTTAAACTGCTTTGTTTTAGATTTCTGCATTTGCAATCCGATGTCCTACTAGCAATAGCTGACTGATAAAAAGATCTATCTCAAGTACTTTAACAAAAATCTATCATTGCTCCTTCAGCAACCCCCAGGATCACTAGATAGGTTTTCCCTTCATGTTACACTAAGTTTTTTCCTTTCAAATGAGTGCCTGTAAGATGGTTTATATATAATATGTAATGTGTAAAATATTTGCTGATTGCCTAAGTTTTCATTGGAATATTTAGAAGATTCAGCCAATGGTTTAAATTTAAATTTGGGAGATGAATCAAGTCATTTGGCAGAGTTCATATACATTCAGCAGTTGTAACACAAATATGCCTTCCCTGAATGATGTTCTCATCTTTTCTGTGGAGCCTACTGGACATAGGCTACAAAAAATGAGATTTAAAATTAGTGGCACGATCGAAATACTCAGAAAGATCAGGATTTTTAGAAACTGTGTGGAACTCTCATAAGTTTTCAAATCATTGGAATTCAACCTTTCTGAGAGTTATCCTCCATTTCCCCACAGAGTCCATGGAAATAAGATCTCAGCAGAATCAACAAAGCCAGTAAAATGAATGCTGAGCTAATCTCCATTCCACCCTGGGATCTGCTCTGAGCCCGAGCCCTTGGCTAATACTGTGGTGTGTGCTCTCTCTCCAGAATGTGCTCTCCTCCAGAGAAAAGCCCACATTCCTGAACCATACATGCTGAAAAGATTCTCTGGTGCTTTCAAAGGGCAAGGCATGGCACTCAGAAAGCTTGCAGTTTTCACTGCAAGGGTTTTCAATGCCAGCTTTAATGGAGTGAATTTTGACAGGAACTTCTGAGTTCATGCTAATCGGTGGTTAATCGGACAGAGCTGTAGAGACTACAGAGGACTGATTATTCTTGCCTCTAAATTGGAATCTTAACTGATGAAATGTACAGCTTCCCAAAGGAGGCTATTCAAACAACAGCCCTGCCGTCCTCAAGCAAACAAGTTGTCTCACAATGGCTTTGATGGTTTTTGTGCGTAGATTTCCCCCTTCTGACGGAATTAAGCGAGATGCATTCCCATTTCTTTTGGCTTGCTGCCTTGCTCATTTTGTTTCTAAACGTTGATAGTGTTACATCCATGTAAGGCGATACACCAAATCCGATTTACAAATATTTAATGACTGCAGTATATACAGATAAAACTGCATCTAAAGTTCTCCAAAGAACTGAAAAACAGGAAACATGTCTGCCTCCTACCAGGGGTATCAAAAACTTAATACTTGCAAGTAACTTCTGCTAAAAATACTTTTTTTTTCTTTTTACTATGCTCACCAGTGTATCTCTGGTGTCTAGCTTAAATACATCTTGAATAAGTGAATAAATGAATGGATAAATTCTAGTTCATCATGGAAACCTTCTTCTTCTTTTTTTTTTTAAAGATCTTATATTTGAGTAATCTCTACACCCAATGTAGGGCTCGAACTCACAATTGAGACCAAGAGTCGCACATTCCACCCACTGAGCCAACCAGGCTCCCCTCCTTCTTTCCTTTTTAACCAAACTCTGGCATTGAAAACACATTTTTCATTATTTGATCATTTTTAACAACTTTGGTGGCAAATAGTTCACAATTAAACCTTTGCTGTTTGAGGTCCTGAGTAGAAGTTTTGGGTTTATCACGTGTCTGGATATCTTTCTTTTAAGGAATTGTTCCTTCCTTAGATTTTGTCCCAGAAACCTTAAAAGTAATGACTGAGAAGGAAAATACACTATTCATCTTCTTTCTTCGGATTGGCACAGCTGTGACCGATTCTCCCTGTTCATTGGTCGGTGGAACTCTTAAGTATGGGTAATAAATCTTTGGAAGATGCTGATCTGCCAAATCAAGTCAGACACAGCGTCACATCAGAAGCGACATTCCATTTCCCCAGAGGGGAAGATTCCAGAGGGACAATGTGTTCTGAAGAAACTGAGTAAAAAGTCTCCAGAGCTTTTCTACTGCTCTACATATCGTGGCCAAGGGACTCAACCCACTGTCTTTTTAATTTATACTAAAAAAAAAAAAAAAAAAAAAAAAAAAAATCCCAAATCTGGGCACACCAACCTCTTGGGCTTTGGATTATGTCTTGACCTTTTCTGAAGTACGACCTTTTGAGAAGTTGTGGCCAACTTTTCTTTCTGCTGCTGTGTCACTCGCTCTATTTTTTCTCTCGCCTGTCCTCACTTGAGGATCGACCCTGATGTCTACACAAAATGAGTGATTTTTGGTATTTATTCCATGGAAATTATGACTTCACTTCAAGAGTTAAAATTTAGTCTTTTGCAAACTACTGAAGTGTTTTTCTTCATTGCCACTTTGTTACTGCCGGATTCTGGCCTCCTGGCCAAGGGGTCTGGGCATTTGGCTCAGTCTTCCTCTTTATCCCCAGCTAGCCACGTCCTGAAACATCTAACTGTGCATTGCCAATCAAACATCCTAGCTTCTGAGCCCCCTGACCTTCTCAATTCCACGGATTTTCATCTATGGTCCACAAAATCTATTCCCATGGGCCACTCTCTGGGCTACATCATAAGTTAAAGCTGGTCTTCAACTGATATCCTAAACATTAAAAGTGGAGCTTTGTCAGCACTCTCTTACTCTTCCAGCTCCCTTTTTTTGCTCTCAATATGTTTAATCTTATCCATATCCAGTCCTTTGAGCCACTTAATTTTCTTCCAATTTACCACGTGCTGTTAGATGACATTTTTGGTCTATCACTGTATTTGCTGACTTGTCTTCACATCCTTCTGTCTTACTGGATTCACAAAACCACAGCCCATGAGCCATGCCACGTTTCTTGTCAGCTCCTACCCATTGGTGGGTGCATAAGGTGGACAAGATTGTACAACAGTATAACCTGGAAACAGTGGTAACTAATGATCTCCAATCACAATGCTGAGCTATCCCTTGTGACAGTCAGCAAATGACTTTGTTCCTGACTTCATTGAGAAAACGCAAATCATTTGAACAATCATACCCTCAACTGACCACTCTTGCCACCTACAAACTTATAAATGCCCTGTAACTGCACCACTTCATCTCTTTTCATGCTATCTCAGTAAAAGAGGGTTAGCTCTCCACTTTAGTTTTTATCCTATCTCATTACCCTCTCTTTCTCTTAACTCGCCTGCTCCTTGCTCATTCTCCCTCAGCAAATATTTGCTACACACTTAGCTCTTGCTTTGCATATGTTCCCAGCACCCTCTCCTGGGAAAAATCACTGCTTTCCTTGAGAAATGCTTCTAGCCCCCTATAGAACCAGGTAGCTCAGCAACACCGTCCCATGTTCTCACACAATCCTCCATGCCAGGTACAGCTGATTCTCAAGGAAAAGTTCCTAGCTCCGCACTGGGAATAAGTTCAAGGTGAGATCCCAAAAACATGGGTGTGTACTCACATCATGTCTTTAGAGAAGTAGTAATGCTCTTCTCTCTGAGAGCACGGGGTGAATTGGTTTGTTGTTCTAAACAGGGGAGAGAAGAAAACCAAAAGCAGAGAGCACAGGAGAATCAGGATGAGCAAACAAGATGGAGACCTGCTTGGAATTAGGTGAGGAGAGTTGGTGAAGCTCTAAAGTTGGGGGGAGAGGGCAGGCAGAGGGGAGAAACAGGAATGGAGGGTGAGGGAGGTGAAGGCTATTTTAAGCATGGGAAACCCATTCCTTTATCTGAAGGTGTTTGTGTTGCTGTCCTTTCAACACCACCTGTACCATCTTCCCGCATATCTTCCCAAAACATCTTTCAAGGGGATTTTGTTGTTGATGTTAGGATGTAAAGAGGGGCCTGACTCTCACAGAGACCTCTCACATGGAAGAGAGGATCCAAAGAAAGAGATCTTGAGATTGTGAAATGTGCTCACCTGTATCCCATCCCTGAAACTGACAGAAATTATGGAAGAGCTTTGGACTTCCATGTGACTGGGATCCAAGTCAACTTTACCATTTGTTTTTTCTGGAAGACAGGAAGAAGGTTCTGCTGACACTGGGTTATATGTCATATGCCTGGGCCCATAAATGGAAATCAACACGCAGTTACAAAGCAACAGATTCCAAAAACAAGATTTGCCAAACACTACTGGGATTTGGGACTCCTCTTTGTGTAAGCTCTTTTAAAAATTATTATGAGTGACTCATGCAGAATTATATAGACTTATTCTACTTTAAGTGAAGACTAAAATTAGCCAGTTAGCAGAGTTTACTGAAGACTAATATAAGACATCTAGCTGCCACTGAGCGACGTAAGATTCCCATTGCCCTTGACGCACAGAAAGAGCAGAATTTCCATAATTCTCAGACTGCACTGTATTATCTGTACCATCAATGCTGACATGAGTGGGTCATGGTTTCAATTGCTTCTGTTCCTGAAATAATTAATATAAATTAATGGTGTTTTATGTTTGTGGATCATTTTGTTTTTATGTAATTGTTATTTTTCATGTAATTGCTGAAATGTTACCATTTTTATTTTAATTTGGTCCCTCTCTAAGCCTTGGTTATCACCAAGTTCTTTTTTCCAGTGGGAGATGGGAACAGCTTGGGTAGGTGGGCTGCAGGGCCTTTTGTCCTGACTATGTTGGCAAAAGTCCAAGAAATTGTAAAACTCCTGAGTTTAGGGGCTTTCATTAATGCCTTTGCAAGAAGTTTTTCATTCTGTGTTTTAAAGAGACAGATGCTAACATATAGGAAAGCTGTGTTCACTTTAGTTCACTTTCAGTTTGGAAAGATGGGTTCTGATGCATCCTTTTATTTGAGTTTCTCTAGGGTCAGTAGTGATGTCTCCACTTTTATTCCTAACTTTAGTAATCTGAGTCTTCTCTATCTTTTCTTGATCAGTCTAGCTAAAAATTTACCACTTTTTTTAACTTTTCAAAGAACCAACTTTTGGTCTCATTGACTTTATTGTTTTTTTAATTCTCTTTTTCATTAATTTCTACTCTAATCTTTATTATTTCCTTCCCTCTGCTTGCTTTAGGTTCAGTTAGTTTGCTCTTAAGTGTCTTGAAGTGGAAGGTTAGGCTATTGGTGTGATCTTATTTTTTAATGTAGGCATTGTTCTATATGGATTGATGTTTCTGTGATTTGTCCTGCATAACTGACCACTTGGACTTGCACATATGCAAGCAGGCTAAGAATTGTTGTTTGTGAGACTCATGCTACGTGAATAACCTTGGGAGCCTGGTTGTTTAAAATATATTATCTGGCCTCCAGGTCAGAACTGGCCCTTCTGTTCTGGATGCCAAAAGCTACAAATCTTGTCTCACAACCCTTCCTGCTCTAGGCTGGACTGGCTCCCCGGAATGGAATCTGGGAGGGAAGACAGACACACATAGCCCAGGCTCCTTGAAAATACAAAAACATGATAACATAGAAATGCAGCTTGCTCCAAACTGCACATACGTGAACAGATGTTTAACTTCCCATCATCTGCCCTGCAAATGTGGTCCTTATGGGGATGGTCAGCTGGAAGTCTCACCTGAGGGGAAGATGCTCCTTCCAGGCCTCTCAACTGGGACTCCAACCTGGCTATTTCCATGGGGCTTCCCTAGCTAATGAGGTTGGATGTTGTAAGTACACTTGATGTAACTTTGCCTTATTCTCATTTATTGCCTACTATGACCTTCATCTATGTGTAGATTCCTTTTCTCTTCTGTTTCTATTAGGTTTCTATAATAATATTAATAATAATGATGATGATGATAAAGGTTTCTTTCCTTTTGGAAACTAAAACATGGCTGTTGTGAATCTTTTGTTCAGAGATTTTTTTTTTTAACAGGCATTTACACCTGTAAATATCTAAGTACTAAGTTAGTGGTGTCTCATAAGATTTAGGGTGTCATGTCTTCATCTTCATTCATCTCAAATTATTTTAACTTTCCCTTGTGACTTTTTGACCTATTGGCTATTGATGGCTATGTTCCTTTTTTTTTTTTTTTTTAAGATTTTATTTATTTATTTGACAGAAACAGAGTTAGTGAGAGCAGGAACACAAGCAGTGGGAGTGGGAGAGGGAGAGCAGGCTTCTTGCTGAGCAGGGAGCCTGATGTGGGACTCGATCCCAGGACCCTGGGATCATGACCTGAGCAGAAGGCAGAAACTTAATGACTGAGCCACTCAGGTGCCCGATGGCTATGTTCTTAAATGTTCATATATTTGTGAATCCCCTATTTTTCTGTTATTTACTTCTGATTTAATTCCACCGTGATTGAAGAACATACTTTGAATGATTTCAATCCTTTTAAATGTATTGAAGGTTGTTTTATGGCCTAGCACATGATGTAGACTAGAGAATATTCCATGGACACTTGAGAAAAATATATATCCTGTAGCTGTTGGGTGGAGTATTCAATAGATATCTAGTAGATGTAGTGGTTTTTAGTGTCATTCAAGTCTTTTATTTTTTGTTGATCTTCTGTTGAGTTGATTTGTCTTTTTTTTTTCAGAGACAAATGACTTCATTATTCACAATACAACAAGCAGCATAGGCATCAGGGAACTGGAATTCCCTGAGCCCCACTTCTCAAAGGACAATGTGAGGAGTGTCAGGTGATACCTACAGAGGTAATAAAATGCATCACAGGGAGTGGAGCCCCAAACCTAGGGAACCTGCATCTTTTAAAATGGGCAGTATGTCTGTCTGAATTTTGCCCCAAAGGGAGACATTATCTTGTTTACTGGAGAGTAAATAAATCTTTCTTTTGCTCCAAGGAAAACATTATCTCTATCTTCCAAGACTTTTCACTATATAAACATTTTCAAGAGAGAGTTCTGCAGAAAAGCAATTGGTACTTAGGCAAGGTAGGTAAAAATGCAAGAGACCCATGAAGAATTGTTTCTCAACACTAACCTAGATCTTTTTCAATGCTAAAAAAAGAAAACACTCTCTGTGTTCTTCTTCCCTCTAGTTACTACACTCACTACCCTTTCTTCCACAACCAAATATCTTGCCATCACCCAGTCACTTCTCAAGCCATTGTATTTTGAATTTCACTGCCACTCCTGAATACAAGAGACCCTTTGCCATTTTCATCTAACTTGTCTAACTTATGACAGCTCCCTCCCTCTTTAGACTTTTTCTTCACCTTGCTTTCCTAAAGTGAACTGCCTGCACCCTTCTTCTCTTCTCCCTCCTTCTCCTTGTTCTCTTCCTCTCCTTCTACTGAGATACAAGTCACATATCAAAAATTTACCTTTTTTAAATGTACAACTTGTTGGTTTTGGGTATTTTCACCATATCGTACAATTATCACCACTAATTCCAGAACATTTCCTTCATCCCAAAAAGAAATCCCCTGACTTAGGAGCAGTCAGTCTTGATTCTCTCCTACCCTTAGCCCCAGGCATTACTTATCTGCTTCCCATCTCTATGGATTTGCCTTTTCTGGACAATTAATATAAGTGGAATCATGCAATATATAGATATGGTCTTTTGTGACTGGCTTCTTTCACTTTGCAAGATGCTTTCAAAGTTCATTGATATAGCATGCATTGATATTCATTCCTTTTTACAGCTGAATAACATTGCATTGTATGGATACACAACATTTTGTTTATCCACCCATAAGTTGATGGATACTTGGGTTGTTTCTACTTTTTTGGCTGTTTTGAATAATCCTGCTATGAACATTTGTGTACAGATTTTTATGGGAACATAAATTTCAATTCTGTTGGTTTGTACCCATTGTTGAAAATAAAATATTGAAGTCTCTATCTATTATTATTGAATTGTCTATTTCTCCCTTCAATCCTGTCAGTGTTCGCTCCAGGTATTTTGTTGTTTGATATATATATATATTCATAATTTTTATATCTTCCTGATGGATGGACTTATTTATCATTATAGAATGCCCATCTTTATCTCAGTAACATTTTTAATTGTCTAATTTGTCTGATATTATTATGGGCACTCCAGCTTTCTTTGATTGCTATTTGCATTGTACATCTAATGTCCTTTACTTTCAACCTATTTGTATCTTTGAGTCTAAAGTATGTGTACTTACTCCTGGAACTCATATTGCACTATATGTTACTTACTAGAATTTAAATAAAACTTGAAATATTAAAAAAAATAAAATATATTTACCATAGATATCATATAGTTAAATCTTGTTTTTTTAATCCAATTTCACAATTTCTGCCTCTTGATTGGATTGTTCAACCCATTTGCATTGAATGTTATTATTGATATAGTTAGATTTACATCGGATATTTTACTATGTTTTCTATATGCCTCATGTCTTCTTTGTTTCACTGTACTCCTTTACTGCTTTCTTTTGCATTAAGAGAATACTTTTGGTACATTTTAATTCCTTTAATAATTTTTTTCACAACTTCTGGAATTATTTTCATAATGGCAGCTTGCGACATACATTTTAACTTTTCAGCATCGACTTCAGATTTATTCTAACTTAATTCCACTGAGGTATAAAAAGGTTACCTGAAATAGTTCTATTCTTTTTCCCTTTTTGTGCTATCATGGTTATATATATTATATCTATATGTGTTATGAACCCAATAATATGTTGTCATAATCATTACTTTAAATAATTTTATGTCTTCTAAAAAAGTTGAAAGTTTCTATTAATAGAGTTTGTTATGTCAGCTTTCTTATTTATCATATACAGTTCTCTTCATTTGTTCTTGTGGATTTAAGTTACCATCTGGTATTATCTTACTCCAAACAGCTTTACTCCCACCTGTGTCTTTTGAGCTGTTATTCTCAAATATATTGCATTTCTATAAGTTATAATCCCAACAATACAACTATATACATATTGTTTTACACAAGTGCTTTTAAAAAAGACTTTCCTTTTAGAGCAATTATTGATTCACAGCAAAATTAAGAGAAAGGTACAGAGATTTTTCATGTACCCGCTACCCTCACATATGCACAGTCTTCCCCACTATCACCATTCCCCAACCAGAATGGTGCATTTGTTACAACTGATGAACTACATCAACACATCATTATCACCCAAAGTGCATGGTTTACATTTGGGTTATCTCTTGGTATTGTACATTCTATACGTTTGCATAAATGTATAGTGACATGTATCCATCATTGGTGGCATCGAAATCACAGAGTATTTTCACTGCCCTAGAAACTATTTGTGGTCCACTTACTCAACCTTTCCTGTCCCCTGCCCCAACCCCTGGCAACCAGTGATCCTGTTGCTCTCTCCATAGTTTGGCCTTTTCCAAAATGTTGTATCATTGGAATTAGTACATAGCCTTTTCAGATTGGCTTCTTTCACTTAGTAATATGCATTTAAGGTTCTTCCATATCTTTTCATGGCATGAATTTTTCAAGCTCATTTCTTCTAGGTGCTGAGTAATATTCCATTGCCCGGATAAACCGGCATTTATTTATTTCACCTACTGAAGGACATCTTGGTTGTTTCCAAGTTTTGGCAATTATTAATAAAGCTGCTATAAACATCTGTATGCCAGTATCTGTGTGGACATACGTTTTCAGCTCCTTTGGGTAAACGTCAAGGAGCGCAGTTGCAGGATTGTATGGTATATTTCATTTTATAAGAAACTGCCAACTGTTTTCCAAGGTGGCTTTGGCATTCTGCATTTCTACCAGTAAGAGTGAGAGCTCCTATTGCTCCACATCCTCACCAGTATTTGGTGTTGTCTGTGTTCTGGATTTTGTCGTTCTAGTAGGTATGTAGTGGTATCACCCTGTTGTTTCCATTTGCAATTCCCTGATGACATATGGTGTGGAGCATCTTTTTATATACTTGTTTGCCACCTGTGTATGTATCTTCTTGAGTGAGGTGTCTGTTGGGTCTTTGGCCCATTTTTAAATTGAGTTGTTTTCTTACTGTTGAGTTTTGAGAGTTCTTTGTATATTTTAAATAATAGTCCTTTATCAGTTGTGTCTTCTGCAATTATTTTCTCCCAATCTGTTTTCTCATTATCTTGACATTGTCTTTCACAGAGCATAAGTTTTTAATTTTAATGAAGTTCAGCTTTTTTAGTATTTCATTCAAGGATTGTGCCTTTGGTGCTGTATCTAAAAAGTCATCACCATACCCGAGGTCATTTAAGTTTTATATTTGATCTATTATCCATATATTCTTCTATATTATTTAATAGAATATATTACATTCTTTTATTTGATCTATTATCTATATTTTATATATTTATATATTATTTATATTTTCTTCTAGGAGTGTTGTAGTTTTGTACTTTAACATTTAGGTCTCTGACCCATTTGAGTTAATGTTTGTGAAGGGTATAAGGTCTGTGTCTAAATTCATTTTTTTTTTTTGCTGGGGTGCCTGGGTGGTGCATTTGGTTTTGGTTCAGGTCATAATCTCAATGTCATGAGATTGAACCCTGTGATGGGCTCCGTGCTCAGAACGGACTCTGCTTGAGATTCCCTCTCCCTCTACCCCTCCCACTCATGGTCTCTCTCTAAAATAAATAAATAAATCTCTTAAAGAAATAATTTTTTTTTTTTTTTTGGCATATGGATGTCCAGTTATTCCAGCACCATTTGTCAAAAGGACTCTCTGCTTAATTGCATTAACATCCCCAAAAGAAGATATAGAATATAAAGTTAATTAATTCTGATAGTATGCTCAGAAATCCCATAGTCTACTTGAACTTTACAAATGATTTAAGGGAAAGTGTTCTTGTCTTGAAGTATCCAGACTGAGCTCTTATGGGAATTATTCCTCCATAAGTAAAGAGTGTATGTTTTAGAGCCAAAGTTTACTGTACTGTTTTCCAGTTGTGTGGCCTTGGGCAAGTTGATTAATTTTATTCAATCTCAGTTTTCTCATCTTTAAATGGGGTCAGTATTTTTCTTTTAGGATTGCTGTGAAGATTAAATAAGGTGCTTTTTGTAGAGTGCTTTTCACATCAGTAAATAGCAAATGAGAACGATTGCTATGATTTATATTAGAAGAAGTCTTCTTTAGGGGTACCTGCATGGCTCAGTCGTTAAGTGTCTGTCTTTGGCTCGGGTCATGATCCCAGAGTCCTGGGATCGAGCCCCACATCGGGCTCCCTGTTCAGCGGGGAACCTGCTTCTCCCTCTCCCACTCCCCCTGCTTGTGTTCTCTCTCTTGCTGTCTCTCTCTCTGTCAAACAAATAAATAAAATCTTAAAAAAAAAAAAAGGCTTCTTTAGCAAAGAAACATCACAAAGGAAGTTTAAATATTGTTCTCTTCCCCTAGAAACTATAATAAAGAATTACAGAGGAATCTAATATTACACTTGAGACTGAATCTATGGGAACCACAAAGTTTCTGGAGAACTCTGGCTAGGGAACCATATCCTTTTGGAATACGTGATTTATTGTGTGGAAATTGAGGGTGGCCCATGTGCACAAACTATTTGGGTGGCACTCTCTTTACAAAATGAAGAGTGGAAAGAGTAGGATGAAAGACAAGAGGCTGGTGTTTCTGAAGTTTATTTCTGGTGTACATATCATCCTCCCTTATTTTCCCTTCAACCTCCCTCCCTTAGCCCTCCTTTCTCCGACTGCTCTGTTACTCTGGCATTGCTATTCTAGAATTTTCTACAAAGAAGAGGTAACTGTAACTGCAGTAGGAATCCTCCACTTTTGGGTGCCTGGGTGACTCAGTCCGTTAAATGTCTGACTCTTGATTTTGGCCGAAGTCATCATCCCAGGGTCATGAGATCGAGCCCCGCATTGGGCTGAGCATGGAGCCTGCTTAAGATTCTCTCTCTCCCTCTCTCTCTGTCCCTCCCCACCTTGCTCATTTGTGCACACTCTTTCTTTCTCTCTCTCCAAAAAAAAAAAAAGAAAGAAAGAAAAGAAAAAAAATCCTCCACTTTCTACTCTTAATTAGGTTAAGGATATGGATCAACCCTGAAATTTATCCATACATTGAGAGGTTGGAATCTATTTAAGAGTCTCTGTTTTTTTTGTTTTTGTTTTTGTTTGTTTTGTTTTGTTTTGTTTTTTTACAGAGAGAGCACAAGCATGGGGAGCAGCAGGCAGAGAGAGAAGGAGAAGCAGACTTCCCGCTGAGCAGGGAGCCCAATGTGGGGCTTGATCCCAGGACCGTGGGATCATGACCTGAGCAGAAGGCAGATGCTTAACTGACTGAGCCACCCAGGTGCCCCAAGAGTCTCTGTTAATGTATCCCAGTTAATTAATTAATCAATTGCGAGGTTAATGGAGCAGGATTGTTCTAGGTACTGGAGATAAACTGGTGAACAAGATGGACACAGAGTTCATGAGGTATTTATGAGTTAATGTTATAAAAATCATTAACGTTGTGACAAATAGGTTTTTTTGGAAAATTTTTATTATTATAAAAAATGTCAAACATCCAAAAGCAGGGAGAAACTGCAATATTCCTGGTTCAACAATTATTAACACATGGCCAAACTTGTTTAATTTGTAACTCTTGTACTTAAAGACTTGTTGAAAGGTGCGGTAAAGATGCTTTGATTTTAGCTTATATGACCACCTTCTCTGGTTTGGGATTTTTAAACTCAGAAAACAGTTCTTAATTCTTCCATCCTTGGCAACATTAAAATAGCTTTTCATTTTTTTCAGTAGGCCAGCCTCTCCTGAGAAGCCCAGGAGAACCCAAGGCTTAATCATCCAATCCTGCATGGAAAGCCATTAGAAAATTGGATTGGCCTTATTCTCTGCTGCCTTGCTCCCACTGCATGATAAACTGGGGAAATGAAATTAAATTTGATAACCTGAGAACTTGGTATGATCCTGGCCTTAGGGCATGATTATTGCCATGCAGTTAATTCTAGACATGGGAATTAGGCCTTAAGAACTCATCATAAATAAATACAGAGTCATGCCTTCCACTTATGACATTGAGCATGACCATGGTACAAATGTGAAGGATTTCACTCCCTATGGGCCTTGACTCTTCTTTCTTCTCTAGGAACTCAGCATTTTACCATTTCACTAGCTCCCAGTCTCTCCCCTGAACACAAGCCTGTCATCTCAATAGATGCAGTGGCTTCGGTCTGGACATGCCCTGTTTCACGTAGGACAGCCACACTTGACCACCATGTCTCTCTGCACCTCTGACCTGGAGGTAATCTTATCTCTATAACTCCTAGGCCCACACCAATTTCATTTCTCTAAGTGAGTGACACTTCTTAAGGGTAAAACTATGCTGTTAGATGAAACATTTGGAGAGGGAAAAAATTATGCAGAAAATGGCATACTTTGACATCAGCTTTTTAAAGGAAAAAAAAAAGGTAAGAGAAAAGCCTAATGGAAAATACACCAGTACACTAGAATGATTTGTCCAAGGATGGTAAGATTTGGGATATTATTTCTAAATTCTTCTTTACTAAGTTATATAATTTTCCACATTTTCAAAAATTAACATATATTATTTCAACAGTGAGAAAAAAATAAGGCAAAATACGAATAACCTCTCCAAAGTTACAGCATTAAATTTGTAAAGATTAAAATGGCATCGAACCAGAAGATCTAACAATTATAAGTATTTATGCTCCTAACTCGGGAGCAGCCAATTATATAAACTAATTAATAACAAAATCAAAGAAACACATTGATAATAATACAATAATAGTAGGAGACTTCAACACCCCACTCACAGCAATGGACAGATCATCTAAGCAGAAGATCAACAAGGAAACAAGGGCTTTGAATGACACACTGGAACAGATGGACTTCACAGATATATTCAGAGCATTCCATCCTAAAGCAACAGAATACACATTCTTCTCTAGTGCACATGGAACATTCTCCAGAATAAATCACATCCTGGGTCACATACCAGGTCTCAACTAGTACCAAAAGATTGGGATCATTCCCAGCATATTTTCAGACCACAATGCTTTGAAACTTGAACTCAATCACAAGAGGAAATTTAGAAGGAACTCAAAACACTTGGAGGTTAAAGAGCATCCTACTAAAGAATGAATGGGTCAACCAGAAATTAAAGAAGAATTAAAAAAATTCATGGCAACAAATGAAAATGAAAACACAACTGTTCAAAACCTTTGGGATGCAGCAAAGGTGGTCCTAAGAGTAGCAAGGATATAGCAATACAAGCTTTTCTCAAGAAACAAGAAAGGTCTCAAATACACAAACTAACCTTACACCTAAAGGAGCTGGAGAAAGAACAGCAAATAAAGCCTAAACCAAGCAGGAGAAAAGAAAATAAAGATTAGAGCAGAAATCAATGAAATAGAAACCAAACCAAACCAAACCAAACAAAAAACAGTAGAACAGATCAATGAAACTAGAAGTTGGTTCTTTGAAAGAATTAATAAGATCAATAAATCCCTACCCAGACTTACCAAAAATAAAAGAGAAAGGACCCAAATTAATAAAATCATGAATGTAAGAGGAGAGATCATGACCAACACCAAGGAAAAACAAACAATTTTAAGAACATATTATGAGCAACTATATGCCAACAAATTAGGCAATCTGGAAGAAATTGATGCATTCCTAGAAATTTATAAACTACCAAAACTGAAATAGGAAGAAATAGAAAACCTGAACAGACCCATAGCCAGCAAGGAAATTGAAGCAGTAATCAAAAATCTCCCAACAAACAAGAGTCCAGGGCCAGAGGGCTTCCCAGGGGAATTCTACCAAACAGTTATTTATTTTTATTTTTTTAAAGATTTTATTTATTTATTTGTCAGAGAGAGAGAGAGAGAGCACAAGCAGGGGGAGCAGCAGGCAAAGGGAGAGGTAGGCTTCCTGCTGAGCAAGGAGCCCAATGTGAGACTCAATCCTGGGACCCTGGGATCATGACCTGAGCCAAAGGCAGACGCTACAGACTGAGCCACCCATCTACCAAAGATTTAAAGAAGAATTAATACCTATTCTTCTGAAGCTAGTTCAAAAAATAGAAATAGAAGGAAAACTTCCAAGTTCGTTCTGAAGCCAGCATTACCTTGATCCCCAAAACAGACAAAGACCCCACCAAAAAGGAGAATTATGGACCAATATCGCTGATGAATGTAGATGCAAAAATTCTCACCAAGATACTAGCCAATAGGATCCAAGAGTACATTAAAAGGATTATTCACCATGACCAAGTGGGATTTATTCCTGGGCTACAAGGGTGGTTCAACATTCACAAATCAATGTGATACATCACATTAATAAAAGAAAGGACAAGAACCATAGTATCCTCTCAATTGATGTAGAAAAAGCATCTGACAAAATACAGCATCCGTTCTTGATTAAAACTCTCCACAGTGTAGGGATAGAGGGTATATACCTCAATATCATAAAAGCCATCTATGAAAAGCCCACAGTGAATATCATTCTCAATGGGGAAAAACTGAGAGCTTTTCCCTTAAGGTCAGGAACATGACAGGGATGCCCATTCTCACCACTTTGTTCAATAGTACTAGAAGTCCTAGCCTCAGTAATTAGACAACAAAAATAAAAGGCATTCTAATTGACAAAGAAGAAATCAAACTCTCACTCTTCTCAGATGACATGATACTTTATGTGGAAAACCCAAAAGACTCTACCCCAAAATTGCTAGAACTCATAGAGCAATTCAGAAACTTGGCAGGATATACAATCGATGCACAGAAATCAGTTGTATTTCTATACACTAACAATGAGACAGAAGAAAGAGAAATGAAGGAATTAATCCCATTTACAACTACACCAAAAACCATAAGATATCTAGGAATAAACATAACCAAAGAGGCAAAGGAGATGTACTCAGAAAACTATAGAACACTCATGATGGGCATTAAGGAGGACACGTGATGTAATGAGCACTGGGTGTTACAAGCAACTGATGAATGACAGAACACTACATCTGAAATGAATGATGTACTATGTGTTGGCTAATTGAATCTAAATAAAAAAAAGATGAAAAAGAAAAAAAATAAAACAGCATTAAACCATTTTATAAGACTTATTGGCCAGACGCCTGTTCAAAAATCTGGTAAAATAGACATTTCACTGTGAAATCATATGATTCTAAAAAATTGGACATAGACACTTTGGCAATATGACTCTACATGTGGTTTTTTCTTCTTCGGATTTTAGAGATAATATGTACCCACTGCAGAAAATTTGGAAAACAGAGAAAAGCACTGGAAAAGGATAAATATCACCCTTAGTGAACATATGGGAGCATCTACAGCTCTGAGCCTCTCCAACTGCACAAGGAGTGGCCACACCCTCAGGATTCTCAGCCCCATCCACTCGAGGCCACGCCCCCTGGCCTCTCCCAGCCAATGGTTGAGCTAATCTAAGCAGGAGGGAGGGGCTAGAGTCAGGCTAGTTCTTCCTGACGCAAGACTGCCCTAATGGACAAGAATATTCATTTACGGGTTTGCTCCAGGGCTGTTAACTCCTCTGCCTTCTGTCATAATACAGTCTAAAGTGATCTGGACCTTCTGATCATCCCACTGATCCACTACATTGATGACATCATGCTGGATGGACTGGTTAAGCAAAAGGCGACTAATATGCTAGATGCCTTGGTAAGATAGCTGCGCTCCACGGAGCGGGAGACAAGCCCCAGGAGACTCAGAAACCTACTACTCAAGGAAATTTTTAAGAGGTCCTGTACTCAGGGGTTTACCAAGACATCCTCTCCAAGGTAAAAGACAAATTTCTGAATCTTGCATTCCCTCTTTAAAGATGGAAGCATAACGCTTGGTGAGCCATTTTGGGTTCTGAAGGCAACACATTACACATCTAGGAATGCTTCTCTAGGTCATATACTGAGAGATATGGATGGCCTGTCAATCGTAACTGGTGCCTGACCAAGATTGAGCTCTGCAGCAAACCAAGGCTGCAAAGAATTATTTGCCTTTGCCTTTTGAGAAATAGCTCCTGGCATGTTCCTGGGCCCTGTAAGAGCTGGAATGCTTGACCATAGGGCATTGAGTGACTATGCATCCACAACTTCCTATTACGAAGTGACTTTTGTTAAACCCACCAAGTCCTAAAGTAAAATAGGCCCAGTGGGAGTCCACAGTAAGATGGAAATGGAATGTCTGGGATTGAGGCCAAGCAAGACCAGAAGGCATGAGTAAGCTGCACAACCAGGTAACCCAGACACCCATGTTACCCACCCTGGTCACACTAGTGACCCTCCTTCAGCTTGTACATATGACCACCTATGCGGGAATCTCCTACAAACAGATGAAGAAGGAGGAACAAGCCAGGTTTTGCCATGAGTTGACTTGGTCTGTGAATGCAAACTGAAAATGGAAAGCAGCCACAGTATAGCCATATTTAGGGTTGGCCTTGAAAGACACTGGAGACAAAAATCTTTCCAATGTGCAAAGCTGGGAACAGTGCATCCTGTCACTGACTTTGTGTGGGAGAAAAAGTAGCCCCAGGTGAGAATATATAGATTCTGAGGTAGGTGCCAATGGATTCAGTTCCAGTGGCCTGGAAGGAAAAAACAAAAAAACAAAAAAAATAAAAAAATAAAACTGGAGGATTAGAGTCAAGGAGGTCTGGGGTAACAGCACTGGATGGAGTGAACACTAAGTGTGAAGATTTTTAGATCATATACTAATGTCCACCAGAAACCATCCATGGAAGATACTCAACAGCCAACTAGACACAAGGATGTGGGCAGTTGATATTCACCTTCATCATTGACCGTCCCAGAATTGATACATTGTGCATACGATTGGAGTGGCCTAGACAAGGGCAGAGACAGAGGCTGTGCATGAACTCAACAGGATACATGCCCATTACCAAGGCTAATAGAGCTACTGCCACCTCTGAAGTTCCAACCTGCCAGCAACAGGGACCAAACTGAATCCCCTAAATGGCACTATTCTTTGGAGGCCAACCTATCATTTTATGGCAAGTAAACTATGCTGGGCTCCATGCTGGAAGAGCCAATGGTTCATCTTCAGAGGGAAAGATAACTATTTGGGGTATAGATTTGTTTTTCTTGCTCACAGAGCCTCAGCAACACTACTATTGAGGGACTTGCAGAATGCCTGATTCACAGGCATAAAATCTCACACATCACCACAGCCAACCAGGGGCCCCATTCCACAGCAAAGGAGGTGTGGCAGTGGGCCCATGACCATGGGATCTGCTCCTTATATCATATACAGCACCATCCAAAATAAGTGGCCTTTCATTGGTGGCCTTCCAGAGGTGCAACTGAGGAGCCAGCTTGCTGACAATACCCTGCAAAACCGGGTGCCTTCCTTTGGGATGCACTAGAGACATGAAATCAGAGAACTTTATATAGTGATGTGTCTTCTATAGGAAACACAGAAGCATCTGAGACCCAAGAAGTGGAAGCAAGAGAGGCCTCACTTATCATCACTCTCAGTGACCACTGGGGGACTAGGTGCTTCTTGGGCAACTCTGGGATCACAGGGGTTGGAGGTCCTAGTATCCAATGGGGTACACTCCTACTGGGGCACACAGCAAGGGTTCCATTGAACTATATGCTATGGCTATCGCCAGGGAACTTGGAATTCCCCATGACCATGTTTCAGCGGGTGAGAAGAAGAGTCACCATCGTGGCAGGGATAATTGACCCCGACCAGCAGAAGCATGAGGTAGGACTGCCCATCTCAAGCTCATATAGCAGAGCAGGGCAGAATAACGTACAGCCAAGGTAATCCATTCCGGTACTTCTTGGCAGACCTTGGCCAGTTGAAACAGTGAACAGGCATGTGTAGCAACTCCAACTTGAATGGGGTACAATTACCAAGGGCTCAGACCTAGTAGGAATAAGGGTCAGAGTCACAGCACCAAGTAAGTCATCAAGACTTTCCCACAGGAAGAGAGGTCTACAGTTCCTCGAATACATGGAGCAAAGGATCTGAGCAGCACAAGGGGGTGAATTGGGGCATTCATGAAGGTGTGCGGCTCAGATCGTCCTTCACGAAAACCTGCTGCAACAGGTGTATTTAACTGTCCAAGCTGGGGCAACGCTCTCCCCAAGCTGCACTGGCCAGTGACTGGGCATCGTGGGGTACTAGAGATGGTCCGTTTCTGCCTGAGGCAAGACTCATCGAATGAGCAACCTTCTACACTAGAGTTGACTTGCTCAGCGCTGTGCCGCAGTCTGAGACTCTTCCACCCCATCTTCCTTCCCTGTCAGGTGTTGGGCCTGCCCCGCAGCCTGGAGTCTCTCCCTGTGTACCCACCTACCTCTCCCTTCTATTTGTCACAGGCACTTACCCCAGCAAATCTCTGGAACTTCTAATTGCACTGGCATCTGCTTCCTAGATGACTTGAAGTGCCATATGGGTGTACAAGAATATCCATGATCAACACTGTGAAGTATTTGCTTTGAGTCATAAAGGATTATTTATTTGGGGCCACACTGTGTCTACTGAAATGATGTCTGCATAATGAGAGATGCCCAATTCTTTTTTTAAATAAATCTTTTTAAAGATTTTTATTTTCTTTAAATATTTTATTTATTTATTTGTCAGAGAGAGAGCCACTGAGCAAAGAGCCCAACACAGGGCTCGATCCCAGGACCCTGGGATTACGACCTGAGCTGAAGGCAAACACTTAACCAACTGAGCCACCCAGGCATCCCAACAGATGTCCAGTTCTACAAGTCATTCAGCGCATAAAACCACCCAAATGCCACTGATCCCATCAGCTGAGCGATCAGTTTCCCTTTTTGCCTTAGCTCTTTTGCCAGCGCCACATATTTAATATTTGAGGGTAGATTTTTTTTTTCATGCTTCTAACATTTGGGTCTCTATTATCACCATGTCTGAATTATTGGGCCGGAGTCTACCTCTAAGGGTGATCTTTCGTTATGTAGCACAGAACTGGGCATAGCAAGCTGCTGTAGTCGCGAGTGCGTGATGTTTTACATTCACTGCTGGTTCTTCATGCTCAAAAGACAAGATTCTACTTTCACCTTTTAAAGGTTATCGAGGTATTAAATGGGGGCTTAGGGCTACAGTGCGGCTCAGGGACAGAGGTGGATTCTGAGGAGTAAGAGGTGGGCAAGAATCAGGGATTCCGGGAGGGTCAGGGATGCAAGCAGGAATTGAGAGTATCTATTACGCACAGTATTTGGTAATTTAAATTTAAACCAAACGTTTAACAGTGTTTTTTAGTTCCAAAGGTTCTTACACAGAGTTGAGATTACCACAGTTTTCAGATGAGACACACTTGCCCGCATCATCAGTGTTGGTTTGCATGGGCCAAAGGTTTCAACTAATATGTAAGGTTTATATTAATCCTATATTGGTAGAATTACCAATGTTTTACTTTGATGATCATTTTGTTATTTTCCCCCATTACTGCAATAAGACCACGTTCATTATAGTCTTGGCCTTCTCTTAATTCTTTGTAATCCCTGGTTTCTTTTCCCAGTGGGAAGTAGATGTAGGTGAACAAGGGTCTCCCTTATTGGAACAGAGTTGATTAAGGTAAGAAAATTTGAGAATATGGATCCAACATCGTAACTTGCAGTTATGCCTTTATTTTATCACAGCCTGTCAGGTAGAGTAGTACCAGTAGAGGATTAGGTTGCCCTCACTGTTATTTTGGGAAGCTCCATTATGATGCTGGCTTGCCCTCAAAGCCGTGCCCTCTTTGTGATTGGGGTCCCACGTGGTAGCCCCTCAGCACTCGGTGCTGGAGGGACCTGTGAACCGTTGTTCTACAAAGCTCCCTTTGAGGTCCAGGTTTCTAATGTGAGAATGCCCTTCCTCTACTGTGGCCTGCCCACCACCTACCCTTGTTAGACTCATCAGGAAACTGGAAAGTCTCATCTGTCCTGTTTTGCTGTTCTGTTTTGGCTGAGACTTCTAACTGCCCAAATGTTGGGAGTTTGACATCTGGTGACCTGACATGCCCCCGTCCACTCTTCGGCTCAATCTTCTTCATGCAGACACCTGGATCTCATCCACTAGTCCCTTGAACACTGTTCCTGCTCAGAAGTCATGGGCCATGGTTCCCTCCATCTTTGCCCACAGACTTTTGGCTCCAAAATCTCTGGTGTCCATTTACCAAGGGTCTGGGCTTAGCCTTGCTCTTTTTTTGAATTATTCATGCTGACAGTCATTTCCCCAGGGCACAGCTCCTACCAACTTGTCTAGATTACAGTGAGAATGGGTGGCTGCCATCTTCAGTATCCAGAACCACAGTTCTATAAACTTCACTTCCCTCCTCCAGACTCTGAGGACAGAGGCACTGTCTTCCTCGCTCAAGGATCAGAGACACTGCTTAATTTAGGTGAAAACCCGACCCAATTAGATGATCTAATCACTAATAAATGAAAACAGAACTTGAAGTACAAATTGCATTAACAATTTCATCTGAGCTAGGTGAAGAAAAGGAACGGACAGAGAAAGTTCTGGAAGGAAACATCAAAATATGAACGAATGTTCCTCTTGGGTGATGGGATTGTGGGTAATATTTTTACTGCCTCTTAGCAGCATTATGTACTTCCCAATTTTCTACCACAGCCATGTACCTTTGACCATCAAGAAATAAAAATGGTGTAAAATGCTTACAGAACACAAAATATTTTGCAGTGTGTTGCAAATCACTATAAACGTAGTGGCAGAAGATGTGCACAGTTCCTAGCGTAAAGGTCTTCCCACCTAGATATGGTCATGTCTCTCCAGTGTGGTTCCTGGACTGTAAAAAGAGGTGTGTGCCTTTTCCAGTGGTCAATTTTTTAAAAAGATTTTATTTATTTGAGAGAGAGAGAGAGAGTGAGAGAGAGAGCATGAACAGGGAGAGGGGGAGAAGCAGACTCCCCTGCTGAGCAGGGAGCCCGACCCCAGGACCCTGGGATCTTGACCTGAGCCAAAGGCAGTTGCTTAACCAACTGAGCCACCCAGGCTGCTCCTCCAAGTGGTCATTTTTAAAGGGGTACGGCATGCCACTCCTCCTCCCTAGCTCCTGATGGCTGTAAAATGATAGTAAGAAACAGTGAGGCTCAGAGATGGGGGTGGGTGAATCTCAGAGGAGAGGGTGGAGCTCAGGGATGGGAGGAAGAACAGGGTACAACTCATGAATGAGGGGAGCTCCAGAGATGGGGTGGGGCTCAAGGGTAGAGAAGCTGACATAAAAAAAAAAATGAAATCTTGCCATTCGCAACGATGTGGATGGAACTAGAGGATATTATGCTAAGCGAAATAAGGCAATCAGAGAAAGACAAGTATCATATGATCTCACTGATATGAGGAATTTGCAAAACAAGACGGAGGATCATAGGGGAAGGGAGGGAAAAATGAAACAAGACGAAACCAGAGAGGGAGACAAACCATAAGAGACTCTTAATCTCAGGAAACAAACTGAGGGTTGCTGGAGTGGAGGGGGATGGGACGGAGGGGGTGGCTGGGTGATGGACATTGGGGAGGGTATGTGCTATGGTGAGCGCTGTGAATTGTGACTGATGAATCACAGACCTGTACCCCTGAAGTAAATAATACACTATATGTTATAAAATAATAATAATAACAAATTTACATGTGACAACTTTTTTATGCTTAAAAAAAAGGGGGGGTAGAGAGGCTGAGACAGAAGCTGGAAGTGGTGAAGAGATGTGTGGAAACAGATCTCTTCACACACTCTTTCACATGCTCATCAAGATCTGTTTTACACACAGCTTAGTCATTAGGAAAAAAAACAAAACAAAACAAAAAAGCAGCACTATGTTTTCGGCCCACATTTTGATAAGGCTGTCCTGGCAGTGATATCAAAATGTCATGCTCCATTCCAGTTTCAACACAGTGAAGTAAAATCCTTAGCAGTGGACCATTCGTTGTTCAAAAGCATATCTCAGGTATCCTTCAGAGGAAGAGGAGAGTGCTGCCTGGGATGACACAAGGCCAAGTCCTCAGCAAGGGGTCAGGATTGGAAAAAAGGGGAAGAGCACAAGGAAGGTCTGATGGAAATCATTCTAGAGAAGAAAGAAACCCTATTTTCTCCTTGAGGAAGGACAGAGGTCAGGAAAAGAAATCGTATTTCCAAGAGAAGAGAGGAAACATTGGTGAAGTCCTCTAACAGTTTTAGCTATTCTTTAAAAAAAAAAAATATTTTATTTATTTATTTGAGAGAGAGAGGGAGCGCACAAGCAGGAGGAGCAGAGGGAGAGGGAGAAGCCGACTCCCTGCTGAGCAGGGAGCCCGATGCTAGTGCTCGATCCCAGGACCTAGGATCATGACCTGAGCCGAAGGTAGACTCCTAACCAACTGAGCCACCCAGGTGCCCCTAAAGCTATTCTTAAACATATTGGCCTTGCACTATTTCCCCTAACCCTGTTCTGATTTCTATACCAATTTTTATTATATGATTTTATGGGTTCTTGTTAGGATCCACTCCTGATCATTAATACAGCGAAGAGGAATATTAATGAGTACCTTAATCAACCAACCAACAACGAGCCAATTAATATACACACTTCAATAAAACCAAAATGACCTATAAAGTGCAATCTTGACTATACTTTAGTAGTAAATTAGAGTTTTGACATTATATTAACTTGATATAGCTACTTAATATTCTAAAGCAATAACTTACTAACCAATATCAGAATAATATTGTGAAGCAAAGAGTAATGACATGCTGAGTTTAAACAAAAATATGGCAATGTATCCCCATCGCCCTACCCCCACATCTGCAGCTGGCTAGCCGTGGAATAGCGGTAAACAAAAATAATAATAGTAACAATAATTATACATCTTCCTTGACTTAGGATGAGGTCTGCCCTGATAAGCCAATCATAAGTTGAAAATATTGAATGTCAAAATACATTTAATACACCTAACGTACTGAACATCAAAGCTTAGCCCAACCTACCTTAAACGTGCTCAGAGTACTTACATTAATCTACAATTGGGCAGCAGCATCTAACACAATGCCCATTTTACCATAAAGTGTTGAATACCTTATGTAATTTATTGAATACTGGACTGAGAGTGAAAAATAAACGGTTGTACGGTGCAGGATGGTTGAAAGTGTATTGGTGGTTTACCCTCGTGTTTGGGTGGCTACCTGGGAGCCTTGGCTGATCGTGAGAGAATCCCATCGCAAGAGAATATCATACACATATCGCTAGCGCAGGAAAAGACCAAAATTCAAAATTTGAAGTATGGTTTCTACTGAATGTGTATTGTTCCACCCCAATGTACAGCTGCAAACTCATGAGTCAAATCATTGTAATTCACTGAAGACCATCTGTGTAGGTGTTGAGTCCTTAGAGTCTTTTTAAGTCTTAAGATAAATGTATGAACTAAATATTATTACCTCTATGTTGTAGATGAAGAATGTGAAATGTAGGGAGTAAGTAGCCTCAGTAGTTGGTAGACATGAGAATCAAAGCCAAATATGGCTGAGTCCAAAGCCTGGACCATTAACGTCTACAGCTAGGTCACCTAGGGAACTCTTTGAGACATCGTGCAAATGTGACAATAATAATCCTTATCATTTACAAACTGTCTCACGGTTCACAAAGTGCTTTCAAATCTGTTGTTTTAGTTGTCTTATTCTTTATTAGAGGGCTAGCAGGTCAGGTATAATCATGTCCCCACTTTCCAGTGAGTTCATGGAAGACCAGAAAGGTCATCTGACTTTTCCAGAATTATTAATGAGAACTGCATAATTAAGGAAGTCCCTAAGACCACTTCTTTTTTTTTTTTTTAATGATTTTATTTATTTGTCAGAGAGAGAAAGAGAGAGCGGCAGGCAGGGGGAGAAGCAGGCTCCCCGCTGAGCAAGGAGCTGATGCGGGACTTAATCCCAGGTCTCTGGGATCATGACCCTAGCCAAAAGCAGACACTTAGTCGACTGAGCCACCCAGGTGTCCCCCAAGACCACTTCTGATGGCAATTGCAATTTTAGGAGTCTCAGGTTTGAGAGTTCCCCGGAAGGACTCACAGAATTCACTGGAGGCTGTTTAATTTGTGGCTATGGTTTGGTCAATGAAAGGATACAGATTAGAACCAGCTAAGACATGAGGCGCATGGGGCAGAGTCCAGGAGAGGTCACCCAGTGAGTTTCCAGTTGTCCTCTCCTAGAGAGCTGTGAATGGAGCTGATTTGTTCAGGCAACAAAGACGTACAGGGTATTGCAAACGCAGGCAGAGCCTCAATGTCCAGAGTTTTTACTGGGACTTGGTCACATCGATCGGTCCAGTTGAGTGCCAGAGTGGCTGACCTTTTAAGTTTTATCTTAAGAGCTGAGCGCCTTTGATCTAAAGAGGAAAAAAAAAAAAAAAAAAAAGCAGAAATCTGCTACAGCCTCAATGGATTTTTCACGTAGGTTTGGAGCTGCTTTATGGAAAATGTAACTGGTTTCCTCACTTTTAGTGGAGACCAGAGGAGAGAGGAAAGATGAAGAAGTTAGGAATTGAGTGAGCAAAGGTCCCAGGCATGGGAATCCGACAGCATGCACTCAGCCCAGTCAGCAGTAGCTAGTGGCAGGGTGCTAGCTGTCTTGCCTTTTCAGTCTTCTGTTGCTCTTGACAATGACTTCTCAGAGAGGTCTGTCTGCAGGAGTGACCGCAGTTGCAAACAAAGAAAAGAGATGAGAGAAAAGAATTCACTTTCTTCCTTGCTCTCAATGAGACACAGAGGACGGACATATGAGAGGACAGAACAAAATGACCTCGGCACATAGATGAACAGCATCTCCTTCAATAGTTGCACTTGGGATTCTGTAAACATGATGAATCCGGGGTCAAGCAGCATGTGGCTTTTTGGAACCTGTTGAATGGATCCTTATCAGCAGCCTGGGAACAGAATCGGAATGGTGACAAGGTGGGTAACAGGACACAGTTGGATTGAGGGAGAAACTAATTTTGCTGTCCTCTAGGACAATCAAGAAAATGTCTGGAATTGCTAAATAACGATGGGGGTGGGGGATGGAGCACAAAGGGCCAGGAAGCTGTTCTCCCTCTGCTTGGCTTTTAGCAGAATCTGCAGAATGTGTTTGGGTTATTGGAGAAATTCTTATGATATAGTTAGGCAGAGTTTTTCATAACTCTGCTTGCCTTCCAGATGCTAATGACTGCTGGATGCGATGTGCATACAGGCGGTTTTAAATGGGTTTTCCTTTCACATGTTCTCTGGGGGTGTTTGGAAGTGAGTACCCTGTGAAGAAGTATGCTGCAGTGGGGGGCACTAAATCCCCAACCTCTTTTCTGCTCTGGAGGCACCGACGTTAATCCCCAGGCTCCATTTACCTCCCTGACGCCAGCCAGACCCTGAGAGAGTTTCCTGGTTCCATGGCACAACTACGGGCTCTCAGCTGGAGGCTGAGCTAGGTCCAAGAAGGCTTTGTCATCCCAAGGACCTCTGCCTCTTTTACCCTCCCCATTCCTCAAGGGCCCTGCCCACAGTTTGCTCAGTCTCTCAACAGCCTCAGAAGCAGCCAGCAGAGAAAACTGGCAGGGCTTGAGCCATGTGTGGAGAAACTCAGCCAAGTACACAGCCTGGAGAGTACTAAGTGTACCTGTGTGTGCTCTAGAACTCACCCGCCTGGCCTGCCCCTGAGCACCCCTCTTCCAGAGGTTCCACACTCAGTGTCAGCTTTCCCTGCAGAGGGGAGGTGAACCCCTGAAAACACAGCCTTCTGATCCCAGTAGTATATATAGTCTAGGATAGTGAGAAATGGGGACATGGGCTGGTGTTTTAAATGCCATCACGATGAGAACCACTCTGACCTGAAGGGGTGGTTCTCAATCTTGGAAGCACGTTACGATCACCAGCTTAAGCACCAAACAAAAAACTATGCCAAGATCTCACCCCCCAGGCTCAGATTTAATCAGTCTGGGGTGGGATGCTGACTCTAGTAGGTTACTGAACCACATTAAATTGCCACAGGGGATTCTAATTTATAGCCTGGGCTGACAGCCTCTGATGCAGACCTAGACCACAATCAGATTTTATGGTTATAGAAAGCAATGCATTGAGGCGATATCAGTCCCTGTCTTCCCATTTGTGCTTGGGGAAAGAACGAGGGAGACGTGTTTGGGAAGACCATATCTGCTGGGGAGGTGTAAGGGGCTTACACCCCCTCTGCCCAAAGCTCTACAGGCAGGAGTTGACCGATGTATTTAAATGCTTCAACATGTTACAATTCTTTTTTTTTAATTGAGAGTTTGACTGAGATCATTATGGGTTCGCATACAATTGTAAGAAATGAAACAGAGTGATTCCATGAATCCTTTACGTAGTTTTCCTCCAAGATAACATCTTGCAACCCTATAGTATATAAAACCATGCTCAGGATATTGGCATTGATACAATCTGCCACTCTTATTCAAAGCCCCCCAGATTTACTTGTACTGTGCGTGTTTAGCTGTATCCAATTTTATCACACGTAAATTCATGTGTCTGTGACCACAGTCAACATGCAAAACCCTTCCACCCCCCCACAAGGATCCCAGTGTTGCCCCCTTTGACAACCCCATCCACTCCCTCCAGCCCTCCCCACCCCTCACTCTCGGCAACTGCTAGTCCGCTCTCCATTTCTAAAACTGTGTCATTTCAAGATCTTCTATAAATGGAGTCATCCATTGTGTAACCTCTTGGGATTGACTCTTCTCACTCAGTGTAATTCCCTGGAGAGTCATCCAAGTTGTCACGTGTGTCAACAGTATTCCATTGTACCTGTGCACGGCAGTGCATTGAACTCGCACCCACTGAAGAATCTCTGGACTCTTTCCACATCTTAGCTCTTATGAACACAGCTGCTAGGGATATCCGGTTTTCTTGTGAATGTAAGTTTTCATGTATTTGGAGTAAATACCCAAGAGTACAATTGCTAGACCATGAGGTTTAGTTTTATAAGACATTGCCAAATTATTTTCCAGGGTAGCTGTTTTATATTCCCACCAGCAAAGGAATCCAATTTTTCCACATCCTTGTCAGAATTTGGAGTTTTCACTCTTCTTTATTTTAGCCACTCTGAAAGTTGTCAAAAGACATTGAATTGTAGTTTTAATTTTTATTTTTATGTCTAATGACATCAGACACCTTTTCATGTGCTACTTGTCATCTGAATGGCAGTGAAATGTCTGTCATGTCTTCTGTGCATTTTCTAGTTGGACTGGTTATTGCTTTTACTGTTGAGTTTGTTTTTTTTTTTAAAGATTTTATTTATTTATTTATTATTTGAGAGAGAGAGGGTGAGAGAGAGCACGAGAGGGAAGAGGATCAGAGGGAGAAGCAGACCCCCCGTTGAGCAGGGAGCCCGATGTGGGACTCGATCCAGGGACTCCAGGATCATGACCTGAGCTGAAGGCAGTCGCTTAACCAACTGAGCCACCCAGGCGCCCCACTGTTGAGTTTTGAGAGCTCTTTATGTACCCTGGATACTAGTCCTTTCTCGAGTTCAAGTAACTTTTAGCACGTTACTCATGAAATACATGATTACTTTTTCTTTTTTTTTTTTAAGATTTTATTTATTTATTTGAAGAGAGGAACACAAGCAGGGGGAGTGGGAGAGGGAGAAGCAGGCTTCCCGCTGAGCAGGGAGCCTGATGCGGGGCTTGATCCCAGGACCCCGGGATCATGACCTGAGCCAAAGGCAGATGCTTAACGACTGAACCACCCAGGTGCCCCCATGATTACTTTTTCACTGTGAAAGTAATACAAAAGAATAGTATCTAGCAGAAAAATAGGAAAGTCCTCCTTGTGCCCCACTATCTGATCTCATTCATGCTCCCCAGGGTAACCATTTTTAACAATTTTAGCTCAGATTCCTTTTAAGCTCCACATGTACAAAATGGCCTTGACTGCTATATATTTTTCTGCAACTTGCTTTTTTGACCTAATGTCTTGCCATGACTGAAAATACATAATTATGTTACTGTTTCACCATTCAGCTTTTCCACTCTCTTGTAATCCAGAAGAAACAATGACAACACCCCACACCTCCAGAAATCTGAAGGTTTAGCACACTGATTCCACTAGTGTCTGAAACCTTAGGTTGGAACAGAAATTGGAGAGCATTCGAATGAGGACTGCCAAGACAGGTAATGGGAAGAAAGAGCCTTGTACCACCTGTGTTGGGACAAGGGACTCAATTTCCTTTAATGGGCCTGTTGTGGCTAACTGGGGAATTCCTTGTCTATCAGAACTGCCGTTTCTTCCTCAGTAAAACCACAGGATTGGACAAAAAGCTTTCTTAGTGCCTTGCCAGCTTTAACATGTAAATTTCTTTTTTTTTTTTTTTAAGATTTTATTTATTTATTTGACAGAGAGAGAGAGAGAGGGAGAGCAGGAACACAAGGAGGGGGAGTGGGAGAAGGAGAAGCAGGCTTCCCGCGGAGCAGGGAGCCCGATGCGGGGCTCGATCCCAGGACCCTGGGATCATGACCCGAACCGAAGGCAGACGCCTAACGACTGAGCCACCCAGGTGCCCCTAACATGTAAATTTCAGTTCCCCAATGGGGGGAAGCAGGGTCTCAGGTCCTGCACAGGATATCAATGCCTATGCTTTTTTTTTTTCTACCCATCCACAAGAGAAACCAACTCCAGGATGGCTAAAAACTGAGCCATTTTCTCTCTCTGCCTGGGAAACATGTTTTTCCAAGTGGAAAGAGGAGACCCAGGCAGTCTGTAATATAAGTGGAACTTAAGGAGAAAGATTTTTGTTCTCTGAGCTGCTCCACTATTGTAGGAAATAGAGCAACATGATAGTGACCATGTTTATTATTTGTCTTTCCAAAAGAGGTTAAAAAAAATCCTTATTCTTTTAGAGAAATGGAATAAAGAATATGTGTGTTGGGGGGGGAAACCTTTACTTTCTAGAAGCTGTCATCCTCAGCAGCCTGGATTAAACACACACACACCCTTATTTAAATGTCTGTCACCTGCACAAATAGTTTTAAAGACGAGTTGACAGGGTGCCTGGGTGGCTCAGTCGGTTAAGCGTCTGCTTTCGGCTCAGGTCAGGATCCTAGCGTCCTAGGATCGAGTCCCGCATCGGGCTCCCTGTTCAGTGGGAAGCCTGCTTCTCCCTCTCCCTCTGCCTGCCACTCCCCCTGTTTGTGTGCGCGCGCTCTCTCTGTCAAATAAATAAGGAAATAAATAAATCTTAAAAAAAAAAGAGTTGAGGCAAGAGTTGCTGCTGTCCTAGGAAAATGTACAAAAAGCTCTCATTTTTAATGTTATTCCAAAATTCTAGACACTGTGCTTAAACAGTCTTATAGGACGAAAATATATGTGTTGAGATGGCTTGGTATTTCCTCCTTCTATGTGAAGCATGCCACCTTCATCTTCCAGGAAGAGTTACTGACAAACATCGCATCTATTTTTAACTAAAGACAACCTGCTGCAGAACTCAAACCAGATGCTTGGCTGCATAGTGACCATCTGTGTCCCAGTCGCTTAAGGCACAACTGCTTGCCATACTGAAGTCCTCAGAACCTGCTTGTCCTACCTGCCAGCCCTCTGGCTATAGACCCGGAGTTGCCTGTGCTGGATGGTTTTTTTTTTTCCCATAGATAATTCCCAACCCAAACCCTGAAGAAGTCAGTGACTCAGTAACCAGCCACTCTGAGAAGCTGATAGAGAAACAGTGCTGCTCAGGGCAGGGAGAGGATTTTTGTGGGGAAGCAGCTAGGTCAGCGCATTTATTTGTCAAAAGGGTCTGGGGATTGGGTGGGTGGACAGGGTGGGTGGATACGGCATGTCTTTAAGAAGGGGGAGACGAGAGCTTTAAAACATCCGTAGGCTAACTTTTTAATCGAGATCCCAGCTCATTTGGAAAATTCTAGATATGGAAAAAGTCTTCCTGTTCATTCCACCACGATTTCCATTTCTGGAATGTGGAATAATCTCATATTTTTAATCTAGGGTTTACCAACTGTGGAGGAGTCCACTGGCTCAGAATAAAAGGGGACGGGTGCCTGGGTGGCTCAGTTGGTTAAGCGTCTGCCTTCTGCTCAGGTCATGATCCCAGGGTCCTGGGATTGAGCCCCACATCGGGCTCCCTGCTCAGCAGGAAGCCTGCTTCTCCCTCTCCCACTCCCCCTGCTTGTGTTCCCTCTCTTGCTGTCTTTCTCTCTGTCAAATAACTAAAATCTTAAAAAAAAAAAAAAAAAGAATAAAAGGGGAAATGATCACTCGGGATGATTCCGAAGAATTCATTGTGAGAACAGAGAATTTTTGTTACTGTTGTTTCCTAGAAAGTAATTCAACAGCATTAAGTAACCAGTTTGTACTTCCCACAACCATTTCTCCATTTTCATTTGTAAAAGCATATCTGTTCTTGGAGGCCTGGCTCAAATGCCACCCTTTTGTTTCTTCCTTTCCCATGGCACATAAATGATTTTGTGTTATGCAGGTAGATTTTTTTTTTAATTTTACCTGCTGCAAAATAAGTTCTGTAAGACATCATCCATCTCATTCACAACTAAAATCTCAGGGCCTAGAATAGGGGCTCAGAGAATAATTGTTTCCCCACTTGCTGGTCTTTGTCACTAAACTCATATAGGCATACCTTGTTTAGAGCTGACCCACAGATTGCTGACTCATTAAAGCCCTGCTCAGCCAATCCAGAAAAATCTCCAAACTTCAGTGGATATACCCCAGGGATGGGCCTTGTCCAATCAGTAGAAGGCCTTAAGGAAAAAAAAGAACTGAGAAAGAATTCTGCCTTCACACTGCCTTTCAACTCAAGACTGCAACATCAACTCTTCCCTGGGTCTCCAGCCTACTAGCCTCCTGCCCTATGAAATTCAGACCTGTTAGCCCCCACTCAACTGTGTGGGCCAGAAGCTAGGGCAGGACTCCAAAGTATTAAATCTGGCTACATATGATGTTTCATTAAAAAGAGGAAGTTTGTATTTTTCAACTAGAAATCTGACAGTGTAGGAGCTCCCCAAGAGTTATATGCAATGTTGTACCTCAGAAGAGGCTCCTGGAGACAGTAGGAAAGACGTCTTTCTAGGCCACATAGTATTTATGATCTTATTCATGCATAAATTAGGTCAAAGAACATTCATTTTCCTGCTGAGACTGTTTCTTAAGGAAAATGAGCTCCATACATTAACTGTCAGTTTTGTTCCAAATGCATTATGCTTCCATTTTAAGGAATAAGTTCTTACTCTAGAAAAATGAACATTTAGGAAAATGTGGTATAGTGAGAAGAGCTTGAGCCGTGATGTCAGAGCAATCTAGAGTGAAATTCCAGCTCACCCTTTACCTGCCCTGTAATCTTGAGCACGAAGTCTAACCTCTGTGAATCTAGGTACCCTCAGGATGATCAAATTCTCAGTCTCATTTTTTTTAACTGAGATAATATATGCATAATTCAGCTTATACACAAAATGGCCTCCTCACTTTAACGAGACCCAATCACGGTCTAGCTTTCCATGCTTCTTCATCTTTTTCTCTGCTACATTTATTACTGACTAACTCTATTGTCTGTTTCTTTGACTACACTGGATATAAAATGGTGCAGCCAGTTTGGAAACAATTTGACACTTCCACAAATAGTTAAACTTAGACTTAACCTTATGACACAGAAATTCTACTCCTAGGTATATGCCCAAGAGAAATCAAAACATGTGTCCACATAAAAACGTATACATGAATGTCCACTGCAGCGTTCCTTACAGTAGTAAAACAGTGAAGCAACCCACATGTCCATCAGTTGATGCATGACCAAACAAAATATTGCATATCCACACGATGGAATATTATTCAGTAATAAAAATGAACAAAATACGGATACATTCTACAGTATGGATTAACCTTGAAAACATTATGCCACACTTATTAGAGTAAAATCAAAGATACTGACAATGTGTCACCAAAACACCAAATGCTTGTATGAATGTGGAGAAATAGGAAGTTTCATTCATTTGCTGGTAGGAATGAAAAATGGTACAGCCTCTTTGGAAGACAGTCAGGTACTTTCTTACAAAGTTAAATGTACTCTTATCATATGATCCAGTAATCATGCTCTTGGTATTTACCCAAAGGAGTCAAAAACATGTCCATACAGATACCTGCACATGGTTGTGTATAGCAGCTTTATTCAGAATTGCCGAGATTTTCAATGGTGAAAGGATAGATAAACTGTGCTACACGCAGACAATGGAATATCATTCAGCGCTTAAAAGAAATGAGCTATCCAGTCGTTAAGCGTCTGCCTTCGGCTCAGGTCATGATCCCAGGGTCCTGGGATCGAGCCCCGCATCGGGCTCCCTGCTCTGCGGGAAGCCTGCTTCTCCCTCTCCCACTCCCGCTGCTTGTGTTCCCTCTCTCGCTGTATCTCTCTCTGTCAAATAAATAAAATCTTTAAAAAAAAAAAAAAAAGAAATGAGCTATCAAGTCACGAGGAGACATGGAGGAAACTTAAATGTATATCACTGGGGCATGTGGGTGGCTCAGCAGGTTAAGCATCAGACTCTTGATTTCGGCTCAGGTCATGATCTTAGGGCCGTGAGATTGAGCTCAGCACAGAGTCTGCTTAGGATTCTTTCTCCTTCTCCCTCTGCCCCTCCCCCTGCTGGAGCTCTCTCTTTAAATAAATAAATAAAATCTTTTTAAAAAAATGTATATTACAATCTGAAAAACCTACAGGCTATAAGATTCCAATTATCTGACACTCTTGAAAAAGCAAAACTACGAAGAGAGTAAAAAGATAAATGGTTGCCAGTAGTTAGGGTGGGAAGAGGGATGAATAGGTGGAGCACAGAGGATTTCTGGAGAACTGATAGTTCGTATGATACTATAATGATGGATACATGTCATTATCCATTTGTCCAAACTCGGAGAATGTACAACATCAAGAGAGAACCCTAATTGTAAACTATGAAACTTGGCATGAAAATGAGGTGTCAATGTAATAGGTTCATCAGTTGTGACAAATGTACCACTCTGGTGGCAGATGTTGGTGACAGTGAAGGCTATGCAGGTGGGTGCAGGGCGTATATGGGAAATCTCTGTAACTTCCTTTCAATCTTTCCATGAACCTCAACCTGATCTAAAAAAATAAAGATTTTTGAAAAATTATGCTAAGTGAAATAAACCAACCACAAAAGACCACATATTTTATAATTCCAATTATATGGAAAGTCCAAAATGGGAAAATCCATAGAGACATGAAATAGATTAGTGATTGCTTAGGTCTTGGGGGGAATGAGGGATGGCAGCTGGGAGGGAGGTAACTAAAGGGTTTGGGGTTTAGGGGCTCCTGAGTGGCTCAGTTGGTTAAGAATCCAACTCTTGATTTTGGCTCAAGTCATGATCTCAGGGTCATGGGCTTGAGCCCCATGTCGGGCTCCATGCTGGGCGTGGAGCCTGCTTAAGATTCTCTCTCTTTCCCTCTCCCTCTGCCCTTCCCCACCCCTGCTAATGCTCTCTTCTCTTCCTCTCTCCGAAAGAAAGAAAGAAAGAAAGAAAGAAAGAAAGAAAGAAAGAAAGAA
>NW_023270426.1:2475106-2476063 GCF_011800145.1 Mirounga leonina
GAAGGAAGGAAGGAAGGAAGGAAGGAAGGAAGGAAGGAAGGAAGGAAAGAAAGAAAGAAAGAAAGAAAGAAAGAAAGAAAGAAAGAAAGAAAGAAAGAAAGAAAGAAAGGAAGAAAGAAAGAAAAAGAAAGGAGGGAAGTGTTGGGGTTTCATTTTGAGATAATGAAAATATTCTAAAATCGGCTATGGCGATGGTTACACATATCTGTGAATATATTACAAACCACTGAATGATATGCTTTAAATTGGAGAACTATATGCTATATGAATTGTGTCTGAATAAAGCTGTCAAAGAAGTTAAAATGTTAAAATGTACATTTTCCTTTCCATAGGACTTAGGGTTTGGTTACTGTTGAAGAAGACTGATTAAACTTTCTAAAATTTCTTGATGGTTTAATGGATCAGATAAGTTGTTTCTTCCATAAAATATTTA
Organism: Mirounga leonina; assembly: GCF_011800145.1. Classification (NCBI taxonomy): domain Eukaryota; kingdom Metazoa; phylum Chordata; class Mammalia; order Carnivora; family Phocidae; genus Mirounga; species Mirounga leonina. Next base: position 2,475,540 of record NW_023270426.1, read on the forward strand.
ATGTCACGAAAATATAAACATATGTGTTTGACTAAATTAAATTGTAATAATTATTATATTTTAAAAGGATTGTGTCTTGTAAACATCAGACAAGAGTGCAAATCATTTTGACTTAACTATTTCACTTCCTGAAAACTTTTAATACCATCTGTCTAAATGTTAATACCAATAACAATTGTATTACTCTGCACTGTTCCAACTCAAATATTTTCAAGATCCTTAGAGCTTGGACTAATATGGAATTAATTTATGGATAAACTTTAGTTATCTGAAATTTTTGGTTACCTAGACACTTCTAAAGATATTAAAAGTTATAAAGCCAGAAATTACAAAAGCAGTACAAATAAGTAATTTATATTTGGTCTTGGTAAAGGTGTGACTAAGATGACAAACTAAAGGATACAAAAATATAGATTCAAAGGGCCACATGCACCCTAATGTTTATAGCATCATTATCAACAATAACCAAATTATGGAAAAGAGCCCAAATGTCCATCAACTGATGAATGGATAAAGAAGACCTG
>NW_023270426.1:2476073-2503170 GCF_011800145.1 Mirounga leonina
ATATATATATATATATATATATATATGATGGAATATTAGTCATCATAAAAAAAAAATCTTGCCATTTGCAATGATGTGGATGGAGCTAGAGTGTATTATGCTAAGTAAAATAAATCAGTCAGAGAATGACATATATCATATGATCTCACTCATATGCGGAATTTAAGACAGAAAACGGATGAACATATGGGAAGGGGGGAAAAGAAGAAAAGGAGAGAGGGAAACAAGCCATAAGAGACTCTTGAGGATAGAGAACAAATTGAGGGTTGATGGAGGGGAGGTGGGAGGGGGATGGGCTAGACGGGGGATGGGCATTAAGGCGGGCATGTGCTGTAATGAGCACCGGGTGTCATATACAAGTGATGAATACTGAACTCTACTCCAGAAACCAATATTGCACTGTACGTTAACTACCTAAAATTAAAATTAAAAAAAAAAATGACAAACATGGTTTCATTCATTCCAAGTCTTATATAAAGCAAAGACACAGTTAATATATCTGAACACCAAAATTGAAGCTTCAAAATCTTCATCTTGTTTATATGTATTTGTATATGTTTAAACCCACATGGAGAGTTACATTAGAAATGTGAAAACCGAGAATCTTATGAATAATAAAGAGAAAAAAAAACAATTGAGGGGGAAATGGTTCTTGAATATGAAGAACCTGAATATTATGGGTGCTGAGCCACCCAGGCACCCCTTGATTCACTTTTTGACTACAAAATCTTATTTCTGAAAAAAGATTAAAGGTCTATCAATTGGGGGTGCCTGGGGGTGGGTCAGTCGGTTAAGCGTCTGCCTTCAGCTCAGTCATGATCTGGGGTCCTGGGATTGGGCCCCGCATCAGGCTCCCTGCTTAGCGGGGAGTCAGCTTCTCCCTCTGTCTGCCGCTCCCCCTGCTTGTGCTCGCTCCCTCTCTCTGACAAATAAATAAATAAAATCTTTAAAAAAATAATATTTTTTCTTTAGAAACTATAACTTATATACTAATGCTATGAAATATTTTTTGATAATTATTTTTGATATTGATTTTCCCAAATCTCAGCTCCAAATATTGCATAATGAAAATGTGAAGATATTACTTTGTCTAAGGGTGTTATTTTGTCTTTCAGGGCAAAGAGAACTCCACTGTGCTAACTCACGTGATTCTGAGTTCTCATATTCTGACCTTGGAACAGATATATGTCATTTATTTAAGGGAAAAAAATGCTTTATTTAAAACCAAATAGGTCTTGGTCTGGCCTTATTACTTTGGGTCTTGAATAAAGGTATTATTTTGTCTACTTTGGGGGTTTCCCAGGAGGCTTCTAGGACATGCCAAAAATTTGTTCCAGGAATTTATAAAATGAATACTATTACAAATGATTAAGAATATGTGTTATATGTAAATATGTGGATTGTGCAGATCTATATTTGTAACTAGCTCTATATGATAGTGAGAGCCATCCTGTGTCAATCTCATATTATGGGACAAAAAAACCCGCTCTCAAATCAAAAACACTTGACCTCTGTAGGTTAATTATATGTAGGTAAATTATTATGAATGTAATATTTCCATAGAGAAAGCTGACTAGATCATAGGAAACAAACTGAGGGTTGCTGGATGGGGGGAGGGGTGGAGGGATGGGGTAACTGGGTGATAGACATTAAGGAGGGCACGCGATGGTATGACCACTGGGTATTATATACAACTGATGAATCACTGAACTCTACCTCTGAAACTAATAGTACACTATGTGTTAATTAATTGAAGAAAAAAAAAAAGAGAAAACTGACTAAAGCCATTTAAATCTATTAACTTGATCCCACAGGACCACCAAGTTGTACAATAAGGACCCAAAGTGATGAGCTTAGACCAAGACCCTTTTTAAAAAATTTTTTATTTTAATTTTATTATTTTTTAAAGAATTTATTTATTTATTTGAGAGAGAGAGAGAGCACACGGTGTGGGGAGGGGCAGAGGGAAAGGGAGAGGCAGACTCCCCACTGAGCAAGGAGCCCAAGACGGAACTTGATCCCAGGACCCTGAGATCATAACCTGAGCCAAAGTCAGAACCTTAACTGACTGAGCCACTCAGGTGCCCCAAGACCCCTTTTTTTAAAATAAAACTTTTTGTTCTTTAAATAATTATATGTATATATTTGTTTCAAGGTCAGAATAGGAGAACTCAGAATGCCATGAGATAGCACAGTGGAGCTCTTTTTGCCCCAACTGTTCAGCTTAATTGCTGACCAGACAACCTTTTCCAGGGACAAGTGAGACTGTTCGATGTATCACCCACCAGAAGTGGACCTTATTTTCTGTATCAGACCTCTCGTCAAATACTGAAAGCTCCAGAGAAACAAGCATTCCGAAGTCGGCAAGACAGAATTAGAAAAAATTCATTTGTTTAAAATCATAACCATACATGACCACAAGGCAGTTTTATCTTCTTTTGGAGACCACATCTATTTCTGCTTCCACCACCAACACACGCTAAAATGCTATTTCCTCTGTTCTCAGCGGAGGAAGCTTTTTCAAGTTCATATTCATGTGTATTCAAAGCCTTCCTATAAAAAAGATTTGGAAACTTTTTCTCGCAACAGTGTTGTGCAGTTGTTAATTCCACTAAATACATGAAAGAAAGGGAGCAAGAGGAGGTCGAATAACTTGCCCAGAAACAGTTTCAAAGACTAACAAAGGATTTCTCTCAGTTCCTCTCAGTACCCAGTGCAACAAGCCTTCATTCTAGTCTGTTGCTTTGTTTCTGTTGTTATTTGCATTTAAAATACATTGTTCAAACAGTAAAGTTTAGAAGACAATTAGTATGTCCATTCGCTATGTGCCTCCCTTCTACTCATTTCCAGATCTGTATAAGCATTTTGAAACAAAATCAGAAAAATATCTTCTCTGCATTACCATCCCCTAGGATTTTGGTTCTGTTGCCTTAAACATCAACTACAGAAGGTTCTCTATTTAGAACACACTTTATCCTTCCCAAGGTATACAAATGCTAAATTAGATACTCTACATTCTATCATAAAAAAAAAAATCACCAGATCAAATTGTTACATGACTAAAAGCAAGGTGCCCAAAAATATTTATATTGTTATATAATGTACGTGTTGGTGTATTTTTTTTTTAAGATTTTATTTATTTGACAGAGAGAGAGAGAGACAGAGAAGGGAACATAAGCAGGGGCAGAGTTAGAGGGAAAGGGAGCCTGACTTGGGCTCGATCCCAGGACCCTGGGATCATGACCTGAGCTGAAGGCAGACGCTTAACGACTGAGCCACCCAGGCGCCCCTGTATTTTTTTTAAATAGGAAAAAATCTGGAAGGATAGAAAGTTCTCAGTGGTTATCTCAAAGGAGGGTACTAAAACTTGAGGCTAAGGTTAAAAGAAATTTTCTTTTTAAATTCCATAGTAAAACCGGTTGGGGGATAACGAATTAATACTCTTCAAAAAAGAGTCAAGGTCGTGAAGGATAACAAAAGACCAAAGTACTGTTCCAGATTGAAGGAGATAGAGGAGAAACAGCTGCTCAATGTAACATGGTAGCCTAGACTAGATCCCGGAACAGAAAAGGACATTACTATAAAAAATGTAAAATCCAAATACGGTCTGTAGTTTAATTAATTGCACTAGTGTTAATTTCTTAGTTTTGATTAAGTATACCATGGTTATGTAAGATGTTTGAAGCCAGATGAAGGATATAGGGGAATTCTCTGCCACTCTTATGTAAATATAAACTTATTTCAGGGGGCCGCCTGGCTGGCTCAGTTGGAAGAGCAAGCAACTCTCGATCTTGGGGTTGTGAGTTCGAGTCCCACACTGGGTATAGTGATGACTTAAATAAGTAAATAAATAAACAAACTTATTTCAAATTAAAGACTTTCATAAAAAAAGAGAGAAGGGGAAGCTTGTAAAAAATACCCATTCCTGGATCCCACCTCATACTTAATGAATCTGATCAAGCATGGAAATCAGCCTGTTGACTACGCTCCCAGGTAATTCTGCCGCACATCAGAGTTTAAGAATCCTACTTCGTGTACTTTGAAATTTGTTTTAAACATTAAGAACCACGTTTGGAAAAAAAAATTAACAAGAATGTATTTATGCATTACTTGCATACATAAAAAGAGTAGCAGAACAGCCTAAGTCAGTGGTTCTCAACTTTGGCTGGATGTAAGAATTATCTAAAGAGTTTAAAAAAACAAACAAAAACTGCAATGACCAGGCACACCCTAAGTCAATTACACCAGAATCTCTGGGAGGGGACCCAGGCATGAGTAGTTTTAGGAATTTCCCAGGTGATTCTACTAGGTAGTCAAGGGTAATCAATTACCACTGACCTAAACATTTAAACCCAAATGGTCAAAGGACAAAGGGAAGAAGAAAAGATAGCCCACATAGTTGGCAGAGCTTATCTTAAAGAGATGGGAGATATTTTACTGCATTTGCACTTACAAAAATTTCCCCAATTCTGTTTCTTGTGCATTTCTTGTTATTCAGAAAAAAAAATTATTTTAAAAAAGAATGAATCCTTGTTCATCATAGAAATAAAGTTCTCTCATTTCCCGTAAGGCTCTCCATTTTGTTTTAGGCTGAGGACAAAGCACTACCAGCCTTCTAAAGGTTGGTTGGTGGAGGCATCTGTTAAGTTCTTCCTGAAGAACAAAATTGCTCAACCCACATATCTACATGGTTGCGGCAAAAGTACCCATGAATTAACTTGATCCAACATGACACCCATCCCAGCCAGCTGACTGGACCAAGAGTTGCATCTGACCCAAGGTGGGTCTGAGAAAGCCTCCCTGGGATTTGGGGCATGTGAGAGAAAAGAAAGCTAATCTCTCTTTGGGGGCCTGAACCATCAAATGTTAAACTTGCTGAAATAAATCGAATACTTTCTTTTTTCCCAGTTGTTGCTAAGTATAATAATACATCCATGTTCCCATTGGCATATGAAGATCAGAGAATTATGAAGTATATAAAGTCACATAAAGTCATTGTCAACAGAGATTCCCCTCTGGGCAAGAGAGTGAAAGTTGGGGGCAGGGAGAATAAATTTCTTTTTTTCACATTTAGTATATATATTTCAATGTTGTTTAGAAAAATTTCAAAGACATTGGATCAGTTTGTTGCCTGAATAATTTTTTTTTAAAGATTTTATTTATTTATTTGACAGCGAGAGAGGGAACACAAGCAGGGGGAGTGGGAGAGGGAGAAGCAGGCTCTCCACCGAGCAGGGAGCCCGATGCAGGGCTCGATCCCAGGACCCTGGGACCACGACCCAAGCCAAAGGCAGACGCTTAACGACTGAGCCACCCAGGCGCCCCTGTTGCCTGAATAATTAAAACCCCATGAGAGTCAGTGACTTTGATCCTTATACTTTCTGGGATTCCATCAGAAGCTTTGAAATGTTCCCCACAAAAAGACAGTGGCCTCCATTTCTTACAGGCTGGCTGACTCACAGAAAGCCTTTTCTTGAATTCATTAAAATTGTGAGTTGATGAAAAGAAGCACAGAGAGAAAGGAGACGTTAAAGTCGGGGTGCTTTACACCTGGCTGGCTTAGCTGGAAGAGCATGCGACCTTGATCTTGGGGTTGTGAGTTCGAGCCCCACGTTGAGTGTAGAGATTACTAAATAAATAAATAAATAAACTTCAAAAAAATAAAATAAAATAAAGCCAGTGGTGTTTTAGGCAGATTTTCTCAACCTGTGGTCCAATGACCCCCAAGAATGGCTATGGATTCATGGAGACCTGGAAGGTCCCTCTTTACTTTAGAGTTTTCGAGCAAAACAAAACTAATCATTTAACAAACAAAAGCAATTGTGGTCTTTTACTCTCATTAAAAGAAAAGAGATTTACAGATATGGAAAAGTTCACATGTCAAACAAGTCTTTTTCATTTTGCAGAGACCTAGTGTAAAGGAAATAATTTTACCACAGTCATCTGGAGATACATCATCTTCCTAAAGCTCTAGAAAGATCTTTTTTTGAGAAAGAGGACCTAAGCAAAAACCAATTTTGACATCAAGGATGATATTTTTCCTTTTAATCAAGCAAGCAGTATTTGACAAAGTTTTGATTTATGACACTTCTGTTCTTTCAAATGATGGAAAGGATGCTTTGGAATTCCAACTGGATTTCTCCAAACAATGGACCCAAGCCCCCTTTTATCTTCCTGAATCTTAAAAAGAGGACCTGGGATCCATACAGCCAATAAAAGGGATGTGACAGGTACAAGTACTCAATTTAGGAGTTTGAGATTATCGCTTGGAATCACTGTGTTGAGGTTTATGGCCATGTCATGGCTCGCATCAAAGATCCGTTAGAGGACCATGCCAGAGGACCGAGCAGTAAGTCATTCGCAGTGGGGTGTCTGTCAGTACATCCCAGGGTGCCCTTTGGCTTTAAAAAGTTCACGGAAGAATGGTAGCGAGGGGGAAAAAAAGGACAGCAGAATTTGGTGAGGGGATATTAGAGGATGGGCCTGGGAGAGGCGGCCATATCATGTGATGTCCTCGGTGTCCACAGAGCACACTGCGTAATCACCTTGCTTAGCCTCAGTGGGACACATACTCTGTTTTTATGCCAAATTGCCCAATCAGAGATTTCAGCATTTTGTTTTGTTTTATTTTGACGTTATCAATGAGGATGCTGGTTATGATGGCGAGGGCACCAGGCCCCGGTGTCTGGATTTACGGGTTAGGGAAACACCACTCATTCTCCCTTCCTCTCCTTGCCTTCTCAGGGGGTCTGAGTTTTTGGCAAGTGGCAGGGCATCCCAGATTACCACAGGAGGTCAGGGAAGTCCTGTCTGGGGACAAAAATGGAAGGGACCAAGGGGGGAGGACCGTCAGGGCGGAGGTATTCAAAAGTATGGTGCCAACTGCCAGATAGGCTACATGTTTTTGAGGTTCGTCTGCTTCTGACCCTCCTGGCTCTATGAGCCATATTTCTCAATAAATAAGGAGTGAGCCACTAAAGACTCTCAGAGTGTGCCCAGTGGACAGACAGCCTCATCTGGGCAATTATTAGAAATTCAGATGCTCAGGCCCCAACCCAAAACTACTGAATTGGACTCTCTGGGGTTGCAGCCCAGGAATCTGTGTTTTAATAGGCCTTCCAGATGATTTTTAGGCATGCAAGGGTGTTGGGAAGCCCTGGTCTAGGCAATCCTCTGCAGGCACCTCTTCTGAGCAGGGAAGATGCCACTGGGCCCTCGAGCAGCAGTAACGTGCTGTGGGTGTTGATCAAATGGCCACAGCCCCACAACTAAGGGCACCAAAGCCATGATCTCATTGGACACAGACCAAGGGGGAAAAATCCATTAGTGCTTCTTGAACTTGCCTATACTACACTCATGCCAATGAGTTTGCAAAACATAACGCACCCCCACTGTGACTAATTGTTTTGAAACTGTAGGCAAGAGGAGAGGTTGGGTAGTTCAGAGAATTAAGGCAGAACAAGTTGTTTAAACGTGTGAAACCTTTTTCTGGTCTTTCCACTGACTTTCTGAATATGTTGAGAGTCGGGACTGGGTATTACTCATGCTTTTATTACCAGCAACTGGCTCAGTGCCTTGTCCGCTAGAGCTGCTCAATGATTGTTTAAGAAATGAGTAAATGAGCAAGTAAATGAATAAATGGAGTTAAATGAGGCTTTTGTCCTTACCTTCATATGTTAGTTTTATATTGCTACCAAAACAAATTACCACTAATTTAGTGGCTTAAAGGACAAAATTTACTATCTTACATTCCTCCACGTCAGGAATCCAGCATGAGTCCCACTGGGCCGAAATCAAGGTGTCAACAGGACCCCATTTCTTTCTGGAGGCTCTAGGCAACAGTTCATTTCCTTGATCATACGGGTTGTTGGCAGAATGCAGTTCCTTCTGGTTGTAGGACTCACGTCCCCATCTCTTTACTGCTGAGGTCTCACCCAAGTTCTAGAGGGAGCCCACACTCCTTGGCTCATGGCCTCCTTCCTCCATTTTCAAGCCAGAAATAGGGGGTTGAGTGCCTCTCAGGCACTGAATCTCTCCTCTTTCTTATTCTACCACATCTCTCTGACTCTTCTGCCTTCCTCTTCCACTTTTAAGAACTTACATGGATAGGGGTGCCTGGGTAGCTCAGTCAGTTAACCATCTGCCTTCAGTTCAGGTCATGATCCCAGGGTCCTGGGATCAAGCCCCGCATCGGGCTCCTGCTCAGTGAAGAGCCTGTTTCTCCTTCTCCCTCTGCTACTCCCCCTACTTGTGCTCTCTCTCTCTGTCAAATAAATAAATAAAATCTTTAAAATAAAAAAAAATAACTTAATGGATAGATGGGTATTACTCAGATAAACCAGGATAATTTCCCCATTTCAAGGTTCATCATCTTTATCATCTGCAAAGTTCCTTCTCCCATGTAAGGTAACATACTTACAAATTCCAGAAATTAGGACATGGATAACTGGTGGGCCATTATTCTGCCTATAACAGTTTACTGAAAAAAAGTATATTAAAAGCATCTGAATCCCAGGCATTTGATGGGGAACAGGTATGATGTTCTTGCAGAATGCATTAGCACAAGGTGTAAACATCTAGAATTGGCCTTTTACGAGATGATTTGTTTAGAGAAATATGTAGCTCTCTACTGTCACGTCACCATTTTTAAAACACTCCCTCCTATACCCCTCCTATACCCCAGAATTCCAACTGGATTTCTCCAAACAATGGACCCATTTTTAAAACACTCCCTCCTATACCCCTCCCTCTTCCATATACTGTCAGATGGCACCTGAGTTCCTAACCCTTCCTCCTCTTTCCTTGTCCTGACTCCCAATCAAAATACAACAGGAAGAGTTAATAATTACTGATTGCTTTACTTCTACGCTATTTTCATACAAACCATCTCATTGAATTAGAGGATCTCAATGCAGTAGTTGTATTCTCATTTTAGAGGCAGAGGAGACTTAGAAAGTTTACCCTATTCAAGATAGTAAATAGTAGAGCTTAGACTCTATCACAGGCCCCTCATTTTAATCGTTACAAACCCTGCCTCCTTGTGACACCTCATTTTCATGTTTCCCTCACTCCAAGAAATAAACAGCAAAGCTAATTCAAATTCAAATCTTCATATAGCAAAGCTATGTGTTCACTAGCTGATCTATGAAGAAGTCTGTATGAGTCAGGGTTCTCTGGAGAAACAGAACCAATAGGAGTTAGATAGATATAGATACACAAGAGAAGATTCATTATAGGGATTAGCTCAAGCCATCATGGAGATATACAATATGCATGATAAGAAATCTGCAAATAGGAGAACCAGGAATGCCAGTGGTGTCATTCAGTCCAAATCCAAAGGCCTGAGATTCATGGGGGCCAATAACTTAAATCCCAGACAGAGTCTGAAGGCCCACGCTCTGGGAGAACCAGGAGCGCCAGTGTCTGAGGACAGAAGATGAACGCCCCAGCTCAAGCGAAATGAGCAAATTCACCCTTCCTCCACCACTTTGTTCTATTCGGGCCCTCAACAGATTGGATGGGGCCTGCCCACACGGTTGAGGTCTCTCTTGGCTCAGTCTACCCATTCAAATGCTAAGCTCTTCCAGAAACACCCAGGTATGTTTCACCATCTGGGCCTCAGCACAGTCCCACTGGCACATGAAACTGTCTTCACAGGGACTTTCATAACAAGATCTCAAGCTGGTCAAGAACCCCAATGGTGACAATCCAAGCCTCTTGTGATAGACCAGGAGAGGAAATCAAAATATCTGGTTTCGCTCGGTACACAAACATTTATAAAGCCTGGCAGAGTCGGAATTTAGGAGAAAAGCACTGGAGAATTCTTTTTCAACCTTTCTGTGCCAGAAAAACAAAGCACTAGTTGTATGGAGTAGTTAGGGGAAAGTCTAGGAAAGGTCTCAAGAAACCGGTTATTGCTATAGACACAATATTTGAACAAAGTCTCTCACTTCCAGATTGAAAGTCTATGCCTACTAGGATCATATCTAAATTGGTCAAAATGTACCCTCAGTGTGGGAGCCCAAAAATGGGAATGAGAACTATTGCGTAATGAGTTGTTTTGCCCGTCTTTTGAATATTTAACCATTCCTGTCTAGTTCTATTAATTCAGTGACTCATTACTTGTAAATAGAGATAGACTATTTGGCTCTTTGCAGACACCGTGCTAGGAACAGAGGTAAAAAGAAGGAATACAAAGTTCAACCACAGGCTGAGACACATTCACCAGCAACCAATTATGACATGACATGATCTCATAAGAATACAGTCTCCTTTTTTATTCTTATCCTGGATGAGACCTTGATCAAGAAACCCCAAGGAAACACAGATTAAATTCTGCATATCTTGTTTGTTTGGAGGCCAAGTATTGCCCCTGAGGGATTCATTTTTCACAATTGTCCCAGGCAGGGCAGGGCAGCTCACTTCTCCTTGGTTTCATCATGTTCCATTTGCAAAAAGGAACAACTATGTTCCCAGAGAACAGGAACAGACTGTAGCCCAGCACTCTGCTCCTGCCCACGAGCAAAGACTGTTGACCCTTAGATTCCCCATTAGCTTTCCTGAAACAAGAGCAAGCAACTCTAACTTCCCTGGTACTTACACTTACTTACTTTACTTAATAGGAATCATAAATAAATAAATAATAATAAACAAAAATATTTGTATATTTATACATTATTTATTAATAATAATGCTTATTACTATTTATTAATATTATATTTATTTATTTATTATTATATTTACTTATATACTTATTGTACCCTAGGTTTACTATGTATATAGTTTGCTATGAGTAGTAATCCCACAGCTATGGTATTTGAAATTTAAATTTTTAATTTTTTTTTTTTTTGCATTAGCAGTGCTGATCCTGTGAAAATGATAACATAGATGAAATTTCCTTCATCTATCTTCTCTTTCAGCACTGACTGACTTCTAAGATACCAAGAGGACATAGGATGCTATTGATGCATTTTTTATAACTCCCACCTCCAGGCTCCACCCTTCCTAGAATGTGCTTTCCCAGGATGCGTTATGTGGTTCTGGAATTTGTACTGCTAATTTCAAGCCCCCACTTCATAACACTTCCTGTCCTGTTCACCTCTCTTTTCAGAACGTAGCTCACTGACAGGTAAGGAAGCAGCTACAGAGTAGGGTCATGTCTGCATTCTCTGTGTCTAGGTCCCTGCCTGGCTATAATAATAAACAACACCACAAACGACATCAATAATAATAGCATCATCATAATAATGTACATTTAGATAGTATTTACAAGGTGCTGAGCAATTATTTATACAATTTATATAAATTAACTCGTGTCCTCTCACGACAACTAGACAAGATAAGCACTATTATGACACTCATTTTACAGCTGAGGAAATGAAATCTGTCTGTTGAGCTCCATGAATAAAAGAATGAAAAGTTACCACATGTAATTAAATGGACTACCTTGAGACAAGTCTTCCAACAGTGGGAATATGGGTTCTGGAGAGGTACCAGGGAGTGAGGGGGTGGGGATGGGAGAGGACACATCTTAAATCCCTTCGGTGATGTAGTGCTCAACCTACACCATTTTTCGGGGATCTGTCTTTATGGTCTTGCTGCAAACAACTCTGCTCCATCATTTTTCTGATTTTAAGGAGTTTAAGGAGTCAGGGAGCTTGTAAACACATTTGTCCAGCTCAGGGAAGTTATGTGGAGGGGTTACAACTCTGCAAGCCAAGGACCCTAAGGGAGATATGAAAGATGAATAGAGGAAGCCAGCCTAGCCAGCTCTTGGAGTCTGTGGGGCCATGCTGGGCCAGGTGACTTCTCTTGTCCCATCTCTGTAAGAGTTTGCTACTTAGCAAATTACCACAAACTTAGCAGCTTAAAACAACATTTATGTATTATCTCACAGTTTCTGTGAGTCAGGAGCCTAGGATCCCACAAGGCTAGAGTCAGAGTGTTGGGCAGCCTGCGTTCTCATCTGGAGGCCTGACCGGGGAAGACACCACCTCCCAGCTCACTCAGGTGGCCGACAGAATTCAGTGCCTTACAGTCACAGGCCCGAGGGCCCCAGCTTCTTGCTGCTTGATGGTTGTTGGCAGGTAGCTGCCCTCAGCTCCTCGCACATGGGCCTCCCCCTTAGGGGGAGGTTTGAAGTCAGTTAGGGGGTTTCTAGAGTGAGGATGCCAGCAAGATGAAATCTTGTATATCCTACTGTAATCCCAAAAGGGACGTTCAGCTACCTTTGCTAGAGGTCATAGGTCCGACCCACATGCAAGCTGAGGACATGAGTACCAGAAGATGGGGTTGCTGGGGACCACCCGCCAGCCTATCTGCCACAGGAGCCTCTTGGAGGAAGCCCCATGAAGTCAGGCAGGGCTGTTACGTGCAGCCAGAATGTGAGCAGCTGAGATCCTGGCCAGGGGTCCTGGCCAACCTGCTCCTAGAGGCATCTTGAGCCTAAAACAGTGCCCCCTCCTTGACTAATTAGTCTGTCCATGAATGACTGACTGAATGACTCCTGATTTCACGCCTGTTGTAAAGAAAGGGAATAAACAAGATGGGCGGGCATGAGGCTAGAAAACAGGCTTGCCTTTATCGTGATGGGTAAAGCCTGGCTCTTTACTGTTACTAACTCCTAGTTAACTCATCTGTTTTCTATGACCGAATGTCATGGCAAAGAATTGTTTAGAAAATTGAGCCAGGAGATAAGGGAGGAGGCAAAAGACCTTGTGTGAGGACATCATTTTTCGGGGACAGAAACCCAGTCTGCTCTCAGAGGGGCCTGATGCCCATTGCCTGGGTCAGACCTGCTCTTCAGAGATTTTGGAAATGCAGGGCGCCTGGGTGGCTCAGTCGGTCAAGCATCTGCCTTCGGCTCAGGTCATGATCTCAGGGTCCTGGGATCGAGACCCAAGTTGGGCTCCCTGCTCGCAGGGAAGCTGCTTCTCCCTCTCCTCCCTGCTCGTGCTCTCTCTTGCTATCTCTTTCTCTCTCCCTCTCTCTCAAATAAATAAAATCTTAAAAAAGAAAGAAACTTTGGAGGAACTACAAAAATATTAACAAGGGTGCTCTTTCTTTCTAAAGTACTTTTAAACCATAAACCCTCATGAATAACTTTCTTTGACTCTCCGTCTCCAGGTAGCAATACTGGGCATAAAGAGAAAAGAAAAGGAAAGACAGGCAGATTGAAATGAGAAGGGGAGAAAAAAAAAATTTTTTTTTTTTTTTGCATTAAAGTGGCTCCAGGATCCAGCCACAGCTCAAAGCCAGTTACCCTGAGCATTTCCCAATGGGGCCAATCCCCTTGGACTACATTTGAGTCAGGTGGCGAGGCTGTGGGCATGAGAATACGGAGGACGTAAGGACAAAAGCACACTTGACTTTCAAGATGTGACCCTCGCCATTCATTTAAAACATGCAAAGGCGGAACAGTTTGGTTGACAAATGGCCACAGGCTAAGACAAGTGCTGGTTGTCAGTGTGTCCATGTAGAAGTGTGTGTGCACGGAGGGGAAGATACGGCAATTAGGGAAGGCATGCCCAGCACCGCTTTCCATAAATTACAGAATTATGAAGGAGAGGGATGAGGAGGTCTTTAAGAAGGAAAACATTGGACTGTTCCCGCACAGCAACCCAAGGTGCAGGAGGCCAAAGATGGAGATCAGAACTCAGCAGATTTTCTACACTCCAATTGCGCAGAAACTTGCAAACAGGATAAAGGATCTATTCACAGGCAGAGCCTTCAAAAAACCTATGAATCAGAACACATTGTATAACTAAGAGATAGGCTCTGCAATCGGGCCAGGAAACACTCTCAGAGGGAGGGATTTATTCCCAAGAAGGAACAGTGGCCACATAAAACCACAAACAAAAAAGCAGTGAGTAACCACTGTGGCCTTCCCACCCATGATTCGAAGCCGTTATTTGCACTGGGGTGGGGGTGGGTGGTTCCTAACGTGCAATCCTTGTCCTCTGAGTCCCTGGCAGGTCACACTAAATTATGAGAGGCTCCTGGGATTGAGTGACCCACTGTTTATCTGGAGGTCTGAGGGCATTTTTTTTTTTTTTTAATCTTGTTCCTTTTCCTCCTGTCCCTGCCTTGTGGCTGAGGATGAGCTATGCTACTTATTTCTAACACGCTCCCATTACTCCTGGATGATCTGGTTGGACGGAAGGTCTCAAAACATGTGCTTTGTATAAAACACTCAAACATCTTCCTCTGCCAGCTAACCAAGTAGGGAGCCGAGAAGAATTTAGAACCTCCTCAAGCGCTGGCTTCTCGGGCCAATGTTTGGGATTATAGATGATATTCAAAGAAGTCGTGTTTGAACTTTATTTGAATGCACTTTTCTCAAGAAACAGAATGCACAACGGCCAACATTTTACAAACCTAACTGGGGACAGTCAGAGTTCCTGGAGCGAGCCACCAAGGTTACACAGTCACCAAGAGAATTTCCCGTTAACTCTAGGCGGGGATGCCTTTGAGATTCTGGCTGTGCTGCATTCTTTGGGTACACCATGAGCAGAAAGAATATATAATGAGCTTAATGGACTTAAATATTAACTGGTACTTGAGCAGAGTGTCATGCATGCCAGGGATGCTCAGGAAGGCACAAAAGGGGAAGACGGGTCAGAGCTTGAAGTGAGAGCCTTTGGTTGACATGGTGATGACAAGAAGGAGGTGGAGGAAAAGCGGGAAAGAGGAAAGAACACAAAGATGGTATTCGGGTGTCACCTTGGGACTCAGGCACAGGACAGAGCTACAGCAAAGTGGAAATGCTCCTTTTGTGCTTAAGAAATGCACGTGAGGAAAAGGTCAAAGGAGGGGAAAATAAGCTTATCTAGGACTCGAGCAGGCTAAGAGACAGATTTTTATTTTGGCATGTAAGATAATCCAATTTACCAATCTCTTGCCAGGATTATATAAAACATCACTAAAATCCGTCCTCTAAGCTGACAGAATAACCAAGTCTTTTCTAGACAACCCTCCCCCTTTTTCTTTTTTTGTCACGGAAGAATTTGGATGGGCAGATTGAGGGGATGGTAAATGAAAGGACATACGTATGAAGGCGGACAATCCTGACTCTCTCACACACCCCAGCCTGTGCATGACATTGGGTGTCACTGTCCATGGACGATGCACTATTTAGCATGTATCCCCTTTATTCAGATGGGAAGTATGCCACCCTCACAAAGTGCCCCAGACTGGGGGTGCTTACATGACATAAATGTATTGTCTCACAGTTCTGGAAGCTCAAAGTCCAAGATCAGGTGTCAGCAAGCTTGGTTTCTTGCCCCTCTCCTTGGCTTGTGGTGACCCCCTTCCCTGTCCTAATCTTTTCTTAGAAGACACAACTCATATTAAAGTAGGACCCACCCTAATGACTTCACTTTACCTTCATGACCTCTGTAAAGACCCTATCTCCACGTACAGTCACACCTGAGGTACTGGGGGTGATTCAGCCCACTACGGACTCTAAGGAGGTGGAGACCAGGATGGGTTTTGAGTTTTGAAAACTTGAAAGGTGCTTCTCCCCCTTTAGATTCCTTCCATTAGCTGAATACCGCCTACAGCTGAGAAGTGTGTAGATGCCTGAGGGCTCTCAGTCTCCCCTGAGGCCAGGAGTGATTTCCAAGGTTAAGAACCCACCGTTAGGTTAGGAATTGCCCTCTGGGTCCTGTGTGGAGGCCCGGCAATAGTCACAGGGGTTCCAGACCAGTGTCTCCTTCCCTCCGTTCTATGTCAAACTGCCTTTTCTCAGTGGATATTTTTCCGACACTGGATCCCTTTGCAGCTGCATCTTCGGGGTACATCCGTCTTTTTGCTAAGAAACACAAAATCTTCATAAATTTTGTCCCAGTTTTCTAAAATGTGATGCACGGGTCATTGGCGATACCCAAGACAGTATTATATGCCATAAAAGCACAGTATTAAGTTACATCAAATCAAATAGTGAAAAAATTCCTTTCGATCATTTTCCAGTTCTTTGGATTAAATAAAAAAGAAAGTGTCAGGTCGGGGCTGATAGATCTTTAACATCTGACAGTAGTCTTTCTTTTGGACAAAGAGAGCAGACCCGCAAAAATATCCAGGCGGAACTTAATGATATTGTTTAGTCTCCATTACGTTTATTTTTACACTTAAATTCTATCACCAGGGAGGTGATAACTGTCCATTTATCTTTTAAAATTGAGCTGTATAAAAAATCGAGTTAAAGAAAACATTAGGGAATAATGATAGGTGATATTTGAATATGTCAAAAAATGTGCAGGCAAGTTGCAAGAGATGAAATTTGGACAAACTTGCTTTATTTCATTTAATCCTTCCAATAAATCTGTAAGATAGGTTTTATTGAACACATGGTTTTTTCATTAAGTTTTTATTTCAATTAGTTAACATACAGTGTTATATTAGTTTCAGGTGTACAATACTGTGATTCAGCACTTCCATACATCACCCAGTGCTCATCACAAGTGCATGCCTTAATCCCCATCACCTGTTTTACCCACCCCCCACCCACCTCCGTTCTGGTAACTGTCAGTTTGTTCTCCACAGTTAAGAGTCTGTTTCGTGATTGGTCTCTTTCTCTTCTTCATTTTTTTCCCTTTGCTACTTTGTTTTGTTTCTTAAATTCCACGAGTGAAATCCTATGGTATTTGTCTTTCTCTGACTTATTTCGCTTAGCATTATACACGCTAGCTCCATCCATGTCACTGAAAATGGCAAGATTTCATTCTTTTTGATGACTGAGTCGTATTCCATTATATACATATACCATAACTTCTCTATCCATTCATCTATAGATGGACACTTGGGCTGCTTCCATATCTTGGCTATTGTAAATAATGCTGCTATAAACATAGAGGTGCACCTATCTCTTTGAATTAGCGTTCTTGTATTCTTTGGGTAAATACCTAGTAGCACATTTGCTAGATCATAAGGTAGTTCTATTTTTAACTCTTTTAAAAAAAAATCTTATGTTTAAGTATTCTCTACACCCAATGTGGGGCTCGAACTTAACCCTGAGATCGAGATGCATGTTCCACTGACTGAGCCAGCCAGGCACCCCTCTATTTTTAACTTTTTTGAGGAACTGCCCTACTGTTTTCCACAGTAGCTGCAGCAATTTACATTCCCACCAACAGTGCACGAGGGTTTCTTTTTCTCCACATCTTCGCCAATACCCGGTGTTTCTTGTGTTGTTAATTTTAGCCATTCTGACAGGTATGAGGTGATATCTCATTGTACTTTTTTTTTTTTCATTGTACTTTTGATTTGCATTTCCCTGATGGTAAGTGATGTTGCGCATCTTTTCATGTGTCTGTTGGCCATCTGGATGTCTTCTTTGGAGATATGTCTGTTCATGTCTTCTGCCCATTTTTAAATTGGATTATTTGTTTTTTGGGTGTTGAGTTGTAGAAATTCTTTATATATTTTGGATACTAATCCTCTATCACATATGTCATTTGCAAATATCTTCTCCCATTCCATAGGTTGCCTTTTAGTTTTGTTGATGAATGCATGTTAATGAAGAAGAAACTGAGGCTCCAGAGTTGTTTGTTCAAGATCACCCATTGGATATTTGCAGAACCAGAATTCATAGGTTGGTATGTTTGGCTGCAAAGCTTATGCTCATAACTGCAAAACAATACCACTTGTTTATCGGCCCATTGCAGCTTTTTGAGTGAAAGAAGGTAAGTGCTTGGAGGGAAACACCTCACATATGGGAATGTGATTGAGGAGGGCTAACACAGCTTGGTAGGGGAAAAAATCATTTCTTTAGTCAATCAGTAGATTTGTAGTGAATGTCTGCTATCTGCCAGCCAATAAACTTGGTACTGCATTACAATTTTTCTGGGAGTAACCAAAGACATTAGTTCCCAGACAAGAAAACAAAAATCAAACAAAGCAAAACAGAACACAAAAACAGGGAGATTTCTTTTTCCCATGGAGATCACCAAGTGCCTTGAGAATGAAATAAATATAAAGGGATCACCAAGACCTGTGTGCAGAAAAGCATACTGACCTTTTCCTCTGGATCAGAATGGAAATATTAATGATCTTCTCTACAAAGGAACACTGCACCATGACTATTTTTAAGGCATGGGACTTTAAAGAAAAAGGTAGGAGGTTCGCTCATATCCAATCTCTGAGTTTCTAAGTATGAGTTGCTCAGTGTTGGCAACAGTTCCCAGTAATTTTGCCAGAAAAGTCACTGTGGCCTTTTAAAGGCTTTACCTAGGAGGACTGCCAAGACAGAAAATTCAAACTGCAACAGGGACCAGAATCCATCTCACTCCTGCTTCTCCCACTCCCACCCCCACCCCCACCACATAGTGTCATATATTATAAAAAGAGGTGATCTAAGAACTTAAACCTGCTGGTTAGCAACTGACCCTATGAGGATGAACAATTCCTTAATTCCTAAAGGACTAGAACAGCAGCCAGGGAAGAAGGGAATCAAATGCTTCTCTGCAAACTCGGGCTTTTTAGGGGCCCCTCTATCGGTAGCCACACCCATGAGGCATCTACAGAAGTCCTGCATTAGCAACCATGGGTTGCTCCCTCTGATCCTGGGAATCTTAAGAGACCTTCTCCCTCATCAGCCGGATCAAAGAAACAGTAGAGTTTGCTCCTGAACAGAAGCCCTCTGTGTGTGGTCATTTTGAGAGTTTCCCTCTACTTCTTTCTTTTATGTGAAGGGTTCCCAATTTTTGGGGGGGAGCACCTGGAAACTTTTGGTGAAATAGTTCCTGAAAGTCGGTCTCTATCCTGCAGTATCTTGGTACTGACTACCACTCTTCAGGGGCAGAATTTCCTCTGCCTAAGCCAACATGATTGTTTGGGTTTCTATCATACCATACTGTCCACTTGATCGATAGATCCACACAGTTTAGCCATAAGAACTTTTTGATATCCTCCCAAAAATGTTAGGAACCACCACATGATCACATTTATTCCCTTGGTATCGGTTGAGGTAATACGGAATGACAAAAAATATGAAATAAGGCATCTTTCTACATGATTTTGATGTGTATTAATCCCAAAGTCATGCATACGTTTTTAAAAATAAAGCATATATGTCTGAGGCAGATGATTTATTCAGTCTGATGAACAAACAGATTCTCAGAAAAGTGTCTCCCCAAGGAATCTCCAGTCTACAGATTGAAAACCATTCTATTACATTATGAACTCCTTGCTATGTTTTGTTCAGCTTCATATAACCTGATGGCTAACTCAGTGCTAGCCCACAGCAGGTGCTTAGATAGGGAGCAGATATTTGGGGGGTGTTTTGTTTTAGCTAGCAATGGTGACGTTCACTGAGCTCTTACCATGTGCCAGGCACTGTTCTAAGCGCTGTACATGTATTAACTCATGTAGCCATCAAATGACCCTGGGGGGTAGATGTTGTTATCACTCATATTTTACAGATGACAAAATGGAGGCTCAGAGATCTTCAGTAATTATCTCAAGGCCATGCTGCAAAGAATTTTAAAAACCAGGATGCAAAGTAAGATTTTACCATTTTTCATGCCTTTCAACAGAACTTCACAGAGTCCATGGCAATGGGAATTCAAGGGGACCTTGGGCACCACTGACCAACCACGGTACCAGAATGCTCTTTGGGCACATCCACCCCATGAGAGGAGGAATGAGTGCCCTTCAGGAAGAAGTCTCCAAGCTACTAAGAAACAGTTTCACAAACTTGTATCACGGTGTGATCTGGGCCTGATGTATTTCATATGGTAAGTTCTCACTTGGTTTCTAAGGGATTGTAGGAATGGATGATTGAATAAAGGAATATTCATTCCTGGAAGAAGACTTTAAATAACATCAGTTACTTTTCTGGCTGGGAGGTTTGTGGCTACACTGTAAGCCCTTCCATGAAAGAAAGGTTAGGTCAGGGCTTTAGTTCTAGTGGTTGGAGAATAAGAACCTAGGTGTAAAGGAGACAAAGACACAAGGCAGAGGGATGCAGGGAGGCAGGGAGAGAGGGAGGCAGGGGCTGACTGCACACAATTAGCCTGACTCCTCTGTCCCCTTGGCTCTGTGCACACAGAGTGCAGGCCCTGGGGGGGGGGGGGGGGGGCTGCAAAGAGGAACAGGGCTGTGTCCTGCTGTCCAGGAGCTCGTGATGGATTAGAGCAGGTGAAACATGCACATCAGTCAACACAATACAAGCTAAAATATGACCTGTGCTTAAAAAACAAAACAAAACAAAAAAACAGAACAGAACACAGACAAAGATTTGAACCAAGTGTTCTGGGAGCTCAGACAAGGGCCAGATGACTTCCAGCGAGGGGAAGCAGGAAATGCAAACTTCTGAACTAGCTGTGTTTTGATTAATAGAGATTAGAGGAGGAAGAACTTTCTGCAAAAGGGAAACTCTCCAGAGATGTGGCAGGGGCGGGCAGCAGGAGGAGAACTGGCAGTTCATTCTGGTTGATTAAACAGTAGTTACACACTCTGGCCAGCTTGGGGCTAATCTTTACTTGGCGAGTACATTACTGTATTTAAAAAAAAAAAAAAAGAAAAGGAAAAAGAAAAAGTTTTATGTGAATGCCCTGAGCAAAGACATGGGCTTTGTATCAGTCGTTACGGTCCTGTCCTCCACTGTTCACACGTTTACGGCACCTGCTGTCTCTGTGGCTTTTAGGATAGGGACCTCTGCGCTCAAGCAGGGGGTGTCTTGGGGCCTGTCGGGGAACTCGGGAATAGGCAGGCATTTTTAACCGGGAACGAAGGCAGGGAAGGAGTGGGGGGATGATGTGTGTGGAGGGAGGTTGAATTTGATAGGAAAAAAAAAGCACCTTTATTTTCATTGACCTCTCACTGAAATTTAGCATTTCCTTCCATTGTGAATGTGGGCAAAAAAAAAAAACCCATAAGACTATTAGCAGGATGTGTTACTTTCTCACCAATAAAACACAGATTATTTCCTTTCACGTTATGGCTGCAGACTTCTTAAACTATCATTTATGCCCGTCGGTACTTTGAGATTACGGTGGTTAGGAGATTTATGCTAGATCTCGTTAGGTCGCAAGTTAAGAAAGAAGAACATGTACTAGTATGTCACAAACCGTGCAGGTATTTTGCTATCATTTCCATATAATTGGTTTCCTTTGTACTCCTGTGTGTTTTGTTTTATGCGTCTAAAAATGTTACTCTCAGAAGGCGTCCATAGTTTTTACCAGACCACCAAAAAGATCCATAACACAAAAGAGATTAAAAACCTTTGCTGAAGGTAGCTTGGGACCATATAGAAGAGAGATTTAAATATCTATTTTAGCAGTGTGAATTTGATCTTATAGGTAAATGGGAGCCACTGAAGGGTTTTGTTTTTAAAGTCAATTATTATTTTATTGAGAATAATCTGATTATTAGCATATTATTTTAATTAATATAATTAATTAATAATCTGATTGTAGCAATTATTTTATGCTACAGTTTTTTTAATTAGTTGTATTGAGATATAATTAAGTGCATCCCTTTTAAGTTTACAGTTCAGTGAGTTTTGAAGTGTGTGTAAGACACACACATGTAACTACTACAACCAAGATGCAATTTGGGTAGTCGAAAATAAAGTTCCAAAATTGTACATCCTATTTTCCCATCCTCAAAAGATCCCTACTCTGGGCTCACAAGTGTACCAGCATTTCACTGAGGGCCCCAGAACTGAGCTCTGATGAGGGAGAACAGTTCCCAAAGAAGTTCAGGTAGACAGAGAGATGGCATATTGAAAATCAGGGACTTAGGCACAGATGTGAGCAATACGTGAACGGTCTAATACCAGTCTTCAAATATCTACCTGTGCAATCATTTATGTAACCACTATCAAGATCACAATTTTTTACTGGTTAAGAAAGGGCCAGAATCTCATCACCCATTCTTATCGGCTGATGGCATGCATGCTGCTAACCATATTGGCATGTGGAGGGACGATATTTGTTCTATCAGCCACAACTTAAGCTAAATCTTTTTGAAACTTCTAAAACCTACAGACATTCATATAAAAACTTTGAAAAGTTTTACCCTCTGGGACTCTGGGAAATCATCCGTTTGGTTGGTCAGGTCCTACAAATATTTACCAAGATGGCATAAGACAAAAAAAATCATGAAACTATTTGCATGAGGAGTTGTCGCTTTAGCTGTAGTAACGTGAGTCTCCACCACCCCAAAATAATTCAGCCTGTTCCCTTATAAAGACAGAGAGGCTAAGGAAAAAAATCACTCACTTTGGAACAGCCCTTCTAATCTTCTTAAGGAATTTGGAAGTAATATTATTGAAACCCTCCAAACATATCTTTAGGGTGTGAAATAAAATTGACCATTTTCTAGGAGGGTACATGTGGAGGTCTTTCTCTGACTATTATACAAGTCTTCAGTCATGTGCTTCCTTGTATTCATGGAAGGCAAGCAGATTACATTCAATAAATACATTTCTTCTCATATAAAATTTCTGCGAGAATGTTCATAAGCCTTCCATTGCATAATAATGATGATGACAGAGATAAGTAATGTAATGATACAAGTGATTTTCTTCTCAATGTAAATGGTGCATCTTCTACTTTAATAATAATAGCTCTCAGGATGCCCAGGTGGCTCAGCCTGTTAAGCATCTGCCTTTAGCTCAGGTCATGGTCCCAGGGTCCTAGGACCGAGCCCCGCATCGCATTGGGCTCCCTGCTCAGTGGGAAGCCTGCTTCTCCCTCTGCTTGCCGCTCCCCCTACTTGTGCTCTCTTTCTCTCTCCCTGACAAATAAATAAATAAAATCTTTGGGGAAAAAAAATAATAGCAGCTCTCATTTATTGAATGCTGGCTGTGGTCCCACAATATGCAAGATACTCTATTTATATATACATTCTCATTTCATCCACCCAACAATCCTAAACGCAGTCTTAATATCCATATTTTTTACGGGTGAGAAAACAGATGCACAGAGCCGTAAGTGAGAGATCCGCCTTCTGAGATTGCACTCCTTCCACTTCCTCACCTACTTCAACAACACATCCCTAGTTCTCTCACTTACTAGAGTCTGTTACTTGTGCTTCAAAATCTCCTTTTACAACAAGATTGAAAGGTCTGGACTAAGAATGATGGATTCTGTTCTACAAGGGAGAATCTCATCTTTTGTAACTGGTGAGGGGTAAATCCAAGATTAAGGGGTAAGACCCCACCTCCAAGTTCCCCAGGACTCCACGGGTCCATTCTTCCTTCCAAGACCTTTACTGTGAACTCCTTCACTACCTACTCTAGACTGAATGTTTGTGTCTCCCCCCGCCCCAGAACTCCTGGGTTGAAACCCAAATCCTCAATATGATTTGGAGATGGGGCCTTTGTGAGGGTGGAACCGTATGTTGGGATTAGGAACCTTTTAAGGTCAGACATGAGAAAACTTGCTTCCTCTCTGCTATGTGAGGATACAAGGACGAGCCGGTCATCTACAAACCAGAAAGAATCTCCTCACCAGACCCCAGATCTGCTGGTTCCTTGATCTTGGACTTCTCAGTCTCCACAACCGTGAGAAATAAATATTTGTTCTTTGAACCACTCTTGTGATGGTTATAGCAGCCTGAGCTAAGAAACTTTTTTAACTACCAGGGACTGACGACACAGCCATACAAATGCACCTAATCATTTTTTTTTTTCACTCTTATTAAGCTATTCTCATTAGTTTTCCTTCCTAAGAGCAAGTTTTCTAGGCAATTTAACAAGAATTGCAGAGACTGGTCATAGGATCACTGCAGGGTCTGCTGGTTAATTAGGCCACTGAACAGGCACATTCGTGAGATGTGATCGAAAGAAACTCAGGCTTTGTCTCCCACTGTCCCTTTAAAATGTGTTTTATTTCCCCTTTCCCTTAACAAAATCCAGCCTGTTCTATGACTTTTCTGCTCACTCTTAGGAAACAGGCTGTCGTGGGTCACTTTATGTCACAAAACAGTTTTCATTTGATAATGAGCTGACTGAGTCCCACGTAACATGCAGAACTCTTTCTGTGAGTCAGTGGATCTTTTCCCGGTCCAAGCAATGGTAACCTTCAAGGAGTGGAAGTGGCCATTTCTTTCTCTCTCCACCTGCTAAACATGGCTCCTAGAACCCTGGGGTTGGAGGGAAGAAGGGAAAGGAGTCCAGAAAGTTTTCTTGACTTGTGTCATTCTGAAGGACTTTGCACCATCTGGCTAGGCAGACGCCTAAAGCTGATTCTCCCATGAAGACCATCATGGGCGCTTTAGAAGTGCCCTTGATGGGTCCCTCCCACCGCACTCTGCTGGACAAACCAGTTCTTTGGTGGTTCCTTGAACAGTTTGCATTTTGATCGGCCTCATTAACCCCTTTGCTACCTGATAGCTATCCTATCTCAGAGTCTCAGTCGGAACCTCCTATTTAACAGCCCATAACATTAATCCTTTTATGGTACGGCTCACTGTCACTCCGGAGAGTCTGAGGGCAGGACGACATCCTTTTCAGCCAGCTGAACTATATACAAAAAACGTTGGTTGGTTGTATCTGAAAATTTTCCTATGATTACTGCTTTTCATTCAAAGTTTTGCCTTGACTTCAATTTGAAACAGGTTATTTGGGTTATTTGAAACTGGTTATATACTATTTCTGCCACAGACACACCTTCTTTTTTCAATTTATTCCAGAGTTTGGTGCTTTTCAATAAATAGGCACTCAACTCTTGTCATCCTGGGCCTAGACTTGAAATCAATTTTGTCTCTCCTCACTGATGGAAATTTTCACATGAGCTCATCAGATTTTATGTTTTTTTCTATGTAAAAATACAGAAGAGAGCATAAACTCCAATTCCCAATCCCCAGAAGAAATGCACTCGAGCTGAAGATCATGCACCATTCTTAGCCAGTATCGCCTGTGCATGTTCGAGATTTATCAGGGCTATTATGTTTTTAAATAAGAGCAGCATATGAATTCTTAAACGCTCCAATCCATTTTCCGGTCTCTTACCTCGTCAGAGACCACTGTGGCTAGTGCGTCAGCAGGGAAGTGACTGAGATGAGAAGGGGGTGGCTCTGGGATACAAAATTTAGGAAGGTGCTCACTCTGGTGGTTCTGCAAGCTCCATGCCCCCTTGGGGCCGCACTCACCTTACTCTAGTCCTGTCTCTGTGTACTGGACCTGCATTTATTCAGTAATATTCCTGAGTACCTTCTGTGGGCCAAACACTGTTGTTGATGCTGGACATCCAGAAGAGGAGCAATTGGATAAAAGTTTCCGCCCTCGATACTGGATAACAAGGAGTGCTATGGAGAAGATAAAGCAGAGAAAGGGAATAAGGAAGTGCAGAGCGAGGCAGGGAGTATCATTTAAAATAGGGTCCTCAGGGGGCACCTGGGTGGCTCAGTCGGTTGAACCTCTGACTTGTGCTTTTGGCTCAGGTCATGATCTCCTGGGTCGTGGGATCAACACTGGCATTGAGCTCCATGCTCATCCAGGAGTCTGCATGAGATTCTCCCCCTCTGCCCCTTCCCCCTACTCTCTCTTTCAAATAAATAAATCTTTAAAAAAAAAATAGGGTAGTCAGGGAAATCCTTACTGACAAGGTGGCATTTGAGCAAAGACTTGAAGGAGGTGACATGTTTTTGAACATTTGATGAACACTTTCTGCCTTGTTGCCAACAGTTTATGATGAATAGATTTCCCATAAATATCTGGCCTCTCTTGACAAATCCGAAGATTTTGCAACATAGAGTCACATTCCCGGATGACAGAATCTACATGGAGCAAAGAGGCACTGGCCACTTTAAACCAAGCCAGGGCCTTTATATTGGGCAAGAGCTCTGTGGTTCTCTGCGTCTCCATGTGCCTGCCTTGCTCAATGGGTATCACCTATCTGTCCCCTGTAAACATCTGAGATTGCAAACTTTGGCTGAAATCCTTAAGAGAGACCTCACATGCTGCCACCCTCCCTCTACGCAGGAACTCAGAGGCTGGGCAGCTGTTCAAATGAGAAGCCAGCTCACTGGACCACAGGGAAGTCACTGCACTAGCAAGGCAAGGAAGGCCTTGATGATGGACTCGAGAGAGGAATGCTGTTTACCTGGCTACTTGAAGCGGGGGCACACAAATGCCCCTGGGCTGCTCTCTTGCACAATGACTGATATTCCCAGAACTGTGTTAAAACCCTGCAATCCTTATCCTGACATGTTCTAACTTTTTTTTTTTTTTTTTTTTTTGAGCAAAAGAAAGAATATAAATTCAGGGGTGTGCCAGGCATCATTTTCTGCATCAGCAGAATTTCAAGACAACAAGCAGTCACAGGTCTTAGGGACCCTACCTACCTGCTGGCTTATGTCAAGGGCAGGAATTTTCCACCTGGGTGAGAGGCCCATACTTCTCACTGAATCTACCCTGAGGATAAAATCCGCGGTGGCAGATAGCACCAGCAGAAGTGAGGTGACTACAGGGCGCCATTCCCAATGCGCCAAGGGAGGCAAAGGCACATTGCCATGGCAACGAGCTCTCCTGATTTCTACAGTTTAGATGTATTTTGGTTTCTGCCTAAATCATAAAAAGATTTTAAACTGAAGCCAAGTAGGTGAGAACGAGTTAAGATTTCTCAACTTTGGGGTGCCTGAGTGGTTCAGTTGGTTAAATGTCTGACTCTTGGATTCGGCTCAGGTCATGATCTTAGGGTCATGAGATCAAGCCCTGCAATGGGCTCTGTGCTCAAGTACCCAGTCTGCTTGAGATTCTCTCACTCTCTCTCTCTCTCTCCCTCTGTCCCTCCTCCAACTCATGCTCTCTCCCTCTCAAATAAAAAAATCTTTAAAAAAAAAGATTTCTCAACTTCACCTTATATAAAAATCCCAACTATGGAATTGCATGAAACCAGTTTTGCTATAAAATGAATAGAGCTGGGAGCACTGTGACTTTGAAGCAGATATGCCGTGAATGTTTGACAAACAGTGTAGGAATCTGGATCTATTTCCATCCACTGACTCTGCACTGGATTTAAAAACCTCAAACCCTGCCTGGTGTATGGAGTACATTCTGTCTCTGCATTATTTCATAATCAGTAGGAAAAAAAAAAAAAGAGAGAAAAAGAAAGAGGAGAGCGTATTTTCGATCTTAACTCCGAGGGAC
>NW_023270426.1:2503180-2543278 GCF_011800145.1 Mirounga leonina
TTAGGGCAACCCCAAGAACATTTGTGAAACGGGAGAAATTTTCTCTTCCTTCACCTTTGGCAGGTTCTCTTCCCAGGTCATCACACATTTCCCATGATCATGCTCTCCCACACTTCCACCTCCCTGTATCAAAATATGGGCCATCAGGAAGACACAAGAAACTTTTATCTTTTTTTAAGAAGTTCTGGTTCTAAAGACTGCTTCTGATTTTAAGAGAATGAGGGAAAGAAGGTCAAGGGAAGAGAGACTTTGTCCCTTTGCAAATTCTTATGACCTGTTTCTCCTCTTGAGCGAATTTTTCCAAGGATGCCAATCATTTTTACCAGGAAAGGTTTCTGTGGGTTTCTTTTGGAAGTCAAAGATCAAGTAGCAGCATCTGGCCTGCAGACTGTTCTGTTAACTCATACTTTTCTTGTTACATCCATTGTTAACAGTATGGGACCTTTACAAAGGTGTTCTTGTGACATCCTGAATAAATGTATGCTTTAATTATGTAGTAGACTTGGGCTTGCAAAGAAGAAACAAAAGAAACCCTATCTTATTTCATTTTTATTTTTTTTAAGATTCTTATTTTTAAGTCATCTCTATACACAATGTGGGGCTTGAACTTATAACCCTGAAATAAAGAGTCACATGCTCTGCCGACTGAGCTAGCCAGGTGCCCCAGTCAGAGTTCTTTTTAACCTGTATGACTTTTCATTCTTTTTTTGTTTAACCTGAAAACAAGTTTGCAAAAACAAGTTTAAGGGCCCACGCACAGACCCTGAATACTAAAATCATATTAATTGCAGGAAAACTCAATTTTAGTGTGACCTTCCACTTTAAGGAAGCCACATGTGAGAGAGGTTAACTTAGTTTAAAATATCACTTAAGATGCAAATAAAGACATTTAATGAGAAGAAAAAAGTTTAAGATTGAGGAAATAACTTTGGGGAAGAGTCTCCTTCCGATGCCCTTGAAGTCATGACAATGACAATGGGAAATTCTGCTTTTGCTGATGTTTACCCTGCTCACCTGTTTTCCTTCCATGAATCATGACTAAGGGCCAGCAGTGTCTTAGGATGGTCCAACGATAAATGACCCAGGCTAGCCCCTGTCCCCAAGGCTGCGCATTATGTGAGAAATGACCACCTTTTCTCCACCTTCTGTGACCACACCTCACTCTCCTACTCCCCCCATCATCCTTCCTTCCTGCAGAGGGAGAAGCTTCTCTCCTCCTGCTTCTGGTTCCATCCATTTCCTTTCTTCAACTCTTTCCTTTGAATATCTTCCCCACCTCCTGTCTCTTCCTTTCTGACCAAAAACCTGTGCACCTCTCCCCAATTCTGAAAAACGCTTCTTTGCAATGTGCTGTCACCTCAAGTTACTACTGTCAAGTTCAGTCCCTACCTATCACCTTGAACAAATAATCTGAGGCTTCTCAAACATGATCACGCGTATGGATCACCTGGGGAATGGTGTTAGAACACAGAGTCTGATTCAGTAAGGGCCGAGAATGTGCATTTCTACTGAGCACCCAGGGGACGCCATGGTAGAGGACTCCCCAGTATCTTCCCTCTTGATTGTTCACTCATCCCCTATCAGCTGACGTCCATTTCTTCCACCTCACTAAAATGGTTCCTAAACGTCACCACTGATCTTCTTATCCCCAAATCCAATCTTTATCCTCAACTTCTTTAATGTGGTCACAAAGTCATTTATCACCATAGGTCGTCTACTGCACTTCTCTTAACATTTTCTTCTCTTGGGTTCGCTGACACCACATTTTTTCCTCTCTTCCTCCACAGACAACTCCAGTTTCCTTTGTACCTCTTCCTCCTTTTGCCACCTGAAGGAACCACCTAGATGATGACCCTCAAGTATTAATTCTTTGGCTTATCTTCATCTCTGTCCTTTCCCTCAGGAATTTATCCAATGTCATGGCTTCATTGTGCATTATTCAAATGTTTATTTCCAAAGGGAACTTTTCTCCAGTGTACATTCCATTAGTTATATCCACCTGGACAAGCTGCTCACACCTAGAACTTAAGTTTGAAAGCAAATCTAAGACCTAACTAATTTCTTCACCTACCTCTTTTTTCTATGAATGGTGTCATCATAACTCCAGTAGTCGTATGGGCTCTCGAGTTATCCTTGGTTTCTTCTGTCCCTTCCTATCCCATCACTAAACTCTGAGAAGGACAGGAAAGGGGGCTCGCAGGATCCAGCGGTGAGTGAGTTGGTAGTACTGTGAGATTTGCTGACCAAATATCCAGCTACAATCTAGTGACACTTTTATGTCCTGATGATATTCTTGATGTACCTCTCAGCTAACCCACTAGCTTAAACTCCTGCCTGTTTTTCACCTCCCCCTTCTCTTCCTCCTCTTTTAATTTTCATATGCATCTACGCCTCCCATTTCCTTTTGATTCCTTTCTTCATATTTTTCTCTTTCTCTCTCTTTTTAAAAAAGATTTTATTTATTCACTTGAGAGAGTGCACTAGCAGGCAGAGGGGCAGAAGGAGAAGAAGAAGCAGACTCCCCACTGAGCAGGGAGCCCGATGCAGGACTTGATCCCAGGACCCTGAGATCATGACCTGAGCCAAAGACAGACACCCAACCAACTGAGCCATGCAGGCTCCCTTCTCTTCCTCTTTCATTGGTGATCAAGCATGCTTTTTAAAAAGAATCACTTGCCCTCTCTCGATCGGCACTCATTTATTGAGCAATACCTATCTCCTCCTATCCATCCCTCATATATCTATCTATCTCATATTATATCCCATCACTACACTCAATTCTTGTCACCCTGATCAATCTTAAAAGAGTCCCAAGAGAACAAAGACCATGCCTATGCTATTCATTATTTTATCTTGTATCTTGTCCCAGAAAGAGACAAATACATACAAGACAAGGACTCTGCCCTCAAGTTCTCTGTAATTTCTTAAGGGAGAAAAATACACAAATCACTATAATATAAAGTAGGGTGTAGTCCCCAAGTTCACATTTTCTAAAAAGATTTGATCAGTACCTAGCTCCTGGGTAAGTAATTAGTGTGTGACAGAGTAAAACAAGTTAGTAAACAGTGTTCAGACAGAGGCTCTCCTTTTCCTGGGAGACTTGTGGTTGACATTACTAAGAACAAAAGTCTTGAAATCCAAGCAGAGAAGATTCTCCAAACATATCCTTTCCAGAGGCCCAAGTGAATGGAGATTCCAGTACAGTCCCCAGCCTAAAATCAGATCCAAGGTGCTTAGGAGTGAATCTTAAGTGCTCTCTGACAAGAGCAGAAACAGTGTCATTAGCCAGTTTATTGTCTTTTTACAGGTTGGTTCAAAGGAGGAAATTTCTCTATGGCTTGGAAGGATGGGAAGTGAATTTTTTTTTTTTCTTAAGCTTCGAGAAAACAAACAATGTAGGTCTTATAATTTTTCATTTTCAAAGGCTTTATCACAAAAGAGAAGAAAAACTGGGCATGATCTTCTGGTTGCTACGTGAACAGAGTATATGGGTGGTGTCCTCAAAATTCTGCAAGGCTACTCTAGGGTATAGTAAAAATAGCAAGTGTTCTAGAGGGGTTAGCGTGGACTGCAGCTCCTGGAATGCAAAACTTTAATATGATAAATGGTAGCATTAGCCATGGACAGGCAGCTTCCAAATGTGTTTCTTGTATTTGTCTGTTGCCGTCAATCTGAGGCCAAAATAAGATTGTCATCAGTTAGACATTTGAAATAAGAGGGAATGATAGTGCTACGACAACTGGCTAGCTTTTTGCAAGATACAAAAAATAAAGTTAAATCATTGCCTTAAGCTTCTAAGAAAAAATATATCAGGTATGTTTAAACATTTATGTAAAATATCAAACTATAAAAGTACAAAAAACATGAAATAGGTGAATAATTTTATACTCATAGGGGAAATAAAGGTCTTTGTAGCATAACAGCAAAGACAAAACTATGAAGCATAAGATTATATGTAAGTATGGTCAAAAAGGAAAAAGGAAAAACTTCTATACTGCCAAAAATAAGTGCAACAAAGCAATGCCAAAATTAAAAAAAAAGAACTGAAAGAACATATTTAAAATATGTATGATGAAAAATTTACATTTTAACAGTCAGTCACTCGATTCAAAGAAGAGGAAATGCATCCTTGCTATAATCAGGTAAGCATAACAATTTTTTTAAAAGATCTAAAATTCAGGGCACGTGGCTGGCTCAGTCCATAGAGCATGCAATTCTTGATCTCAGGGTCATGAGTCTGAGCCGCCTGCTGGGCGTAGAGTTTAATTTAAAAATAAGAAATAAAAACAGATTTTTAGGGTGCCTGGGTGGCTCAGTCGTTAAGTGTCTGCCTTCATCTCAGGTCATGATCCCAGCATCCTGGGATCGAGTCCCGCATCCGGCTCCCTGCTCTGCGGGAAGCCTGCTTCTCCCTCTATCACTCCCCCTGCTTGTGTTCCCTCTCTCGCTGTGTCTCTCTCTGTCTCTGTCAAATAAATAAATAAAAATCTTTAAAAAAAAGTAAAAAAATAGATTTTTAAAAAAATCTAAAATTCCTTAGCTAACAGATTGCAAAAATATTTAAGAATCACCTTATCCACTGACAGTAAGCATACATCTAGGAAAATGAGCCCACATACAGAATTAGTTGGAGAATAGTTACTACCATTTCTGTGAAGGGGCTTTGGTAATTTGTACCACAAAGCCTTCAAAATGGACATACTCTATGACCCAGCAATCGTTACTTCTAAGAGTGTATCCTAAAAAATTATAAGACAAAATATACATCAATATATGTGCAAAACATTTATTATGAAAAACTGAAATAATCTTCTCTTCAATCACAGAAGAGTTCATATTATGATCCAATCAAATAGTAGAATATCATGCTGCTATGAAAAAGTCAGCATCTGGAAATGTCTTGTTGCCATAGAAAGGTATTTAAGATATGCTAAGTGAAACTTGTATATACAATTTGTATAATATATATAACTTGCATAGCAATTTCTTTTTTCAAAAAAAACACATCACCCAACACAATAGGTTGTATAATAACTTCTTTTAAAGTTATAGCCATATATATGTATGTAGACATAGACATATGTATGTACTGATATATATTCATATATAGGTATTAATATATACATATGCATGGAAAGGGAGAGAGAGAGAGAACGCCAAATAGTAGCTAAAACCCCCACTGGGGTTGAACTGGCTTTGGACCTGGTGACAACGGATTAGATTAATACTAACGCCAAGGGCTTTGAGAGTTTGACTCCTTCCCAGAGGTTTACTTCATCCTTCCATCTGCCTCTGAACCTCTGTACCCATGTGCAATGGTCTTGTTTCACCTCATAGAACTCCAATGTGACACTTACCCCTTCACAATAACTCCAGTCCCTGTAAGCCTTTCGTGAGTTTTTGCTGACTTTATTCAAGATTTCAGGGGCACTGTGGTGATCCCTTAGATTCCCTCAGCCTTTTTCCTGCCTGATTCCCAGGAAGCCTTGGTGCGGGCCCACATCCAGCCCCATGAGGAAGGGAACAGAATGAGACGTCTTCATCATGAGATACGTGTGTGCTTAGGTATGCATGTGTATATGTATATGTACACATGTATGTATGTATATATAAATGGTATATAATATACAGTATATTACACATTACATACTATATAATATATGTTATAGTATACATATAATATATCCTGGCTCTCTGAATATTGAAACATCTAGGAAGATATTCTTCAGAAGTTAACAGTGGCTATCTCTACATAGTGGAAACTCCAATGACTTTTACATTATTCTTCATACTTTTCTGAATTTTTTGAAATTTTTACAAGTGTGTACTACTGTTAAAATAAAAGAAAAAAATTAAGTCTTTTTTTTTTTTTAATTTTCAAGGATAGAGGCATAATACTGATAACAAAGCAATATTCCTCTGGGCTTGTTCACACCTGTTCTGCAGAATCCCAGTCCCTTCAAGTTCATCCCACACTGAGGAGCCTGCAGGGGATGTCCCACGTGTGCCCTGAAACCACCCACTCAGCCACCATGGGGGTCTCCCATTCGCTACCTCTCCTGCGGCGATGTCCCCTGCCAGAACCCCAGTGGGGAGCCCTCCCCACGTGGTCCTCAGAGAACTTTGCCCTAACGCTGGTGGGTGCCTGCCAGCATCTCAGCCAAGGGACTGCAGGTCTCACGAGCCTACCATCCCCTTTCTTTGCCCCAATTGACCTTCCTCTATGAACTTTCCCTTTGCACAGAGGACACTGCTACCTTCCAGAGCTGGGAGTGACCTCTTTTCCCCTTTCTCTACCTCTGATAGAAAGGAAATGAAAAATAAATAAACAGGGTTTCATGTCCAAAGCCGTCCTACAGTGTTCCCTCCTCCTCATGTCAAAGAGAACAAAAGATCCCTGTATTTGGCCTTCCTGGAAATCTCACTGCAAGGCCCTTCAGGAGGCCACCTGCCAGAGTGAAGGGATCAGCGGGCCACCCACACAGAAAGGAAAGAAGCCTGTTTGACTCCCAGGCGGCTTTTTGGGTGGAGTGGTAGGGGGCCAGATGGAAGTACCCCAAGTAAGCACCCCAACCAGACTTATGACAACTGTCCTGACGGGTCCAGTCCATCGGAGGAGATGTGCCAGTATGCCCTCTTGTCCCTAGAACCCAACTTTGCTGTGGAAGGGTCAACCCCTTACAGCTGGCCCCCGTGGAGGGTCCCCGGACAGAGGAGCACTACCAAGGTCATAAATGCTGGCCTCCTCTCACGGTCTCCCCATGACCTAACCTCAGGATGGTGAATGCAGATATCTAGGCTCAAGTCTCAGGCCAGTGTAACTAAAGAACCAGTGGATATATGTGTCACCAAAACAAAAGCATAGGGGTGCCTGGGTGGCTCAGTTGGTTAAGCGTCTGCCTTCGGCTCAGGTCATGATCCCAGGGTCCTGGGATCGAGTCTCGCATCAGCAGGCTCCTTGCTCAGCAGGGAGTCTGCTTCTCCCTCTCCCTCTGCCCCTCTGCATGCTTGTGCTCTCTCTCCCTCTCCCTCGTCTCTCTCTCTTTCAAATAGAAATATCTTAAAAAAAAAAAAAGCATAGAACACCAGTACCTACCACAAATTGGCCACCACAGGCTGGATCTGGCTGATACGCTTTGTTTGAACCACTCTTTATTGGCCTGCTTGGGTTCGAAATTTTTCTTATACTAGTGACCAATACTTAAAAATCAGGAGAATTACAGAGAAATGAAAACATAGCCCCCCACAAAGACTTGTGCATGAATATTCACAGCAGGTTTATTTGTCATTGCCAGAACCGGAAACAACCCAGATGTCCATCGCCAGGTGAATGGATACACAAATTGTGGCATATTCATCCTAGAAAGCACGACTTGACAATTTTTTAAAAAATGAATTATATACACATCTTAATTGACTCTCAAGGTCATTATGCTAAGTGCAAGAGGCCAGAAAAAAAAGCACATACTTCATGATTCCATTTGTATAATGTTCTAGAAAATGCAAGCCAGTGTATTGACAGAAAGCAGATCGGTGGCTCAAGGATGGAGGGATGGGAGGAAAGGACTGCGAGGTGCACAAGAAAACTTTTGGGGGCATGAAAATGTTCTGTTTCTGGGGCGCCTGGGTGGTTCAGTCGTTAAACGTCTGCCTTCGGCTCAGGTCATGATCCCAGCGTCCTGGGATCGAGCCCCGCATCGGGCTCCCTACTCGGCGGGAAGCCTGCTTCTCCCTCTGCCCACTCCCCCTGCTTGTGTTCCCTCTCTTGCTGTGTCTCTCTCTGTCAAATAAATAAATAAAATTAAAAAAAAAAAAGAAAACGTTCTGTTTCTTAATTGTGGTGATGGTTGTATACATATATCAAATCCCACGGAGGGGCACCTGGCTGGCTCAGTCAGTGGAACATGCAAATCTTGCTCTTGGGGGTATAAGCTTGAGTCCCACGTTGGGTGTAGAGATTACTTAAAAATTAACTCTTCAAAAAAAACCACCCTCGTCAAATTGAACACTTAAGTATGCACTTTACTATACATAAAGTATACCTCAATAAAATACAAAAATTAAAAATTGGGAACATGTATATACAACTTGAGATATTGAGCTTTTCCTGAAAATCAAAATGTCTGGCATCATTTGATCTGGATTTGCATGTGCCCCAAATCATAGGAAATGGGTCGCAGTTGCCCTTTAGAAGGGGCACACCCTTTCTGCTTTGCTGCACGTTTCCCACTTACTATTCTTTACCCAACACTCATAATGAGCTCCTTGTCATTCCCTTAACATTTGTCCGTCTGCTGAGAACCTAATGCAGGACAGACCTCATACAGGCCTCATTCTAGGTACTGGAGATAAAGCAGGGACTCAACAGGCACAAAAAAAAAAAAAAATGCCTAACCATTACGAAGTTATGTGAAGTTTCCATTTTACTGGGGTTGGAGACAGACAGATATCGAATGTAATAAGTAAAATATATGTTTTATTGGATGAGATAAGTACTAAGTAAAAAGATTAAGTCCAGGAAGAAAGAGAGAGCTGTCCAGGGCTAAAGTGTTAACTCTGGAGCCAGGGAAGCCCTCACTCAGAGACTTTGGGAGGGAACCTGAAAGGGTAAGGGTAAGCCATATATACATCCGTTGAAGAGCATTCTAGCCACAGGCAACAGCCCAGGAGGAGATTCCGCACAGGGGAGGTTACCCTGTGTCTTCAATAAAAAGCAATTTTGGTTTGGAGCAGAATACATAAAATAAGAGATCAGAGAGATACCACGGCAGAAGTAGTGTAGGGTCTCATAGATTATTGACAGGAATCTGGCATTTACTGGGTGACACAGGAAGCCTTTGTAGAGTTTTGTCAATGATAATCAGGCTGGAGTTACTGGTTTTATTATGGGAGAGCTAAGAAGGAAGGGAAATATTTTTTATAATCATGTCTTCACCATGGCACCTGTAGCCCCTGAGTTTGCAACTCCTGTCATACAGTTTTCCTTATTATCATAATACAGTACAAAATGACCTGGCTTCCTCCACCCTGATAGGCGAAATCAGTCACACTGACTAACCTTCAGGAATATGCCACCTTGGGTGGCTTCCTGTCTCTAACCTGTGGGGCTTTCCCCACGTTACTGGTTCTCTCATGCCTTATACCACACCCTTCCCTCTTTCTTCTCATCCCATAGGCTCTTCCTCAATCCCCTTCGCCTGTGGAGACTCCCTCCAGGCACGTAATCTATATTCTCAATCTGGAAATGCCTAACTCCAGAATGCTCATCACTGCAGCAAGATTTATGATCCCTTCACAAGGAATTTACAACATTCTGAAATTTACTCAGCAACCATACCTCACAGGTAAACTCTGTCAATGGAGCCCATATTTGAAATGAGCTCTGAGATTAGAAAAGGCAGTTTTGTAGCCAGGGCACAGGGATGCAAGAGCACCTGGCTTCCAGGGGGTCCCAAACAGACCAGGTTTGGCTACCGGCCAGTGACAAGAGCCAACAGCAGAGAGATGGAGTGGTGGTGAAACAAGAAACGGATTTATTTCAGTGAGGTCAACACCAGGAAGACAGTGGACTAACATCTAAAGACTACCTCCCAAGTGCAGAAGATACTTCCAGGTTTATTTAAGGAAAATGGGGGACAAAGGTGGGTGGATATGATGCAGGATTTTTTCCTCCATCCGTGCTCACAGTTCTTGGTCACGCCACTTCCAAGAATGAAGAGGTGGACCAGACTGAGTGGTAGGCAGCAAAGCAAGGTTTATTGAGCGATTTATTGAGGAATAGCAACGTGATGGTACAAAGTTCCCAAGGACGGAGGGGACCCAAAAGGGTTGCCCCAGAGTTTCTAAATCTAGGGGTTTTTATGAGCTTGTTGGCAGGCTGTTTTAATCTGATTAACCCTGCGCCTGTCACCCAATCAGGTTTTTGTCACCTATCTATCACATGGGAAAGAGTGGCAGGCTCCTTCCAGGGTGGTGTAAAATCCTTTTAAGGGTGGTTTTCTCTTGGGGGGGTGGGCACCTTGTCCCCGCCTGCCTGCCTTCTAATTATCCTTCATCAGATACATGCAGGTAGGCAGTGAAGGTCAAATTGATCACTGTCTTGGGGTCAATCACATGGGGTCTTGCTGGCTCAGGGGCTAACTTCCCTTCCTATCAGCAGATGCTTTGCCCTCACAGTCTTCCAGCTGAGCCAAGAGACGAGCTGGAAAAAAGAACCTAACTAGAAAGCTTGAGATCAAAATGGAAGCAACTAAAGTCCTCTTTCAGTTTCACTTCTAAACCCAAAGCAAACTTTTTTGAAATTATTTCACCAATTAGGGAAAAAGTCAATATTCACTCAGGAGGGAAGACTTCACCTATGATTTGGGGAAAAAAAGAAATATGGTCATAAGTAATCTGGCAGAATGCAATTTGAAAAGGCAAATTAGACCAAGATAAGTCAGTCCATCTAAATTTTCCCCTAAATTAATATCCCCAGTCAC
Organism: Mirounga leonina; assembly: GCF_011800145.1. Lineage (NCBI taxonomy): Eukaryota > Metazoa > Chordata > Mammalia > Carnivora > Phocidae > Mirounga > Mirounga leonina. Next base: position 2,513,662 of record NW_023270426.1, read on the forward strand.
AATGACATCTCAAATGTATGTGAATATTTGGTGGAACCAGTTGATGCAAGGATCTAGAGATCCACCTTGGTAATAGAACTTCGCAGAGCTCAGAGTTCCTTCAAAATATTTGGATTCTGTGGGTGCATGAAATGAATTAAAAGATTATGGCTAGAAGACAGAGTGGACACACTTCTTCCTATTCCTTCCTCTAGGTATAGCTAGATCCCTGTGATGAAGGATAGTTGGAAGAAAGGCAGGCAGGGACAAGGGCCCCCCACCCTAAGAGGAAGCCACCCTTAAAAGGATTTCACACCACCCTGGAAGGAGCCCTCCACCCTTGCCCATGTAATAGGTACATCATGGAGGGTTAATCAGATTAAAACAGCCTGCCAACAAGCCCATAAAAATCCCTAGACTTAGAAACTCCAGTGGCAACCCTCCTGGGTCCCCTCCCTCCTCGGAAGCTTTGTACTATCACTCAATAAACTTTACTTTGCTGCCCACCACTCTTTGTCTGGTCTACCTCTTCATTCTTCAAAGCAATGTGACCAAGAACTGCGGGCACCAAAGGAAAAGAAATCCTGTAATACCTGTACATTGTATATAAAACAAACATAAGAGTACTTGAAAAGAGGGGCGCCTGGGTGGCTCAGTCAGCCTTTGCTCAGGTCATGATCCTTGGGTCCTGGGATTGAGCCCTGTGTTGGGCTGTATGCTCAGTGGGGAGTCTGCTTCTCCCTCTCCCTCTGCCCCTCCCCTCCACTCATACTCTTTCTCTCTCTCAAATAAATAAAATTTTAAGGAAAAAGAATACTTGGAAAGATTGAGAGAAGAAGACAGATCGGCTAGAGACCTAGAAACCTTGGAAACAACATGGAAGTCAATTCTCTGGATTTTCTTTCACCTTACATATTCTGAACTGGATGCTGGAGAAGCCTAGAACCAGAAACATCGACAGGCACAGACAAAAAAAAAAAGAGAGAGAGAGAGAGAGAAAAGCCCAGAGAAATCCTCTTTTCCCCAGCCAAAGGATCGTGAAAGGGCCAGGCCAGCAAGATAGAAAGTTTTTGACAACCACCCAACTTCCCCCAAATACCATGAAGAAAACTGGAGTCCCACCCTCCTCTGGTCAGCAAAGACCAGGTGGGGAGCCTAAGACTTCCATCCTCACCCAGCTGTAATGAGGTGCCTGCCCTCTCCCTCTCCTGAGGATATATCAGAAGAGGCTGAATTGAGAACCTAGATCTCTAACCCTACCCAGCTCTTCCCCCTTCCCATGCTAGTGTGACGGGTGGTAACCCCCTTGCCCTGCTGGTGTGATGTCAGGGGAGGCATGCCAAAACAGAAGACTTAAATAAGATGCAGATTCTCATAACATACAAAATGTCCAAAACACCCAATAAGAAAATGACTCTTCCTACCAAAATAAGGAAAATCTCAACTTGAATGAGAAAAAGCAATAAACACATGCCAAGACTGAGATGACACCATTGTTGCTTGAATTATATGACAAGGATTTTAAAACAGCTATCATAACATTGTGTTGATGAGATTTACAAACATAGTTGAAACAAATGGAAAAAAGAGAAAGTCTCGGGGGAAAAGATATAAAGAGGAACCAAAGAGATATTTTAAATACAAATACAGTAACTAAAATTAAAAACTAAATTAATGGGCTCAATAGCACAATGAAGAGGAAAGAGGAAAGAATTAGTAAACTTGAAGATAGAACAATGGAATTACCCAGTGTGCTGTGCAGAGAGAAAATAAACCAAAAAAAAGGAAAAGAAAAGAATAGAGCCTCAGGGCCCTATGTGACCACAACAAAACTGCTAACATTTGTGTCACTGGAGAGGGAAGAAAGGATGGGAACAAAAAAACATTTGAATAATGGCTGAAAATTTTTCCAAATTTGTCAAGAGAGATCTGCATCTACGTGGATCATTCAAGAAGCTAGATGAATTCCAAATAGGATAAACCAAAAGAAAACCCCAACAAGATATCATAATCAAACTTCTGAAACCTGAAGACAGGGGAAATCTTGAAATCAACCAGACAGAAACAACACCTCACTAATAAAAGAAACACGATTTAACTAATATGAGATTTTGCATCAGGACCATGGAGGCCCAAAGGAAGCGGCTAATATTTTTCAAGTGCTAAAAGAACTGTCAACCCAGAATCCTATACTCAGAAAAATATCCTTCAGAAATGACGGGGAAATCAAGACATTCTCAGATGAAGGAAAATGAGGAGGATTTGTTACCAACAAAACTACTCTTAACAGGAACCCTCCTACACTGTTGGTGGGAATGCAAGCTGGTGCAGCCACTCTGGAAAACAGTATGGAGGTTCCTCAAAAAGTTGAAAATAGAGCTACCGTACAACCCAGCAATTGCACTACTAGGTATTTACCCCAAAGATACAAATGTAGGGATCCGAAGGGGTACGTGCACCTGATGTTTATAGCAGCAATGTCCACAATAGCCAAACTGTGGAAAGAGGCAAGATGTCCATCGACAGATGAATGGATAAAGATGTGGTATATATACAATGGAATATTATGCAGCTATCAAAAAAACGAAATCTTGCCATTTGCAACGACGTGGATGGAACTAGAGGGTATTATGCTAAATGAAATAAGTCAATCAGAGAAAGATGTGTATCATATGATCTCACTGATATGAGGAATTCTTAATCTCAGGAAACAAACGGAGTGTTGTTGGAGTGGTGGGGGATGGGAGGCACAGGGTGGCTGATTGATAGACATTGGGGAGGGTATGCACTATGGTGAGCTCTGTGAATTGTTTAAGACTGATGAATCACAGACCTGTACATCTGAAACAGATAATACATTATATGTAAAAAAAAAAAGAAGAAGATAGTAGGAAGGGAAAAATGAAGGGGGGAAATCGGAGGGGGAGACGAAACATGAGAGACTATGGACTCTGAGAAACAAACTGAGGGTTCTAAAGGGGAGGGGGTGGGGGGATGGGTTAGCCTGGTGATGGGTATTAAAGAGGGCACGTATTGAATGGAGCACTGGGTGTTATACGCAAACAATGAATCATGGAACACTACATCAAAAACTAATGATGTAATGTATGGTGATTAACATAAAATAATAAAATAAAATAAAATAACTGCCCTTAACAAATGTCTACAGGAGGTTCTTGAAACAGAAAAGAAAGGAGAGAAGAAGGAATCTTGGAACATCAGGAAGGAAGAACAATATTAAGAGTACAAATATGGGTACATACAATAGACTCTCCTTCTCTTGAGTTCCTCAATTATGTCTGACCATTGAAGCAAAAATTATGACATTGTGTGATATGGTTTTCATTGGAAATATTTAAGGCAATTATACTATAAACAGAAGAAACTAGAACTACTCTGATCATTTATGCACTTATAATGTCAACCATGAAAAAATCTATAATAGAAATATGCACTATAAAAATGCTAGATAAATCAAAATGGAATTCCAAAATATGTTCAAATAACCTGCAGGAAGGCAGAAAAAAGAAAACAGGGAAATGAAAAAAAAGTACAAAAAACACAAGGGCTGATGACCTAGCATATCAATACATTTTCCAAAATGTTTATGTATGGACTGGATACTATCCCATATTCCTCAGAATCCTATTATTTTGTGCTCTAAACTTTCATTTGTTCAAATGAAGGCTTACATTCTCTGATACACCCAGAATGGTTAAAGTCCCACTTTCCCCCCATAATTTTCCATTCCTTTGCCTCATTACATGCTTGAAAATGTTCTTCAAAGCCACAGGCCTTAGAAACTAGAGCAGTAATTAGTCAGGGAGGGTTTACAACTAACTAAAGCTATGATATAATATTCAGCACTTCCTCAAATCAAGGCTTTCCAAATATTTCAGAATTAAATTAAGCCTGTTGTTGTTTTTTTTTTCTACCCTACCTCTGCTCTTTAACCAAATGTACGGAAGATATTATAATGTTACCAGGAGGAGGTACATTGTGGTTGGAAAGGAATGAAAGAATCTGACCTAAATCCATCTTCAGCACAAAACTTTTCTTTCCTTTTCTTCTGTCATCCCTGAGGTTTGTGAGCTAATTCTTGAATACTCATTTCACATAAAAGGGAATTATATCTATCTTGAGGATTAAACAAATTTGGTAAATGTGAATGTGTCTAACATAGAGCAAACAGTAGGTATTAATATTAGTTTGCCTTTTGGGGTATCTGGGTGGTACAGTGGGTTAAGCGTCCAACTCTTGGTTTTGGCTCAAGTCATGATCTCAGGGTTGTGAAATCGAGCCTCACTTTGGGCTCCGACTCAGCACAAAGTCTGCTTGAAATTCTCTCTCTCCCTCTCCTCCTGACTCTCCCCCCTGCTCTCTTGCTCTCTCTCAAATAAATAAATAAATCCTTAAAAAAATATATTAGTTTGCCTTCTTCCATCTCAGTTTTCTGTTGGGCAGACAAATCTAGAAATATTTGGAATGAAACATGACTATATTTTCATATTTTATTTTTAATTTTTTGATGAACGTAAGTATAATCCTGATGCATAGATCACTTGGAAAAGGAACTAGCATATACTGTTTAGTCATGCTGATGCGATCACTCATCTGTAAGGTGACCATTTAATCTATGATCCTATGTGGAACAATTTTGAGAATGAAAGAGGACACTACTAATATATTTCTCCAGAACATCAGGACTGTCATGGAAAAATCAGGATGTATAGTCATGCATCAGAAAATGAGCTGTCACCCAAGAGCTAAATCACAAAGGCATCAGAGTAGCTGAGACAAAGAGCCCAAAATGAAGACTCCCCAAATTCACTCAAGGTCATGCATTTACGGGAAAACATCAGTGTTTTTCAGCAGAGCCCATTTACTCTTTGGAATGTGACTGGTTTGTTTTGAATTATTAAGAGATAATTTTAAATAAAATATCTTTACCATGAAAAATAGTAATGTACAATACTGGGATTTGAAGACAGTCCAAAAATGCCACCCTTCTTCTCCTTGAGTTTTGAAGTAAGATTACAAACAACAACCACCACCAGATGTGAGATCCCAACATCACCTTTATCACTGATAAAACAGATGCTGGAGAAGGGGGCTTTATCTGTGGAGAAGCAAGCTTCCTGATCTTAGAAGCACAATGAGACAGCCCCTCTCCCAACAGCACCGGATAGAGCTGTCCTCTGCTCATGGAAGAGGAAGGCACATGTTCTCTTTTGGCAGCTCACCCTCAGGAGGAAGGGAAAAAGAATCTTCTACCCTACCCATGCTCATTTTCTCCTTCCAAACTCATGGGTCTGATGAGTCAGGGAGTGGAGAATTACCTAATGAATATCCTTCACGTGGAAGGAAACATCAGGAGCGTTTTCTAAACATATTCTCTAGTTTTGGGTTCTATTACCATGAATCCTGGGGTACAGCCACCTCCTTGGGGGGAAACACCAGCAGTCTGCCCATAGAGTCCCACGAGTGGTAAATGAGCATCTCAATACCAAAGGGGTAGCCCTTTGAAGAGCATGCTGGGACCTCCTACCGGCAGTTTTGACTTAGCCTCCAGAAAGCTCATAAATGCGTCAGAACAATACATCAGGTAGATTGAGGTGGAGGCTACTTTCCACCCAATTATACCAGTTAACTCCCTGTTCTGTTTCCCATCACAAATTCTGAGCAGTCTCATTATCCAACATAGATTGTTAGCAGTTCACAATGACAGCAAATGACATTAGTATAGTCCAACAGAAAATGGTTAACAGGGGCGCCTGGGTGGCTCAGTCGTTAAGCGTCTGCCTTCAGCTCAGGTCATGATCTCAGAGTACTGGGATCGAGCCCCACATCGGGCTCCTCGCTCTGCGGGAGGCCTGTTTCTCCCTCTCCCACTCCCCCTGCTTGTGTTCCCTCTCTCGCTGTGTCTATCTCTGTCAAATGAATAAATAAAATCTGAAAAAAAAAAAAAAGGTTAACATAGTCATATGAATATAAATTCCCTTCCATTAACAGTTCTCAAGGAGCAACTGAGGTCTACAAACTAAGCCTCGCTTACAAGGTATACAGAAAGCCACTGGTTCAAAGAAATTAAAAGTCCAGAATCAATTTCCCTTGCCTTTCAGTGTTAAAGTTCAAAGACATTAGGGGTGCCTGGGTGGCTCAGCTGGTTGAGCGTCTGCCTTTGACTCAGGTCATGATCCCAGGGTCCTGGGATGGAGCCCTGCATTGGGCTCCCTGCTCAGTGGGGAGTCTACTTTTCCCTCTACCCTTCCCCCCCTGCTCATGATCTCTCTCTTTCTCTCACTCCCAAATAAATAAAATATTTTTTTAAAAGTTCAAAGACATTAATGTTCACAGTGCACCCCTCCCAATTTCTTATTTTGTTCAGTTTTGATAGAGAGATTTTCCATCTTCAGTGAAGTTAGGACTCTGCCAGCAGCTAATCTTAGGCTGTTTCCTACCATAAATAATGTAGTTCATAAGAAGTGGTACCACACAACGCTAAATCTTTCACAAACCACCCTTGAAAAAAAGTCCAGAGTTAATTATTAGCAGGACATGTAAGATTACTATAGCATTGGTCCCACATCTACCAAATTTAGAAAATGACTCAATCTCCAGTCCCTAGGGCAGTTAGCCCAGAGCCAAATTATATTCCCTGAACTCAGTATTTTGCTTAAACCAAAGAGAGTTGGCAAGGATCACTGCAGAAATTCAGGGGCCTTGAAAGGAAGAGTAGATCTCCTTGGGTTGAGCTGCAACCATGTGCCAGAATTTATGCCCCTTGTCCAGAAGCTGTGCCTTGTGATCTTCAAATCAATTGGGAAATATCTCTTGGCAAGAGATTATGTTTGCAACTACGAATTTTCTAGATGGGGAGAAAAACCCGCTGACGCAAACCATCTTCTGTCACAGAAGAGCATTTAAGATAATGCTGCTTTGAGTAAAGTCTAGAAATTTGACCCCATGGCATCCCCAGTCTTATTTAAGGTACATTTCTTTCCCATCCAGTGTATTAAAAACCTAACTGGCCATTTCTCCTGTGAACTCCATGTTTCGGGTGTTAAAGGCTATTTTGAAAAGAAGCAACATCATGACTGACGTACAGACATAAAATGAACGGGTCTTAAAGATTTTATTTAACTCCTGGATTAAATGGAAGGGCCAGGCAGCTGGTTCAAATGAGTAGTCAAGGGACCACGAATGTTTATGGGGGGGGAACATTGAAATGAAGGAAGAAACGGATGCAAAACTGCCTTCAGCACAGGAGAGGGGGTAATTATTTGCAGGATGGGAGACAAGAACTGGGGCATGGTTTGCATAGTTCAGGGCATACATTTTCCCTCCCTAGCACGCCAATATTGAATTGAATGTCAGCCCCGGGCAGTTACAGGGCATTGACATTCGTAGATGAGCAAACCTTTTCTGCCTTTGGCCATGAGAAGTTGTTTGTCCTACCTCCTGCGGCCGGTTTGCTAGTCCTAAAAACGCTGCCTTCTAATCTGAGCCATATTAAGATCACGTGGTGAGGAGTGAGTCTTGAATCTGCGCACAAGGCCTGTGAATCTGAGGGTAGCTCCTTCACAGGTCCCTCCTTGGTCCTGGATGCAGAATTGGATTGAGGCAGCTCAGCTAACTCTCCCTGCAAAGGTCTGGCACACTTGGGACCCTCCGTGGCGCACATGCGCGCACTCGTGCAACTCAGGGGCGTTGCACTTCAAAGCAGCAAAAGTATGGCCAAAGAATCTTTTTTCCTAAAACTGGATGACTGCCTTAGCAACTCCAGCTATGAATCCCTCTACGACCTACTGAAATTGTGAGAAAGCGCAGGAGGCCAGAACACGGATGCCTGTGTAATCGCTGGACCAGCTGCAGCCTGAACAGTGAGGCCACCATCTGGGAACAGGACCCTCCCTAAGGACTGCAGGGCCAGGGTCTTCTTGCTCACCAGCCCCCTCATGGCTGTCTGTGGAGGGCAGCTGTGGACCCCATACAGTTGCTGAGCTCTCCTCTGTCCAAGACAACCACTGGCCTGTGAATAGAGCCTCAAGTGCAGCAGTAACCTTCAAGTTCAAAGCAGACGAGGGAAAGAGGGGCTGACCTACGTGCAGCATTAGAAGTTAATTATACAGTTGGTCAGATACACTGCCTCAAACCCCGCGGTCAAGAATCTCTGTAATCTGCCTTCCCCTAAACCTTCCATCTAAGACTGCCACTTTGCTCCCCAAATTAGTTCTACTTCTTATCGCTTATTCCAGGTCTGCTGCAAACACTTTCTGCATTCAGCTCGCCCTCTCCAAACTGCAGTCCCATGAGGACCAGGCAAGAAAGAAGTGAGTCTCTGCAGCCCAGCCTGAGCCACACTCTTTCACTGGGGAGGCACTCTCTGCTTCGGAGAGGTCAGAAGCATCGGGGCTAAACGCTATTTCTTCATATCCATCATGGGAAATACAAGAATGGGAAAGAACTACACACCCAACACAGAGTAATACCATCAGCTAATGATGCATTTCTGGTTTATGTATCACCAAGATTTAAAAAAAAAAAAAATGTGGTCCGGTAAGCCATTCATGCCGTCAAGTGTAAGAAGGAAGTTATAAATTAGAAAGAGGAAAAAAGTGAGTTAGAGTCAATGAAAAGTAATAGTTACAATAGCTATATGATTTGGGGGTGGCTGTACAGGAAGGCACTGTTTATACTCTTGTATTTTCTGTTTAATCCCCATAAAAGCCTCATGGAGGCAGACACTATTACTGCTGTCATCCCCATTTTACAGAAGGAAATGAAGACGAGTGGGATTAGTAACTTGCCCAAGGCCATGTGGGCATTAGATAGTGGAGCCAACTGTCTGAGTCTAAATCCCTGCTCTTGGCATCATTACAGCTCATTTGGAAAGTACAGAAAATATACAGAAGCAGGAAACAAAAATTACTTGTCATCCTACCACTGAAAAACGACATCACAGTTGACTGGATGGCTCAGTGGGTTGAGCATCTGTCTGCCTTCGGCTCAGGTCATGATCCCAGGGTCCCAGGATCGAGCCCCGCATTGGGCTCCCTGTTCAGTGGGGAGTCTGCTTCTCCCTTTCCCTCTGACCCTCACCCCAGTTCATGCTCTCTCTCTCTCTTTAAATAAATAAATAAAATCTTAAGAAAAAAAAAGAAAAACAACATCACAGATTTGACACTATTCCTTCCGGTAATAAGAATGACAATACATTTTCTATGAGATTTTTAATCATCAGTATTTTTGAAGCAATAGTTTTTATAGGAACCAAATAGAACTGTTAATAGATATAACTGAAATTTCTGTCCAACATTTTAGAACAGTCCTATGATGAGTCTTTTCAACCACCCAGTTTTGGTTGGGAATCCCAGCCAAGTTTTCCCTTGCTTTACCCCTTAATGGGTGAATCCATGTCTTCATCCCCGTGGTTTGCCCCATTTCCATATGGTGTTTCAGAAGGTCACCAGCTCATGTGTTTCTCATGTCAGTATCAAGTGCCTCTCTTTAGACCATGGACACGTAACACGATTCTGCTGAATTCCTGAAGAAAAGGCTCCCAGACCCCTTGGGACAGCATATGGCAAGCAACCACATGTCATCACCAAAGCAGATTTCTGGGCAGCCAGTAGCTTCAGAGGACAAAGCTCTCCCAAGGCCTTGGAGCTCTTGTACCACTGGTAACTGCTGGAATGGGCATCTGCCTGTGAGAGAGCCCACCCCAGAGGGTGTCTGACACTTGAAAATGCAAGTGTGGCTTGAAACCTCATGCAAAAGAAAGATGAAGACCTTTGCCTGTTGCTATGACATCAGCCATCCACACACCCAGCAAATCCGGACAATGGAATGCAGACTAACTATATTTTACAGGAATAAATTGAAAGATTATGCTGGGGTATTTTCCCCTTAAGTCCACACAGAAGGAAATGGGTGTGGTGCCTTATCCTGTCAGGTCCTCTAAAGATCCATATGTGACTGGGAATGGTTTTGTATAGAAATAATCTTGTAGGGGCGCCTGGGTGGCTCAGTTGGTTAAGCGACTGCCTTCGGCTCAGGTCATGATCCTGGAGTCCCTGGATCAAGTCCCGCATCGGGCTCCCTGCTCAGCAGGGAGTCTGCTTCTCCCTCTGACCCTCCTCCCTCTCATGCTCTCTGTCTCTCATTCTCTCTGTCTCAAATAAAAAAAAAAAAAAGAAAGAAATAATCTTGTGGTTGGTGTAAGTTTTCTCAAACTGGAAGGTGGTAGGAGGGATTTAATTGCATTCTTAAGGGCTTGGGTGTTTTGTGAGGAAGTTTAAATATTGAGTTTCCATTTTAAAGATGGTATAAAAAATCATCTTACTGGTTATAAAGAGATAATACATTTGTAGTGATAATTCACATCTGAAAAACTTTTTTTGTAGAAGACTTTTGTTCCTTTTTTTCAGACTTCTCTTTTTTTTTTCCTTTGTTCATTTGTTTGTTTCTTAAATTCCATATATGAGTCAAATCATATGGTATTTGTCTTTCTCTGACTGGCTTATTTTACTTCGTATTATACCCTCTAGCTCCAACTATGTTGTTGCGAATGGCAAGATTTCATTCTTTTTATGGTTGAATAATATTCTCCTGTACATATTTACTACATCTCCTTTATCCATTCATCAGTTGATGGACCCTTGGGCTGCTTCCACAATTTGGCTATTGTAAACAGTGCTGCAATAAATGTAGCGATGCATATATCTTTTCAACTTAGTGTTTTTGTATTCTTTGGTTAAATACTCAATAGTGTGATTACTGGATCATAAGGTAATTCTATTTTTAGCTTTTTGAGGCACCGCCATACTGTTTTCCACAGTAGCTCTGCCAGTTTGCACTCCCACCAACAGTGCATGAAGGTTCCTTTTTCTCCACATTCTCGCCAACACTGGTTTCTTAAGCTTTTGATTTTAGCCATTCTGGCAGGTGTGAGGTGCTATCTCAGTGTAGTTTTGATTTGCATTTTCTTGATGATGAATAATGTTGACCATTTTGTTGTGTCTGTCGGCCATCTGTATGTTTTCTTTGGAGAAATATCTGTTCATGTCTTCTGCACATTTTTAATTGGATTATTTGTGGGTTTTGGGGGGTGGAGTTGTGTAAGTTCTTTATATATTTTGGATGCTAAGGACTTCTGTTTCTTAAAGTAGTGTTTCTCCCACTGAAATAAGTGGGTATATTCTTGAGATTTTATGAGAATTTTTTCCCCTTGTAAAGGTTAATATAATTCTTAAATGAGAAATATCAGTCTTGTACATTAAAATTTTTTTTTAAATTACAATATCTATCTATAATTTGGGATTAGTCTCCCTTTATCTCGGTTTCTCCATTAAATTAGTGGGAACTCATTCCCTTAAATGAGATGTAAAATCAGGTGAAATTAATAGGCTATTGCTCTTTTCAGTGGAAAGATGAGGAATTAATTGTTTTAGGCTTAAATGTAGTTCTTGAGCAGCAATGCACAGCACTATGGAGAAGGGAACAGTTCGTTCTTATCCAGAAGGCTTGTGGGGTAAGGGAGATGTGGAACAGAAGCTCAGAGCCAGCCGGGCAGCTCCTCTGCAGGGGTAGAACATCCTGGGCTCGATCAGCACAGGAGGCCTTGCCAGGAGCAGCAGTGGGGCTTCTGTTTTGGCCAGTTGAGCAGAGTAAAGCTCTAAGGTGAGGACTGGTGCAAGGAGTAGGTGAACGTGTGTGTGAAAGTACCGAGCACAGTGCGTGGCACAAAGCAGAGGCCCCCTACGTGTTCATTCTGAATCTTCAATTCAAATTCTGGAGATTTATATAGAACACTTGCCTTGACAGGATTGTTGTTTTGATTTTTTTCTGGATAAGCTTTTATATTACACTGAACCTAGCTTGGGTAGAGTCAAACAAACAGGTTCACATTTGACAAGCCTACAGTGGGTATCTACCATATGCCAGACACATGTGCTAGGCAATTTTCTAGATGAAACCCCAGTCCTTCTCCAGTCCTCCAGTGTTCTAGGGTCAACTTGTCCAATAACACCCAAATGAATAACTGCAGTCCTATCTCACGCTACTCTGGAAACCCAAAGCCCAAAGTTTCTGGAAGGAAATTCCCATTCTCCTAGAACTTTCTGTCCAGTTCACTTTATACTGAAATGAAGATCCAGCCTCTTCTTCTAAATCGTTCCTCAAAACATACCACAAATCCGGGCTGTTGTGCCCATAAATTGAATTCAGCTGCTTCTCTAGAAAACTGCCTCTGCATTAGGATTTTTATCCCAAAGTCCAAGAGCATTTTTCCATTTTTACCTCGACCTTTAATTTCTGTCCCCGAGGAAGCCACCCTGCTTAGAAAGACAGAAGCCCTTGCTCAGGCCAAACTCTATACTGTTAACTGTACCTAGATCCAGAATACCAGACACACAGATTTATTCTGATGCTTATCAATGCCTAAGTAGAAGTTAAGGATTATTAGAAAAGAAGAAGTTGCCTTACATTTCAGATTTCACAAAGTCTTTCTATTTTAAGGTCTTACCTCAGTTGTTTTACTTTGGAAAATAGAGTATTATCTGGGTAAGAGCTCCATCAATACTAATATTGGCTGCCTATAGAGGTCCCCTGATGCACTCACTTGAAAACAAAGGAGGAAAATAAATTAACATAGATTTAGTCATTATTCCTGGGTATATGACCACAGCATTATAATTAAACTGCCTTGTAAACAAGTCTTTTAAGATTACTTTTCAAAGCCGTACAGTAAATGGTTAAGTTTTGACAATCAGGGAAGTATACCCCTACTGAAGGAATGCAAACCAACACTGGCCTGCTATCATGTGAATGTGTGCTTGTGGCTTGCTTTGAGCTTGTGTTCAGCTGCACGTAATAGAAGCCTAACTACGATGGCTTCCTCAAAGACTGAATTCTTCTTACGAGGCAATAAGTTTGGATATAAGGAGCTCAAGTCCAAGTAAGGCAGTTCCCCAAATCCATTAGGAACACGGGCTCCTGTTCACTTTCCCCTCCCTGTCCTCATTGTGTGGTTCTAGTCCTTGTGATGACAAGACGACAGCTCCACCTCCCAGTTTCCTGTCCACATTTCAGGCAAGAAAAAGAAAGGAAGGGTTAGGACTAGAAGAGAAAGTCAAAAAAGTGCATGCAAGCTGAATACCCTGTTCATCAAGAATTTTTTCCTAAAGACCCACCCAGCAATTTCTGCTTCCTTCTCATTGGTCAGAAGTTGAACTATGGTATATGGTCAAGTCTAGCTGCAAAGGAGTCTGGGAAGCTGAGTTTTTCTAGTGGAGCACATTATTCTACCCAAGCAAAATTGGAGTTCCATAGTTAAGGGGAAGAATAATGGCTGTTGGGAGAGCAATAAGCATCATCAATAAGCTAGAGCATCATCAGAGGCTCAAAGCATGCTATATTGCAAGCAGCTTACATGGAAGTGAAAATGATGTATTCTGGAAAACAGATGACACTAGTGATCTATAGATCAGGGCATTCAAACTTTAGAGTGCATAATAATTGCCTGGGAAATCTTGTTAAAATGCATATTTGGGGGGTGCCTGGGTGGCTTAGTTGGTTAGCATTTGACTCTTGATTTCGGCTGAGGTTGTGATCTCAGGGTCATGAGATCAAGCCCTGTGTTGGGTTCCACACTCAGCAGGGAGTCTGCTTGAGATTCTTTCTCTCCTTCTTCCTCTGCCCCTCCCCCTCCCCCATGCGCTCTCTCTCTCTCTGTCTCTCTCTCTCAAATAAATACATAAATCTTTTTTTTAAAATGCATGTCTGGGGATCCTGGAGTCACAGGATCAAGTCCCGAGTTGGGCTCCCTGCTCAACAGGGAGTATGCTTCTCCCTCTGACCCTCCCCCCTCCCATGTGCTCTCTCTCTCTCTCATTCTGTCTCTCTCAAATAAATAAAATCTTTAAAAAAATGGTTTATTGATTTGTTAATAAATAACATTTCTAGGTCAGTGCATTTTATATAGTATTAATTTAAAATATGTATAGCAGATTTAATAACCAAAACTGTATAGATGAACGTTTAAAATTGTATATACTCAAGATGGCCCCCTGAAACTTTAAAGAAATTAATCCCAATGATAAATTAGGAAAACAGCCTTTTATTTGGAGTTGCTTTCTAACTGGGGCATATTGAGTAATTTTACTTATTTATTTTTACATTTATATTTTTAAAAGATTTTGAGAGAGAGAGAGAGAGAGCACAAGCAGGGAGGAGGGGTAGAGGGAGAAAGAGATGCAGACTCCCTGCTGAGCAGGGAGCCTGAACTCAGGACTCGATCCCAGGACTCTAGGATCATGACCTGGGCCAAAGGCAGATGCTTAACCAACTGAGCCACCCAGTTGCCCCTACTGAGTAATTTTAGAGTCAAATACTCTTCTGGATTCAATACCTTACTCCTGGGGCTACTGTTTCACTCACACTCAGTAAGACAAGCTATTTTTTAATACAGGTAGTAAGCGGAAAAAAAAAAAAAGAGAGAGAGAGAGATGGTTCTCAACACAGACAAATCTGAGTTTTGATCCCAGTTGTAGAAATGATATATTTCTACATAATAAATCTCAAAATTTAGTGGCTTACCACAACCATAATCATTTATTATCTCATGTATTTCTATGGGTCAGGAATTTAGGTGTGGCTTGGCTGGGCAGTTCTCACGAAGGGGCTGTCAGATGTCCACTGGGATTGATGTCATCTGAAGGCTTGAGAGGGGTTGCAAATCTACTTCCAAGGTGGTTCATTTGGTTGATGTTGGCTTTTCATGGGGGATCTCAGTTCCTCTTCACAGGGCTGCTCGAGTGTCTTCACAGCATAGCAGCTGGTTTCATCCAGAGTGAATAATTCAGAAGATCAAAGTTGAAGCTACAATTGTTAGCTAGGATGCAGCAGGAAGTTACTCAAATATGACAGCTGAAGGAGGGCAAGGGACAAAAGCAGGGAAGGAACGTGTCTTGTTTGTTGTTTTGTTTTTTAAAGATTTTTATCCATTTATTTGACAGAGAGAGACACACAGCGAGAGAGGGAACACAAGCAGGGGGAATGGGAGAGGGAGAAGCAGGCCTCCCACAGAGCAGGGAGCCCGATGCGGGGCTCAATCCCAGGACCCTGGGATCATGACCTGAGCCGAAGGCAGACGCTTAACGACTGAGCCACTCAGGAGCCCTGGAATGTGTCTTGTTTTGTAGAACCAACAGTTCCAGCCAAGGAGACACCCAGCTAGGTGTTTCACCGGATAAACCCTCATGGGAGCCAGTCTGAGCTGGACTGGACCTGAGGATCTGTGCAGAAGCCCCTCTGAGTTGTCCTGAAGTTACCTTTAGCTCATTATAACACTAAGGTCTCCTCCTATGGGCAGAGTTTTCCCCATTTTTTGAACATATGATGTGTGTACTAGCATGTTGACATGCTAAGCATGCACTATTGAACCAAAGAGCCTATGCAAGCTCCCTGCCCCCGCCCCTAATGCACTGAATAAATCTTCCTATCCTAACCTCATGGGGAGACAGTGTTCTGAGAGCTATCTCCCTGTCTCCTTTCTTGTAACAAGTAAAACAAAATTCTTCGCTTTCAACACTTCTCAGAGTGCGTTCAATATGATGGTGACAAACCCCTTGAGTTTAGTTAGCCTCTGAAGTCATACACCATCACTTGTACCATGTTCTACTGATTTTAATCAAATCAGCTCTGATTTTAATATGGGAGTAAACTACACAAGAGTGGGAATGTCCGGAGTTAAAGATCATTGAGAATCTTCATAGACACTGGCTGGCCGTCATAGTTCAGCTGTGCCCATAGAGAAGGTCCCATAGAGCCTCTCTGCACTAATGTCCTTATCTATAAAATGGGAATTCATAATAGCCTCTAACTCATGAAGGTGTTTGAAGATGAGATAATATATGTCAAATGCTTTTCATTTAGTAAGAACCCAGTATGCATTAGCCATAATCATCATAATAGCGTTATCAACATTGTTAGATGATAGCTGTGATACTGTGATTTATAATAAGAAATATAAATTTGGTCTTCCTCTCCTACACACAGCTTCTAAAACCCTTGTCACTTCCTAAGTAATCATAGAAATGGGAGAACCTTGTGTTCTTTTGTACTAGTTCCCAAAATAGCTCCAGAGCAGAAAAGTAAAAGGAGTGTCTTTTGTTATTCACAAGGATGCCCTATCAACCATGTCTGAGTTTACAGTCACTGAAGTGGATTTTGGAGAGCCCTTAGATAATGAGAATGGTGACTGGTTGCCAGGGAAACCAACTTTGTGACTAGAGAGTTTGAACTTTCAGCCTGCCCTCCAACCACCAGGGAGGGGGAGGGGATGGAGGTTGAGTTAGTCACCAAAGGCCAATGATTTAATCAATCAAGCTTAAATAAGGAAGCCTCCATAAAAATCCCCAAAAGTATGAAACCTGGAGTTCAGAGAGCTTCTGGGTTGGTGAAGACGTGGAGGTGTTGGGAGGGTGGTGTGACGGAAGGGGACGTGGGACCTCTGCCTCCTTCCCCCATACCTGGCCCTATGCATGCCATCTCTCCTACATTCAGCTGCTCCTGAGTTGTATCCTTTCATAGAAAACCAGTAACCTAGTAAGTAAAACTGTTTTTCTGTGAGCCATTCTAGCAAATTATCAAACCTGAGGAGGAGGTTGTGGGAATCTCCAATTTATAGCCCGTCAATCCAAAGCACAACTGACAACCCAGCCTTGCGGTTGGTGTCTGACGGGATGGGGCAGTCTTACAGGACAGATCCTTTTAATTTGCGGGATGACATTACCTCCAGGTAGATAGTGTCTGAATGGAGTTAAATTTTAAGATGCCAGCTGGTGTTGGAGAACAGGTCAGTGTGACAAAAAACTCCATACCTTCGGTGACTAGAAGTGAAGTTTTGAGAGTATTGGGTGTGGAGAAGGGAAACAGTAGAGCTTTTTCCTTTTATGGCTAACAACCTTCCCACACAAAAACTGTATCTCTCAGTCCAGTTCACAGACAAGTCCACCTTCTGTTGGTGGTCATGTAGAAGGGTGGCACAGAGCCACTCATTCCTTGATAGATTCATAGCCTGTGAGAGCCTCCCATCTCTCACATGCCGCTCCCTGCCCTACAGATCACACACTTCAGCTGTCTTTATTGAACACCTTACATTTCGATGTTACTCCACCCTTTATGCCTTTGTACATGCTCTTCCCTCTGCCTGGAACACTCTGTCTCTCCAAAATGTCACGTAACATCAACTTATTCTTCTTTTCTCAATAAATATACTGATTTGTTTTCCTATGCATTCTCCTTTCTCTTTCTTTCTCCCATATTTTCCTTCATTCATTCAACAGACAGTTACTGAATGTCACCCAGGTGCCGGGAAGAAAATTGGTCAACAAGATAAAGTGCCTGTCTTCCTGTAACTTACAGTTTGGTGAGGAGGAAGATAAGAAGTATCCTCCCCTCAAAAGAAATACAGAAACATATATCATGTGATGACAAGGGCTATGAAGAAATACTTAGTGAGGTAAAGAGACAAACAGTTGTGGATGCAGGGGGCTATTTTAAGTCAGAGTAACTTAAATAATTTAAATATATTTATCTTCCTTGTAGCCTATAAAAACCTCAGTGCCAGACATTAAATTATTTACCTCTGTATCTCCAGTACTTAATATGTCTGGATCCAAGCAGATATTTAGTAAATATTTGTTGAATTAAAAAAAAAATATATATGAATGAATGAATGTTAGATTCCAATATAAACCCCAGATGAGAAACTTACAGCCCAGAGAGGTTTGATTTTTCCCAAGAAGAAACAGAGAGCAAGAAACAGAAATCTTAACTCTGAGAATGCTTGCTTCATCTACGGCCATACCACCCTGAACGCGCCCGATCTCATCTGATCTCGGAAGCTAAGCAGGGTCGGGCCTGGTTAGTACTTGGATGGGAGAATGCTTGCTTCAACGACAATGCTGTTTTTACTGTGTCATATTATGCATGCCTAAAACATCTTTGTTTTAATAATGCCCCATCTGTTCCTCTTTCAGTGTTGACTAGACTCGGCTACTTGAATGGAATTCTGAGAGCTTGTTTTTCCAGTTTTTTACTTAGTCTTCATGGAAACCATCACTGTTTACTCTTGAATAGACAAAGGGCTTCACCAAAGTCCCAACAGTATATTTGTCCACCTGGTCAAGCTTGGTTGGTCATAAGCCACATGGATTTGATATGCACAGGGGATCAGGAACCAAGAAAGAGTACCCACTGAGATCCCCTAAGATGCTTTTATAGAGGAAAAAGAAATCTGGGACAATAGTTCTCAAACTTTTTGGCTCAAGAAAACTGTCTTAAAAATTACTGAATACCCCGGATGCCTCGGTGGCTCGGTCAGTTAAGCATTCAACTTTATTGATTTCAGTTCAGGTCATGATCTCAGGGTCGTAAGAATGGAGCCCTGGATGGGACTCTGTGCTGAGTGTGGAGCCTGCTTAAGACTTTCTCTCCCTCTCCCTTTGCCCCTCCTCTGCTCTTAAAAAAAAAAAAAATTGAATACCCCAAATAGCTTTTGTGTATGTGAATTATATCTATTGATATTTGCTGTATTAGAAATTAAAACAATAATTTTTAAAAATGTACTAATTTAAAAAAATAAAAATGCATTACTATGTTAACATAAATAACATTTTTATGAAAACTAATTGCATTTTTCAAACTAAATACATAATGAGGAGAGTGGCATTGTTTTATATTTTGAAAATCTCTTTTATGTCTAGCTTACTAGAAGAAAGCTGGGTCCTCCTATCTGCTTCTGCATTCAGTTTGTTGTGATACCACACATCATTTGGCCTCTGGAAAACTGCACTGCACATCCATGAGAGAATGAGTATGAAATAGTCAAATAACATTCTGTGCTTATTGCACCAAGAATGAGTATTCTTGGTAGCACGTGGCATGTGGAATTTTCCTGTTCATTAGATTTCACTACAGCTAAAAGTCCCTTAAATTCATCCAAACACAGTTCTTCAAACTACGAAGATATTTACTTTATACCATGAAAGAAACAAAACAATTTTTTTCCTAGAAGGAGCTAAAGAGATCACTAAAGCTTATGAAAAAAAAAAAAACACGAAGAAAAAAGTAAACATAAAATAAGGACTTGAAAATCCATGAACATTAAGGAAGCTGCCTTTTGCTCAACACAGTGACGGAAATTAAATTCACCATTTCATCCATTCACTCATCAAAGAGTCATAAAGCTTGCAGGCTAGCTTTTGGAAATACCAACATATTCCCCCGTAGGCTCTCCCATTTCTGCCACTGGTATCACCATCTACCTGGTTGTTTGGTAGCCACTGGACTTCTTCCTTTTCTTTACCATACTTCCCACCTGTCTGCCAGGGCTACTGATGAACTCCAAAAGGTGCCTCAAACACGTTGACCCTTCTCTATCCTCATCACCTCCACTTTAACCAAGTCTGGACCCCTGCAATTGTTCCTAACTGTCCTAACCATTCATTCATCCATCCATCCATCCATCCATCCACCCATCCATCCACCCATCCATCCATCCACCCATCCAATATTTATGATTATCTGCTAGGTACCAGGAACTTTTCTTTTTAAAAATGTGATTTATCTATCTATCTATTTATCTATCTATCTATGGGGGGGGGCATAAGCAGGGGGAGTGGCAGGCAGAAGGAGAAGCAGGCTCCCTGATGAGCAAGGAGCCCGATGTGGGACTCGATCCCAGGACCCTGAGATCATGACCTGAGCCAAAGGCAGATGCTTAACTGACTGAGCCACTCAGGCATCCCAAGCAGGAACTTTTCAGCATAGTTGAAGACAGAGTTGGGAAACAGACAAAATCCCTGCCTTTATGGACCTTTCATTTAGTGGAGGGGAGAGAAACAAAAAATCCATTTACACAAATACATGCAGCTATGTCAAACGGATAATTGGTGTAGCATCAGAGTTTCAAGGGAGAGGTCAGAACACTTAATACTTTTCAGTCTTCTGGTAATTCCAGGAAGAGGTCAAGCACTCATCTGCTCCCAGGGCCTTTGCACATACTGTTCCCTCTGCCTCTGCATTTTTTGAGGCTGATGCCATTTCACACTTCACCTTATATATCACTTCCCTAGAGAGGCCATCCCTGACCACCTGGTTTAAATCAGGTCCTTCCTATAATTTCCATCCAATAACCTGTTTGTTTTCCTTCTTGGTACACACCTCTTGAAAATACATACTGCTTACCTATTTACTACTTCTCCCAACATTAAACTGTAATTCCACCTTTGTTTTGTTTAACATTGAATATTTAGGGCCCATCACATCATGGACATGTGTGTTAGTTGGGTTTCCTCCAGAGAATAGAATCAATAGGAGATTATATATCATATATATGAGATTTATTGCAGGGAATTTATTTATATAAGATATATTGCAAGCAGCAAATATGTAAGTAGACTGTTACAAAACAGCAAAGCAACTATGATGTCCTAAGGGATGGAGTCAGGACCATGGTATCCTGAATTGGGACCAAAAAAGTCACATATAGTAAAGCCTCAATGCTAGTTCTTAGTTAATTAGCTATGAGATTAGCAAAAACACCCACTAGTGTCAGAGGAAGCTGGAATTCATTTATTCCTAAAGTCAGCTAGACACTTCCAAGTTCCTCTGGAACATTTGCCAGGATAATTTTGGTTCATAGTGTTTTCTGGTTTTACTTACACTCTGGCCAGTGAAAGAGTCCACAGGTGTGGGAGCCGTATCTTCCTTAGCCAATGGTATTATCATTAGGATCAAAGCTAATGAAAAAACAGATCTTATAGTCAGACACTTGTGTTTATAGAAAGCATAGAATCTTATTTTTTTTAAGTTTTTATTTAAATTCCAGTTAGTTAACAGCATGGAATCTTTCTTGGAGATAAGTGTTAGTGATTGTCAAATACGGTGAACACCACTGAAGTGTTCTCTGTCACCACTTATTAAAAGAAAAGGAAAAAATAAATGTTTTTACAGACTTATGAGGTCTTACTGAAAGTTATGAAAGAAGTAGAATTGCAAGAAGGATCATGCAGCTTTGTGTAGTATAATGAACTGTACATTTTCCTTTTTTTTTTTTTTTTTTTTTTTTGAGAGGTTGGGGAGGGGCAGAGGGAGAGGAAGCAAGAGAATCCAGACAGGCTCTACACCCAGCATGGAGCTCAACACAGGGCTCAAACTCATCTCACAACCCTGAGATCATGACCTGAACCAAAATCAGGAGTCAGATGCTTAACCAACTGAGCCACCCAGGCACCCCTGAACTGTGCATTTTCTTTATTTTCTTTTAAAGATTTTATTTATTTATTTGACAGAGAGAGATACACCAAGAGAGAGAACACAAGCAGAGGGAGTGGGAGAGGGAGAAGCAGGCTTCCCACGGAGCAGGGAGCCCGATGCGGAGCTCGATCCCAGGACCCTGGGATCATGACCTGAGCCGAAGGCAGACGCTTAACCAACGGAGCCACCTAGGCACCCCTGAACTGTGCATTTTCTTAAACACAAGATAAATGTATGGCTTCCTTCACACTGTAAAATATTAAAAAAATACATAACGATGAAAAGTACAACATAAAACTGGGATCTTTCATTTCCACCCCCATACTTCCACTTTCTTCTCCAGAGCTATGTGTCCTTCCAGTCCCATTTGTATGCATTTGAAAACAAATGTTTACATAAATATAATTTTAAAAATATCAATGGGATTATGTACATGCATTGTTTCAAGATTTGCTTCAGTCACTTATTAATATCTTGAAGACTTCTTTTTTTTTAAAGATTTTATTTGACAGAGAGAGACACAGAAAGAGAGGGAACACAAGCAGGGGGAGTGGGAGAGGGAGAGGCAGACTCCCTGCCCAGCAGGGAGCCCGATGCGGGGCTCGATCCCAGGACCCCGGAATCATGACCTGAGCCGAAGGCAGACGCTTAATGACTGAGCCACCCAGGTGCCCTTATATTGAAGACTTCTGTAAATGCATACACACAGATCTACCTTATTTTAGTGACTGCCTAATATTCCATGATAAGGAATGTACTAGAATTTATTTAACCACTCGCCTGCTTAGAAGCATTTAGTTTGGTTGGCTGTTTTTTCTATTCCTCACAGTGCTTCAGTGTATGCTTCATCAGTTAGGATACATTTGGCTGAAGGTAATAGAAACTGACTCAAACCGCTTTAATAAGAAAGAAATTTTTAGCTCACGGAACCAGAATTTGAGAGACAAAGCAGGTTTTCTTGCTGATGTATTGGCTCAACAAAGCCATCATGGAGCCGGTGTTTTCCATCTCTCTACCCTGCCATTCTCAGCATTGATTTCATCCAAATGCTGTGTCACCTCTGCACATAAAATGACTGACAGATTTACAGACTTTCTTATTTGCACAGCCAAATGGAGAAAGAGATTTGCTTTCAAATCTCAAGATTTGATTTTCTCAGTTCTCAAGAATAAAAAAGAACTTTCCCAGAAATCGTCTCTAAAGATACTTCACATCTGATTGGCTAAATTTGGGCCACCTGCCCATTTCTGAACCAATCAATGGCAAGGGGGTGGGGATTACTCTTAGACCATTCAGGCACACTATTTGACCTGGAGTCACTTCCCAAATTGCTCTGAAGCTTTCAGTAAAAGAAAGATGGAATGGATATTACAAAAACTGAATCAAAATGTCCAAATTTTCAAACTGTTACCTCAATGAACTATACACCTTTGAGAACCTGTGCAATTAGAATTTCTTTAGGATAGATTCCTATAAATACAGTTGGTGACTCAGAAAGTACCCACATTTAATGTGTTAATAGATTCAGTTAAATTGTCCCAAAAACAATAAAAAAGAAAAAGAAAAATCCCAAACCAAATCCGTTTGAAAGGATAAGAGAATACTCTCACTCCATGCATTTGCCAAAATGGCCTTTCTTGAGTCTTGCTCAAGTGATGTCTTTCTCACCTCAAGATCATAAAATTTATTCTCTATGATCTCTTACTGTTATAAATAACATTAATATATCTTCTTATATGGAACGAGCCTTGCATTCCTGAGATAAACTCTACTTGCTAATACAGTGATGCATTTCATTTGCTAATACTTCATTTGTGCTTTTTACAGCTGGGTACCCAATTACAAACAGCTTTTTTTGTTTTTGTTTGTTGTTGGTGGTGGTATTCCAGCCTAATAGAATGAAGTAGGGAACTTTTCATTTTTGTGTATGTCTGGATCAAATTATCCGTTCCTTGAAGGTTTGAGATAATCTGTCCACAAAATAATGTGGGTTGGTGACATTTTTGTGGATAAATGTTTGGCTCTAGAAATGTTTTTTTCTATTTTTCCCATAAATACTGGTCTATTCAGATTTTCTATTTTTCTACCATGTTTGTTATTTTCTATAAAGAAACACTGCATTTAAAATTTTAATGTCATAAAATTATGTCATAATATGTCTTTATATAAAGTCCCATATTTTATTTCTATGCTTTTTCCTTTTCTCTTTATCAGATTTTTCAAAATTGGATTCTTCTTCAGTTTTTTTTTTTCCTCTCTCTCTCATTTGCTTACTTATTAAAAAGCAAAACAAGGGGCACCTGGGTGGCTCAGTCGGTTAAGTGGCTGCCTTCAGCTCAGGTCATGATCCCAGGGTCCTGGGATCGAGCCCCGCATCGGGCTCTCTGTTCAGCGGGGAGCCTGCTTGTCCCTCTCTCTCTGCCCCTGCTTGTGTTCCTGCTCTCGCTGTCTCTCGTCGAATAAATAAATAAAATCTTAAAAAAAAGAAACATTTAAAAAAAAAAAAGCAAAACAAAACAAAGTTTTAACTATTTTCCCCCAAGAAACAGCTGGGTCTGGTTTTACCTGACCACTTTATCCAATAAATACGAATGTATCACCAATAATATGAAGACTATGCCTGTTAACTTACAAATATTGTCACTGAGAGGTTGGGCGTTACAATATGTATAAGGATTACAGCATTTCTGATAATCTATTTTCTTCATCTTTTGTAAATTCAGCTTTGAGTTTCTGAAGCACATAATGTTAAACCCCTATTACCTACAATGAACTAAATTTAAGATATTAAAATGTGTATAAAAAATGTATTTTCCTGGGGCACCTGGGTGGCTCAGTCAGTGAAGCGTCCAACTCTTGATTTTGGCTCAGGTCATGATCTCAGGGTCATGAGATCGATTCCTGCATGGAGCTCCATGCTAAGTGTGAAACCTGCTTGGGATTCTCTCTTCCTCTCCCTCTGCCCCTCCCCCTGCTCGCTCTCGCTAATATAAATAAATCTTTAAAATAAAAAAATAAAATCCTCTTAAAAAAAGAAAGGAGAAGAAAATTCTAGAACTCATCAAACAGAAGTACAGGATGAGATCATCAACACAAAAGGGCAAAGTTCCTCAACTTTTGAAAATAACTGTTTCATCTGTGAGCACTCAAGGGTCTGGAATCTGTTCTCCTACAACACATACCCCTCATCTTATGTGACCTGTGCATTTTCCCCATTCAAATAAAGCCTTCATTCCCCACATGAATTTAGACTTCAATGTCTCTCAACAAGTCATAGAGGCACAATTTGACAGAATCAGCTCATACCTCTCCAAATGCTTTGTTTTATATGTTACTCCTGCAGAAGTCTGGTCATTTGACTCTATTTAGCTGAGAAAGGATAACAGGTTGTGTTGCAATGAGGTCTGTGAATAAATATATAAAATGTGGTAATACTTGCTAATATCTACTAGAGACTTCTTATTTAACAATTTTAATCAATTCTTTACTTAAATCTTTCTTCAAAGACTTTATTTTTTAGAGCCTTCCTCCCTCTGGCACGCCCTCTCTTCGTTCCCTCCCATCTTCCCTCCCCTGAGGTAGACATCAGGACTTCCAGGCTGTGCTAGGTTATAAGCAAATTCTTCATCTAGATCTTTTTACCAACATTTAATCTTCAATTTTGTCCATTCTTCTATAGAACTTACTGAGTTTTTAAGTTTTCTATGATTATGTTCTTGATCTCTAAGAATTGTTTGTATTCATAATTGCATATCTTATTATATATGAATATCTATATCTATATCTATATATATCTATATATATATATATCTGTATTCCTCTTTTATTACACAGAGATATTCATTAGAACTATCTTAGAATCTTTTCTTCAAGTGTTGGTTGGTTGTTGGGTTTTCTTTTCTTTCCCAGTTTTACTCAAATGGTGATTCTTGGTTATGTACTTAATTTTGTATCTGTGGTTCTGTGTATACATATCTCTGGATTTGGCTTCTGTTTCCTGCAGCTTGCCTCCAGGGATTGTGGGGTGGGGCAGGACATGTGGCTGGAGGAGGTGTTCCAACAGGTGTCTTCTGTGTGAGAGTCCTTCCTATCCCTCTCATGAGTCAGCAGCTGTGCGGGGCACTGCTCCGCTGTTTCAGACCTAGGGTCCATCGTGGGGTCAAGATCTGCTGCCATTGCTTTGTGTAAATGGGGAAAAGGGGAAGGGCCAACCTGCCCAACCATTCTGCACAGGATTCCCTAATTAATAACCATGACCTCGGGGCGCCTGGGTGGCTCAGTTGGTTAAGCGACTGCCTCCGGCTCAGGTCATGATCTTGGAGTCCCGGGATCGAGTCCCGCATCGGGCTCCCTGCTTGGCAGGGAGTCTGCTTCTCCCTCTGGCCCTCCCCCCTCTCATGTGCTTGCTCTCTCTCATTCTCTCTCTCTCAAATAAATAAATAAAATCTTAAAAAAAAAAAAAATGACCTCCCTTTGCTCCATTGCATCCGCTGAATGGGCTTGCAGGTTCCTGGAACTATAGTTACATCTCACAAAATTACTTATAACAGATTTCCATTAAACCACAACTGTTCCTCGACTTACTTTTTAAAAAGGCAACACTATCCCTTAATCACATTCCTGGGGTATTTATTGATGTCACAGAGAGGGCAGAGTCATAGTTTTGAATAAAGCAAAGAAGTAAGCAAAAGCAAAAGGGCTATATGCAAAGTCAGACTTCATTTTCAGAATCTTTTAGTGGGAAATTATTGCCATCATCAACAAAAAGGAAAACTAAGCACCTCCTTTTACCGAATAGATCTTAAATATCTCTGTATAGTTCGGGGAGATTAAATGAGAGAGGAAAAAAAAAAGATACACGCTCAATATAATTTATGTTTTTAAAGAAACCCAGGCCATTCAGATGATATATTTTTTAAAATTTTAAAATTTTGGAAAACAAGTCTTTTTACTGTTATATAAAATGTTTAATGTTTGTTATAGCTAGAATATTATATTTAGGTGGGGTTGCCAGTTATCCTATATATATAGGACATGCCCCATACTTAATTATGTTGTCCTGTGTCCTGTATTTGTCATGACACCTTCAGTGCCCTGTATTCAGCTTTAAGAAATTACAAAATTCAGCAGTTAGAGCTATTTTTCTGCCACAGTAATTGGTGCCTACATCACTCACATGGCAATACCAGCTGAAAACCATACGTCTTCAAACATGTGAACAATCTCTTATTGTCTCTCCTGCAGCTTTGGCTGCAGGGAGACCAACCGGGGGACCTCGGAATTAAAAGGATTTTTCATACTCAAGAAAAGACTGTTCTTCGACCAAATTCCCAAGCTGTGAACAAGTAAGCACTGTTAATTCAAGTTAACTTTGTATCAGTGCACATGCTCTGAAAATCAGCCAAACAGCCAGAGCCTCACTCCTCTGGCCCTGCTTCTGGAAAGCAGCCAGTTAACAGCCTTACTCCAAGTGTCTAAAAGTGAGCAACTCAGTAACAGCCCCAAGCTTCTGAAAGCCGTTCAGTGATAAGCACCCCCACCCCATCCTGAAAGTCAGCAATCTGTGACAGCCCATGCTTCTCCACAAGAGCCATTCAGAAAGGACCTCACTCCAGGAGCCATGCTCCGAATGGTCATGGTTAGCTGGTCAGCAACAGCCTTCCTCCAGTGACCACACTAACACAGCTGAAAATCCTCCGTCTACACATTCCCGCTTCTCAAAGCCCCCCATTCCCTGAATGCCAAGCTTCTCAAAACCTTATGTAGGATCAACTCTGGCTTTTTCAAGGAAACAGTGTCTTTACAAGCACAGCTGACATCTGAACAATCTAGGGGTTAGGGGCGCTGACCCTGCAGTTAAAAATCTGTATAAAACTTTTGACTCCCTAAAAACTAACGGCTAATAGCCTACTGTTGACCAGAAGCTTTACTGTTAACATAAACAGAGGGGATGGGGGGATGGGGTAACTGGGTAATGGGCAGTAAGGAGGGCACGTGATGGAATGAGCACTGGGTGTTGTATAAGGCGGATGAATCACTCACCTCTACCTCTGAAACCAACAATACGTTATATGTTAATTGACTGAATTTAAATTAAAAAACATTAACAGTTGCTTAGCACATATTTTTATGTTATGTATACTATATGCTGTAATCTTACAAAAAATAAGTTAGAGAAAAAATATTAAGAAAACTATAAAGGGGGCATGTGGCTGGCTCAGTCAGAAGAGTGTGGGACTCTTGATCTCGCGGTTGTAAGTTCAAGCCCCATGTTGGGTATAGAGATTACTTAAAAATAAAATCTTTAAAAAAAGAAAGAAAACCACAAGGAAGAGAAAATACGTTTACAGTACTGTACCATATTTATCTTTAAAAATCTGCGTGTAAATGGACACATGTAGTTCCAACCCATGTCATTCAAAGGCCAACTCTCCCTCGTAGGCAAACAGAAAGTTTACCTTTTCTGCATCAGAGGTCAGTAAGTTCAATTTATTGTTAGTTGGCAAGCTTGCAACCCTTCAGCTCTGTTTACAGGTCGTTATGAGTTCAGATTTGTGAGTGACCGATGGCACTGATATGGCCATAAGATCACCAAATCCAGTCTTCAAATTTTGCAGTGATTATTAATAGTAAATTGGTGATGTCTCATTTGCATATATTTGAAACTCCAAATACCAAAACACAAACGTTTTATGATGAGTTTCTGAACTGTGGACACTATTTTTTTAAAGATTTTATTTATTTATTTGAGAGAATGAGAGACAGAGAGAACGAGCGGGGGGAAGGGCAGAAGGAGAGGAAGAAACAGGCTCCCCGCTGAGTAGCAAGCCTGATGTGGGACTTGATCATGACCTGAGCTGAAGGCAGACACGTAACCGACTGAGCCACCCAGGCGCCCCAGTGGACACTTACTAAATGAGAAAGTAAAAGTCCTTTGAAGCTTTTTATATAATATTCCATTGTTCATTCAATATAAAAACTGTTAGATATAAAGCAGCATATACTAGCAGCTGAGCATAAGACATGGATGATTTCCTCAATTAGTACCAAAGAAAATGATAAAATGACATTTTTTTTTATTTAGTGGAATTCAGGTGAGGATAAAATAATCATAGCAGGGGTTGTAATGGCCTTCCACTGTCAGCTTGAATGAGTCTTTAAATGTACTGCTATCAGAAGTATTGTCTGATTTCAAAACTGCGAGCAAATATTCAAGCGCCAGGACAAACATAACAGGACTAACATAACATAATAAAATAAAATAAAATTTTTAAAAAATCTACAGCAATAATAAAAAGTGTAATAACCGTGTTCATTACTACAGGTTATCAAAGATCTAAATGCCTCATCTTTTTGCAGCACAGACACGGATGCAAATGACCACAATCAGAAAACATTTTTCTTTTGCTTGCACAATATTTTTCTTGTGCAAGAAGCTTGCCTAAAGGGCTTTGTGAACAAAACCCCTTCTAGAGGAGACTTCAGAAATAGTAGCAAATTTTAACCTAGACTCTTATAAGCCAGGAGTTAATGAGATATATTGTATTGCCTTTTTTTTTTTTAAAGATTTTATTTATTTATTTGACAGAGAGAGAGATAGCGAGAGCAGGAACACAAGCAGGGGGAGTGGGAGAGGGAGAAGCAGGCTTCCTGCCGAGCAGGGAGCCCGATGTGGGACTTGATCCCAGGACCCTGGGACCATGACCTGAGCCAAAGGCAGACACTCAACGACTGAGCCACCCAGGCGCCCCATTGTATTGCTTTTGATGTAGACCATGCAGTTGTTTGGGCAAAGGTGCAGAAAAAGTTTATTCACAGTTGAAGAAAAGCACAGATATATTCCATAGAAAGCACTGGCTGTCTTGCTCATATTCTGCATAATGCCGCTCGAATAGCACGTGATGTTCTTTCTAATGACACTATCATGGCACTGTTATGAAACTGTTCTCTTACCTCAGCATTTATACTAATGCTGTGAGCAGCATTATACTCTTTGTACTGAGCAATTAAAGATATTATGACTTTGTTGGCATTATTTAAATCTCTCAAAACAGCTACTGGCTCTCTAACAAACACATGTGAAGGAATTCTCAGTTTATCACTTGAATTAAAACATCATACTTTAATTGTGAAGAAAAGGAATCCTACTTTCTGGTTGAGTTGTTTTTTTTTTTAAGATTTTATTTATTTTTTATTTGAGAGAGAGAGAATGAGAGACAGAGAGCATGAGAGGGGGGAGGGTCAGAGGGAGAAGCAGACTCCCCGCTGAGCAGGGAGCCCGATGCGGGACTCGATCCCGGGACTCCAGGATCAT
>NW_023270426.1:2543288-2603377 GCF_011800145.1 Mirounga leonina
CCAGGATCATGACCTGAGCCGAAGGCAGTCGCCCAACCAACTGAGCCGCCCAGGCGCCCTCACCGTTTATTTTCTTAATTGAATAGAATATATCATTAACATCAGTTACCTCTTAATGCAACTGAAATTGGCTAAGGTATTGTCATAATCTGGAAAAATTTGATGAAGATATATTACTAGTGTTTTTGAAACAAAGATGATAAGATTAACCTCTTTTAATCATTGGTTTCTTAATTGCTCTTTATTTTTTTTTTTAAGATTTTATTTATTTATTTGAGAGAGAGAATGAGAGACAGAGAGCATGAGAGGGGGGAGGGTCAGAGGGAGAAGCAGACCCCCCGCCGAGCAGGGAGCCCGATGCGGGACTCGATCCTGTGACTCTAGGATCATGACCTGAGCCGAAGGCAGTCGCTTAACCAACTGAGCCACCCAGGCGCCCCTCTGGTTGAGTTTTAATACAGCAGCCCCCTCCCCCCCCCATCACAGGGGATACATGGCAAGAACTCCAGTCTCAAACCCCAAATAGTACCGGATCCAATGTTTTTCCTCTACCTACATACGCACGATAAAGTTTAATTCATAAGTCAGGCACAGTAAGAGGTTAACAGCAATAACTACTAATAAAATAGAATAATGATAGCAATATACTATAATAAAAGTTACGGAAATGCGGTCCCTGTCTCTCAAAATACCTTATTGTACTCTACTCACCCCTCTTGCGATCGTGTGAGAGGGTAGGATGCCCGCCTGGTAAGATGACGTAGGGAAGGACGCAGGCGCTGTGACGTCACTGACGCAGCGTTAGGCTCCCGTTGACCTTCGGACTCACGTCGGGTGGGTCGTCTGCTTCCGGTGGGCTTGACTACCTGGAGCTGAAACTCTGGAAAGCCAAATCCCGAATAAGTGGGGGGTTGGGGGGGCGGGGGGACGGGCGTCATTTATCCAGTAGAAGCTACCGATTTCTTGTCAGCTCCCTTTAATCACTTTAATTGGAGGGTGATGCCAAGTGAAAGAAGAGCTACAATGTTGTCGGTGTATTCCATTGTTGGAAGGAACTTGCTGAGTGTCTTAAGGAGAATCGAGGGCAAATTTATCCCTTTCATGACCAAGGCTGTTCCTGGAAAGGGCAACAGAACTTTTGAACAGGAAGAGGAATTCCAGCTTGAAGCAGATAATGGCACTTGCTGTAACTCGGTGTTGTTTTTTTTTTAAAGATTTTATTTATTTATTTTGACAGACACAGCGAGAGAGGGAACACAAGCAGGGGGAGTGGGAGAGGGAGAAGCAGGCTTTCTGCGGAGCAGGGAGCCCGATGCGGGGCTCGATCCCAGGACCCTGGGACCATGACCTGAGCCGAAGGCAGATGCTTAACGACCTGAGCCACCCAGGCACCCATAACTTGGTTTTGAAGTCAGTATTATCCTTTGAAGAATTTGATTCCTTTACTCGATGTTACAAAATGTTCTTCCAGCATAGGACTTTGAGGAATCACGTGCATTGTCAAAGAAGAAGAAAATAAAAATGGGGGCGCCTGGGTGGCTCAGTCGTTAAGCGTCTGCCTTCGGCTCAGGTCATGATCCTGGGGTCCTGGGATCGAGCCCCGCATCAGGCTCCCTGCTCCGCGGGAAGCCTGCTTCTCCCTCTCCCACTCCCCCTGCTTGTGTCCCCTCTCTCGCTATCTCTTTGTCAAGTAAATAAATAAAATCTTAAAAAAAAAAATGGTGTTGTTTATTATTGAGTTGTAAGAGCTCTTCATGTAGTCCAGCTATAAGTCTCTCATCAGATATATTATTTCCAAATATTTTCCTCCATTCTGTGTGTGATAGTGTCTCTACAAGCGTAGAAGTCTTTAATTCTGATTAAATCCAATGTTTGCTTTTTTTTTTTTCATTTATTGCTTGTGCTTTTGGCGTTATATCTAAGAATGCATTGCCAAATCCAAGGTACTACAGATTTACCCTTCAGTTTTCTTCTAAGAATTTTATAGTTTTAGCTCTTGCCTTTAGGTCTTTGATCCATTTTGAGTTAATTTTTATATATTGTGTGAGGTAAGCATAGTATTTCATTACTTTTGCTCATGGCTATCCAGTTGTCCAGCACTTTTTATTGAAAAGATAATTATTTCTCATTGAATAGTCTTGGAACCCTTGTTAAAAACCAGACCAGCGGGCGCCTGGGTGGCTCAGTCAATTAAGCATCTGCCTTTGGCTCAGGTCCCAGGGTCCTGGAATCAAGTCCCATAGCAGGCTCCTTGCTCATCGGGGAGTCTGCTTCTCTGCCCCTCCCCTGGCTCATGTGCATTCTCTCTCTTGCTCATTCTCTTTCTCTCTCAAATAAATAAAGAAAAAAAAACAGACCAGCTTCTGAGAAGTATGGGGGAAAAATTGTAGGATGAGAATTGGATCTTAGGGAGAGATTGCCTTGAAAAGATCTGTAGATCTCCACTCAAGAAGACAAGACTGGCCAATCTGCCTCCAAGTGGGCCAAGAAGTTCTGCTGGACACCCTGGGGCAGCTGAACAGGGCACGTCCTTCTCTCTTTCCCTAAAAAACACCAGACTTTACTGGTGAAAGGAAAGGAAGCAGGAAGCTCCTCTCTGGTGCTTGACCAAGGAAAGAGTCAGAGTGATGAAGGATAGTTGAAAGGCAGGCAGGCAGGGACAAGGGGCACCCCCCTCCCCCACCCTAAGAGGAAACCACCCTTTAAAGGATTTTACACCACCCTGGAAGGAGCCCTCCAACCTTTCCCATGTGATACATAGGTGACAAAAACCTAATTGGATGACAGGCGCAGGGAGGGTTAATCAGATTAAAACAGCCCACCAACAAGCCCATAAAAACCCCTAGACTTAGAAATTCCGTTGGCAACCCTTTTGGGTCCCCTCCCTCCTCGGGAGCTTTGTACTATCATTTTGCTATTGCTCAATAAACCTTGCTTTGCTACCCACCACTCTGTCTGGTCCACCTCTTCATTCTTGGAAGCAGCGTGACCAAGAACTGTGAGCACTGATGAAGAAAAAAATCCTGTAACAACGGTTTGTCTGCTTGTTCATCACAGGTCTAGCCCTGCATCCGCAGTATCACAAACAGCTTTCCCTCCGCTTAACGTACCTCCAGAGCATGACGTACCCTCAGGGGCAGATGGACCCAAGAGTAAACAGAGAAATGGTCTTAGAATCTGGATGAGCACTGAGAAATGTACATAATTGTTGAATCACTATATTATACACTGTCTATACTAATATAACACTGTATGTCCATTATACGTGAATCTAAAAAAGAAAGAAATGGTCCTAGGCACCCCAGAAGCCAAAAACAACAATAACAACAACAAAAAACCCAATAGCCCACAGAAACACCCAGAATTGGGTTAGCTTCTGCTGCACTGATTTATTAGAGGAGACAGAAGATACCTTTAATAGTAATTTAAAAAATAATAATAAATAAGCCCTCACTCAAGCCTCTCTGGGCTGAACAAGCATTATTTTGAAGCTAAGTTATTCAGTGAAAACATAAAAAGGGAGGAAAGATGAAATTGAGAATCTGATTAATGGTGTGGTGGTCAAGCAGAAGAAATCTCTCTTCTTTTTTTTAAGATTTTATTTATTTATTTGTCAGAGAGAGAGGGAGAGAGCACACAAGCAGGGGGAGCAGCAGACAGAGGGAAAAGCAAGCTCCCTGATGAGCGGGGAGCCTGATGTGGGGCTCGATCCCGGGACCCCAGGATCATGACCTGAGCCCAAGGCAGACGCTTAACCAATTGAGCCACCCAGGCGTCCCAAGCACAAGAAACATCTCAAAACAAAGAACAAAAATTCTGGTTTAAGTAAACTGAAGTCATCAACTTGAAAAGGTTTAGCAAGTCTCAGGCAGGATTAGAAAAATAATACGTCTATTCCTAGATTCTGCGGGCTAGTTTTCCGAGTTGCAAGGATAAAGAGAAATTTTACATACTTTCAGACAAAAGACAAAGTATCTGTTTGGCCCTAGACTAGGACTCCACAGCAACAAGGGAAGGCAGGAGACCATGGAGTAATATCATTGTGCACTGAAAGAAAGGAATGGGGGGCAACTAGGTGGCTCAGTCAGGGAGCCTGCTTCTCCCTCTCCCTCTGCCTCTCCCCCAGGCTTGTGCTCTCTCACTCTCTCTCTCTCTAAAATAAGTAAATAAAATCTTCAAAAATAAATAAATAAAAAGCCTGCTCTCAGCAAAGAGGCCCTTTGCCTCCCAGAGTAAAAAGAAACCTATCGATGAATATGTGATGATTTAGATGATATATCCCACACGTGTCCTAGCTGAGGAGAAGACAAAGAGCATTTCAAGCTAAGGGTAGCTCAAGGGAAGATGCAAGAGTGATAAACGATGCACTCTGAAGCACACATTGTTAATTTTTTTTTAAAAAGATTTTATTTATTTATTTATTTGAGAGAGAGCATGAGCGGGAGAAGGGGCAGAGGGAGGAGAAGGAGACCCCACCACCACCACCACACACTGAGCAAGGAACCCCACCTGGGGCTTGATCCCAAGACCTTGGAATCATGACCTGAGCCGAAAGCAGAGGCTTAAACAACTGAGCCACCCAGGCGCCCCTAAATCTTTTTATTTTATTATTTTTTTAAAAATTTTTTTTGTAATGAAAGAGAGCACATGAGAGGGGGGAGAAGCAGAGGGAGAAGCAGACTCCCTGCCGAGCAGGGAGCCCGATGCGGGACTCGATCCAGGGACTCCAGGATCATGACCTGAGCCGAAGGCAGTTGCTTAACCAACTGAGCCACCCAGGCGCCCCTAAATCTTTTTTTTATTAAGATTTTATTTATTTAGGGGCGCCTGGGTGGCTCAGTCGTTAAGCATCTGCCTTCGGCTCAGGTCATGATCCCAGGGTTCTGGGATCGAGCCCCACATTGGGCTTCCTGCTCAGTGGGAAGCCTGCTTCTCCCTCTCCCACTCCCCCTGCTTGTGTTCCCTCTCTCAATGTCTCTCTCTCTGTCAAATAAATAAATAAAATAAAATAAAAAAGACTATTTATTTATTTAGGTGGGGAGGGAGAGAGAGAGAGAGATAATCTGAAGCAGGCTCCATACCCAGCGTGGAGCCCTGATCCCACGACCCTGAGACCAAGAGTCTGAGAAAACACAATAGTAGTTACCAAAGGAGCTCAACAAGCAGCAATTTGGAGAGAGTGGGAGACAGGGAAAGATTAGCATTTGAAAGCTCGCCGCCAATGGGTAAGGAAGCAAAAACATCAGGAGGATTAGCAGAAGGGCAACAGAATCCTTAGCCTGTTTTCATATAACGGTAGAAAAATAGTTATTCTGCTATGAGCAGGAGAAAGTAGAAAATAACCTTCAGCAAAATGGAAAAGTAAGAACTTCTAAAGCGAACAACCCTTGGCCAGAAGAATGTGGAGTCTCAGTTCTATGCGCAAGAGCTCAGCTTCTGAACAGCTCAGCCCACAGCCAGGAGTCTTAGCGGGCCTCCCGCTCAAGTGTGTGAGAAAAACAGGCTGGAGGGGCAGGCACACAATTTGGAGTCAGACAAATGGTCTGGATCATAAATCTGCCACTTTGCAGCTTGCTTGGAGCCTTTGATGTCCTTATCCGTGAAATGAGATTGAAAAGCACACCCTCACCCTCCCGGGGCTGTTGTGGACAGGGTGAATGCCATTGTGAATACCCAGTGGCCGGCGGAAGTAACTGCCCTACAGCAGGGATATTGACTTTTATTATCGGTTTTATTATTTCTTGGGATGCCCCCAGCCTACAGATGCTCTGGAGTCCGGGGGTCCAGGAGGCCCCGCTGGTTAGCCAGGGGCTTTGTTTCCATTTCCTTCTTTCTTTAGTTCATTTCCTTCCTTCCTTCTTTCTTTCTTTTTTTTTTTTTAAGATTTTATTTATTTATTTGACAGAGTGAGCACAAGCAGGGGGAGCAGCAGAGGGAAAGGGAGAAGCAGGTTTCCCGCTGAGCAGGGAGTCCCATGCGGGGCTCCATCCCAGGACCCTGGGATCATGACTCGAGCTGAAGGCAGATGCTTAACCAACTGAGCCACCCTGGTGCCCCTAGCTCATTGCTATATGACTTTGCTCAGCAATTCCGAAACCACCCTCTCATGCTGAGACCCAAGGCTTCCGTAGGCTTTCACCTCCTGGCTAGGAGATAGACTGGACTGACTTTCTGGATCTCTGTTGGCTTGAATTTTTGAAATATCTTTAGATGAATTTCTTCATCAGTTTCTTTACATTTTGTGGAGTGAGGGTAAAAGGAGTAAAAGAGAGATTATTTTATGGCTATTCTGGAAAAACTATGTGAAAATTACTTTATAAAAGAGTTCTGTTTCCAGCCATTTTGGATTTCGAAGTTTAAAAAAACGAAGTTAGGTTTGACCTTCCCAGACTAATGGTGAGACCTATAAATTAAAGACAAATTAGGCGCCTGGGTGACTCAGTCGGTTGGGTAGCTGCCTTTGGCTCAGGTCCTGATCCCAGTGTCCTGGATCTAGCCCCCCAGTGGGCTCTCTGCTCAGCGGGGAGAAATAAATAAATAAATACATACATACATAAATACATAAATAAATAAATAAAGGCAAATTATTTTCTCCCAGTTGAAACCACTGCGAATTCCTGCCAGGGTCTGGTATGGGTCAAGAAAGAGCACGCCAGAATCCAAAGTAGTTGAATTGCATTGATCTTAAAATAAATCTGGACGTTCTTTCAAATAATGGCTGAATAAAATATGCAGACAAGTTTCTATCTTGGAGGAAGAAAAGGCATAGCAAAATAAGTAGAACTAGATTTTCATGCAGTGTTAAAACCAACTTTAAAATGACTCACATGGAGATTTCTTTTTAAGATTTATTTATTTATTTATTTGAGAGACACAGAGAGAGAGAGACAGCAGAGGGAGGGACAGAGGAAGAGAGAATCTCAAGCAGATTCCCTGCTGTGTGTGGAGCCCAGCATGGGGCTTGATCTCAAGACCCAGAGATCATGACCTGAGCCGAAATCAAGAATCGGACGCTCAACCAACCGAGCCACCCAGGTGCCCCCATATAGCACACTTTATTTTTTTTATTTTTATTTTTTAAGATTTTATTTATTTATTTGAGAGAGAGAGAATGAGAGAGAGAGAACACCTGAGAGGGGATAGGGTCAGAGGACGAAGCAGACTCCCCGCTGAGCAGGGAGCCCGATGCGGGACTCGATCCTGGGACTCCAGGATCATGACCTGAGCCTAAGGCAGTCGCTTAACCAACTGAGCCACCCAGGCGCCCTTTATAGTACACTTTAAATATATTACAATTGTATCCATCAATTATACCTTAGTAAAATTAAAAAAAAAAATAAAGTCATTAATAAAATGGAAAAGCTAATTAAGTGAATCTGTACTTTCTTATCTGGGTAAATCACACAGAGTAGACTGTCCCTGTAAAGCATTTTCCATTCCTTCAGTGGGTGCACAGATGTCCCTCACCTCTACCTCAGTCACATTTCCCTTCAGGCTCTATTCTACTGATAACAGCTGTGCAATTCCGTTTGATAAGAGAGTTAATAGAAGGCAGGTCAGGGGCGCCTGGGTGGCTCAGTCGTTAAGCGTCTGCCTTCGGCTCAGGTCATGACCCCAGGGTCCTGGGATCGAGACCTACGTCAGGCTCCCTGCTCAGCGGGGAGCCTGCTTCTCCCTCTCCCACTCCCCCTGCTGTGTTCCTGCTCTCGCTGTATCTCTCTCTGTCAAATAAATAAAAAATCTTAAAAAAAAAAAAAGAACGCGGGATTATGGGGCGCCTGGTGGCTCAGTCGTTAAGCGTCTGCCTTCGGCTCAGGTCATGATCCCAGGGTCCTGGGATCGAGCCCCGCATCGGGCTCCCTGCTCGGCGGGAAGCCTGCTTCTCCCTCTCCCACTCCCCCTGCTTGTGTTCCCTCTCTCGCTGTGTCTCTCTCTGTCAAATAAATAAAATCTTAAAAAAAAAAAATAGAAGGCAGGTCAGTTCACTCATTCTCTTTCCCTAAGAAGCCCCCCCAAATCAAACAAGTTTATCTTCCCGAGATATGTTTCTTCCTGACTTCTTTGTGCTAAATACATCCGCTTCCTTCTCCCCAGAGCCTGGTGAAGAGTTCAGTCACCTCATTACTTGCTTCCGCCAGCCAGTCCACAACTAAGTCTGAGGATTCAGCCTGAGAATTGGCTCCTCTATCCATTGTCTCTTGTCTGTTTCCACGGCCAACTCCTATCCAGACCTCCCTGGCAAGACTCCTGCAGGGTCCTCTAAAATGGCCTTACCGCCTTCTTCGCTTCCCTCCTTCCCCCAACCCACTCACACCAAGAACCAGGTCAAATTTCCTAATACCCTGATCACATAACTATTCGTTTTGGATCACTCTCCATTGCTTTGAGAATTAAGCCCAAAGTCCTCAGCCTTTGTCTTCTGCTCCTTCCCTCAGCCTTCCACTCCCACCCTGCCCTGTAGTCCAACTGGATCCACGATTTTCCTAAATGGTCAAGTAAATGTATGCAACTCGGAATGTTGTGAGACTTGTCCTCTCTCTAATATACTATCCTCCATGTCTACCTGTAAAACTCCTACCCATCCTTGGGACAGAAGACCTCCCCATTCTCAATTTCCAAAGTGCTTGGTTTATATCTGTCATGACATCATTCTTATTAGTTCGATATTTTTCGTGTGTATGTGGTCAGGATGGGAGCTGTATTCTGTCTGGATTTCCTGCAACTTCTCACACAACGTCTGGCACCTAAGAGGGGCCGATAGATGTCTGTTGAATAAGTGAATCAATGAATTCATTTGTTGAATTGGGTTTTGCCAAAGCAGGCTTTCTTTCTGCAATTTATTTAATCACATGTTTAGTTTCTTAATAGAGTTCCCCGAAATTTGGGCAAAGTTTATTGCATCATAAAGTTTTAATTATATATAAGCAGGGTTTTTTTAACATATGGGTGGTAGCTATCTATATTTTTTTATCTTGGTGGAAATCCAAACAGCCAACGTAGGGGCCACCTATGATGCTAGATGTCCTACTGGCCAGGACACGATCAGAGTGGTGTGGGCACCAGTTAGCCCAGAAGTCAGGTCAGTGCTTATGGCTGTTGGGCTGTGTTCTGCAGAGAAGGTGTTTGATGGGGAGGACAAAGCACTTCCCAGCTCTGGGGCAGGGGCCATTTGTGTCCTTCCAACATGTCCAGAGATAGCAGATAATTCTTTGCATCGTACTGTCCTGATTTCTACACATGAATGGGAAGGATACCTACCGATCCTTCAATTCATGGAAGTAATTCACTCCTTCAGTCCTTCATTCCCTCTGGCCAAAGAACTTCGTCTGCTCCCGCCACCTCACAGGTGCCTCAGCCTCTCTGGGTAGCACGTTACTGTGGCTGAATGTGATCACTGCTGCCTAACCTGGGAGGAGGTCTCCCTTGTTTGCTGCCCTCGTTGCTGGAGTGATAGCGCGGTGTCCTGGGACAGAGAGAAAGAACTCAGAGGGATTATCTTATCTTGTTTTGAGACGATAGGATGCCTCTCAGAGTGGAACTGTACCTTTTTAAATGCCCTGGCAGTCCACTGCTCACTGGCTGTTGCCTTTGTCCACACCACAACTGAGGGGGTTCATCAGGGACATCACTGTGATGGGGGTAACATGGAGGGATAGCAGTAACTCTGCTGGAGACTGAGCAGAATCGGATGGACCATTGTCCTCTGATGAGTAGGCTTAAGTGACTCTTGAGTTGGCTCCCTGGTGATCACTGGTGGTCACAATGCCCATGTCACCCACTCTTGCCTCTGGATCTAAATACAACACGCTTCCCAGAAGTGAATTCTTTCTCCTCAACTTAATAAAAATCGGGTATGGCATGGGACCAAAAGAAAAAAAATCCCACAAAGAAGGATTTGTGCCATAGAATCTATCCAGGGTTTCTGGAATCATAGACACCAGAGATCAAAAGGACTCTTTAAAGACCTTTTTAAGTCCTATGGATTAAAAAAAAAAAAAAATCAGCAGTGAGTTCTCTCCCCATACCAAATAAAACCATTCCTAGAATTCCAAGATATAAAGTAAAATTTCAAAGCCAAGCTGGTTTGGTTGCTGGAGGAGTTGGGTGTTGTTTTGTTTTGTTTTTAAAGATTTTATTTATTTATGTGAGAGAGCAGAGTGAGAGAGAGAGAGAGAGCACACGAGTGGGTAAGAGGGGAGGGGCAGAGGGAGAGGGAGAAGCAGACTGCCTGCTGAGCAGGGAGCCCCATGTGGAGCTGGATCCCAGGACCCCGGGATCATGACCTGAGCTGAAGGCAGACGCTTAACTGACTGAGCCACCCTGGCGCCCCAGAGTTGTGTGTTGTGTGTGTGTGTGTGTGTGTGTGTGTTACAGGGAGGAGGCTAATCCCAGACTCCCAGCCTATCTTTCGCCCCTCATTAAATCTTTAAATCCCTCGTTAAATTAAGTCTGGGGAGGTGCACCTGGGTGGCTTAGTTGGTTGAGCATCCAACTCTTGATTTCAGCTTGGGTCATGATCTTGGGGTCATGAGATCAAGCCCACATTGGGCTCCTTGCTCAGCACTGAGTCTGCTTGGGGTTCTCTCTCTCCCTCTGCCCCTCCCCCCACTCACACACTCAATAAATAAATACATACATACGTAAATAAATACATAAATAAAATCTTTAAAAATAAATTAAGTCTGGGGGAAATCCAGGGATCCTACGGTTCTATGGAGCTCAGTATGAAAAAATTCCTTTAATCGAAAGAGGGGGAAACCAAGGCCTGAAGAACTTAGAAGCCAATATCCCAGTACAAGCTGGTAGCAGAGCAAAGTCAGAACCCAGCTCCTGACTAAGTGTTCTTTCCGTTCCTCCCAGAACAGATCTGTGTTTGGCATAAGCTGGGAAGGCAAGTCAAAGGAGATACAAGCTTCAGAAGAGTGGCTAAGAAATGGTCAGAAACGACAGCCTCACCTTCAACTTGGCAAAAAAAGGTCATTGGTACAAGAGGGCATTTTCCAGCTCTGGTACCACTGATTTTTACTTCTATGGCCTGGCTGGCTTCCAGAGCTCTCCCTCTTTGTGCAGTGAGTCGGGAAATCAAGTGACAAGGACATTCCAGTGTGGGCTGTCAGGATGAAAGGAGATTATCTTCTCTTTCAAACCGGTATCACTCTCAAATGGAAACAGCCCTAAGAGACTACTATTAGCAACCAAAAACAGTCTAACCACCATCCTGCTATGGTTCTGTGACTGCACTCCAGGCTGGCATCCCTCTCTGGCATCTCCCCTGTGGGCTCTGGGAGCGAGACAAAGAAGAAGGGGAGAGAAAAAAAAAAATGGGCAGCAGCTGTTGTTACCAAGGGTGAGGGAGAGCAAACTTCTGCCTCAAAGACTCATAGAACAGCAGTTGGCACATAAACACATGAAGGTTCAGCATCCAGAATCATAGTCATTTGAAACATCCCACAACGCTGGCATGACAGGAAGAATTAGGAGACCCCATTTTATTTTATTTTTATTTTTATTATTTTTTTAAATTTTATTTATTTGACAGAGTGAGAGCACAAGCAGGGGGAGGGGCAGAAGGAGAGGGAGAAGCAGGCGTCCCGCCGAGCAGGGAGCCCGATGCGGGGCTTGATCCCAGGACCCTGGGACCATGACCTGAGCCAAAGGCAGACGCTTAACCCACTGAGCCACCCAGGCGCCCCCAGGAGACCCCATTTTAATGTCATATGATTTTCAGTTCCTGCTTCATAAATCTTCTGCTACCATCCTCCCTGTGGATTACGCTATTGGGGAAAAAAAAAATAGTAACATGTAATCCTCTCTAATTTTTTTCATTTAATGTCAATTTTCATGGGTCATGTTTGTCTTTGATCAAACACTTAATTATGTATCTGCCTGAGCTGGAACTTACTCATTCTCATTTTGTGGGGTGTTCTGTGTCAGTTTCTTATAGTATCATTTCCTCAAGTGTGATATACAGCCACTGATATGTGAGAAATTATTTTAAATGGCACACGGACAATTTTTAATAGTTGAGTGCTTATTTTAATGTATATTGGAATAAATATATAATTAGCCCATAGAATCCCTGATTTCATGGGAGTGTTTGCTTAGAACAAAGCTAAAGTAGAAAAACTTAAGAAATATAATATTTCATAGTAATCTGACTGAGAGGTATGACAGTCACGCTCCCACGTGGAAGTTGCTCTGGGGAGCTAGCCCTGTTGCTGTTTTTCCCCACCCCTAATTCTGCTAGCAGGAGGAGGGAGTGGTCTGATTGGTGAGCTGGGAAAAGGAACTGGGCATGCCCACTGAGCCCCTTTCTCAGCGTTAGAAAGGCTTCCCTGCCTTGCAACAAGGGGTCTACGTGGCTCGGCTCGGGGTTGGGGGGATGGAA
Source organism: Mirounga leonina (assembly GCF_011800145.1). Classification (NCBI taxonomy): domain Eukaryota; kingdom Metazoa; phylum Chordata; class Mammalia; order Carnivora; family Phocidae; genus Mirounga; species Mirounga leonina. Next base: position 2,555,677 of record NW_023270426.1, read on the forward strand.
GTGGGGAGGAGGTCTACAATTATTCTGCTGGGCCAGTACCTAGGGGTGAGTGACCTTGTCTAATTGAGGAGCGAGATATTAGCAAACCCGCTTGGCCGTGGTTTTCAAGCCATATTTACCAATGAACATACCAGTAACAAAATTGGTATTTTCCAACTCTGTATGTCTGACTCCTAAGAATATCTCTGGACTGGTCCAAACTCAGGGCCCCTGAAACTCCCACATTGTGTGCAGCCATGAAAGGAATCTCAGAAATAGGGGAGTGTAAATTCTATGAAGAAAATAAATATGGATTCAGTCACTATCTGTGTATCCAATCTACTAGCATGTTCTAGGAATTACGGCTGGGTAACAAGTTACCCCAAAATGTCATGGTGTAAAGCAGCTTTTTGTGATGCTCATAATTATGAGGGTCACGGATTCCAACAGGGCACAGAGGGGGTGCTTTTTCTTTGCTCTATGATACCAAGAATCATCTGGAAGCTCAATCACTGACATAGCTCATAGTTTATGCTGGCTATTGGTGGGGGAGGGACTCAATTCCTGTTCACCTGGGCATCTCCATGTGGTCTTTCTGCATGGGCTGCTTTGAGCTTCCTTGAAGCATGGTGGATGGCTTCCAAGAGTGAGTGTGTTGAGAGAGTGCGCAAGCAAGCAAGTAGAGAGGGTATTCTAGCTTTGGAAATCATGTGGAGTATCACTTCCGCCACATTCTGTTCATTCACAAGCCCTACCTCCGTTTGGGGAGGGGAAATAGGAATACGTTCTGGAAGAGCATGTGGGCCCCCAAATTTTGCTTGTAGCCATTTTGGAAAGCACAATCAGCCACACAGAGTGGCAGGGGATAAGAGAAACTGTCTTCCTCTTACTAAATGTGTCTAACTGGGGCGCCTGGGTGGTTCAGTTGGTTAAGCGTCTGACTCTTGGTTTCGGCTCTGGTTGTGATCTCAGGGTCCTGAGATTGGGCTCTGTGCTCAGCTCCCCATGGGGTCTACTTGGGATTCTCTCTCCCTCTGCCCCTCCTGGTCATGTGCTCTCTTTCTCGCTCTAAAATAAATTTAAAAATAAATCTTTAAAAAAAAAATTTTCTGTAACTGTGGTAAGAATATGCTACAACTCTGCCATTGTTTGTGGTATTGTGGATCTGTATAGCCATTCCTCTGTCAGTCTACTCTGAATTGTTGATCAACTCTGAAGAAAGCCTGTCCTTCAGGATGGACATGAGAAAGGGTGGGGAGCCACCAAGGTGGGTGACTGGGATAAAAGAGAGAATAAGGCATTCAAAACACCACTGTAGTATGGTAGAGAATATGATGGCATTTGGTCCATAGAGACAGGCTGGAGTGTAGACAAAGAATTCAGAGATATGTGTGGAATTGCCCCCAGCACTGGAGTGAAGTTACGGTGGGATCTGGATCTGCATATTGAAAAACTTTGTGTTATTTATATCTTTTTTTAATCATGTATTTTGGCCAATATTTTGTTCTGAAAAATTAAAAACATATAGCCTAAAGCAATTCAGCCTTTTTTAATAACTAGAGTTCTGTATTTGTTTCAAATTTAAAATTTATTTGAGTATGAGTTGACTTCTTTTAGTATTGAGATAATTCCATGCTCAAGAGATCTAAGGAGAGTAGCTTGATCCTTGCTCAGGCCAAAGTGCTGAAGAGGGGGAGAAGCATTCCCTGGGGCCAGGCTGGGAGGTGGCAGCAGGAATTGGGATGGAAAAGTCTCAGAAGAAGGTGGGACCCAGAGACAGAGGATGACAGCTGCTTGGCCAGGTGGCCTTCCTCACCAGGAGATGCTGCTCAGGCTGTAAGCCCACAGAAGCTCTCAAAGGCCTGCAACCATAACCTTAGATAATCACATTTCTATTAATATTCTCATGAAGAAGATTCCAGACCCCACCAGCATGATCTCAGACTCTAGTCTTTGCAAAGCAATCCCCAGGCACGTTGAAGAATGTGCAGGACGTGGGGCACCTGGGTGGCACAGTCAGTTAAGTGTCCGAATCTTGGTTTTGGCTCCGGTCATGATCTCGGGGTTCTGGGATCAAGCCCCGCATCCGGCTCTGTGTTTAACATGGAGTCTGCTTGAGACTCTCTCTCTCTCCCTTTCCCTCTGCCCTTCCTAAGTGCTGTCTGTCTGTGTCTGTCTCTCTCACTTTCAAATAAATAAATCTTAGGAAAAAAAAAAAGGGATGTGCAGGATGCTGTCTCATGCATGTGCAACAAGCCCTCTTTGTTCTTCTTGCTGTCTTGCTTAATGTTGTTGCCAGTGATTCTTGGGGATGACGCGTCCTTGGACTCATCACTGTGTCCCCAACTCTGGCCTCAGAGAGGAGATATCAAGCCCTTTTGGGAGTCCAACTCGAACCTTCCCTCGATCGCTCACAGCCCCGCAATGACTAAGTTGAAATGAAGACATCTCTGAGGGGTTGGGTACAATGAAATGAACTCTGTATAATGCAGAGCCTCATAGTCCTGCTTGATGTGGCTTCTCTGAGAGCTCAGATGTGCTCTGGGATCCCCCAAAGGGCTGCCTCCTGCTTCCACCTGGAGGGAATCGCCCTGCCCCCAGTACAAAAATCCTAGACTGGCATCACATTTTGCAACGTCTGCTGGGGAAAAGGAAGGAGTTTCCACCCCCTTCTCATAGCCCACCTCCTCTTTGCTTCAGCCAGAATCCGCCTCTTCCCAGAATGACTGAGAGGAAAGGCTGCCCCAGCTTGTCCCCCACCCCCTGCCTCCAGATGTGAGTGGCCAGAGACACTCACAACAGCAAATGGCCCAACGGCAATACCTTACTCAACAGGTCTTGATCACCACCGACAGAAGGTCACCTGCATGATTGTTCTAAGCCGGTCCTTCCCAAGTCTCTTCTGCAGAGGAAGGGGACCATGAAGCTATCTCGTGTCTCCCACCAGTCTCTTCAACTAGTCTTCTGTGGGCCCCAGCTTGACCACACACACCACCCATACAGAGAAAAGATCCACTTATTCCAAAGTAACGACAAAGTCCGTGGAGACATACATCCTATTCATATGATCGCCCAGAGCACTTAGCTTATTTATTTCAACATCTGTATAGAGACGAACAGTGGCATCTCAGGGTTCCCAAAAGAAAGGGGTGGGGTCTCCTTGGTTCCTCGGTTTATATTTATGTTATTCAAAGACTGTCTGACATATTTTTCCAAGAACAAAGAGTTCGTTTTTCCCAAAAGTCATTCAGAAAGGGCTTACAACTTTATTTTTTTGTTTAAGGATTTTATTTATTTGAGAGAGAGAGAGAGCACAAGCAGGGAGGAGGGGTAGAGGGGGAAGCAAGCTCCCTGCTGAGCAGGGAGCCCAATGCGTGGCTCGATCCCAGGACCCTGTGATCATGATCTGAGCCAAAGGCAGATGCTTAACCCACTGAGCCACCCAGGCGCCCAATGGCTTACAACTTTAAATCATACTTTTTCCCAATTTTTTTGTCATCAAAGTTCTAAAAAATCCCAGGGCATTCCGTAACATTTATTCATCTCCTACCTGAGAAAAATTGGAAGGCTTCCATGTGTCACACGTTTATAGGAAGTATTTAACCATTGTGGTTATTTGTGGATGATGATGATGTGCATTTGGAACCTCTGGCAAGTGCCTGCTGCCTGCCAAGGACCAAGAATGACTATTTTATGAGCTGCCATAATGCAAAATGCACACTTGCAGAAGGAAGCCAAAGTGCATCTCTTAGCTCCACAGCTTGCAGGGGCTTACCTGATCCCTGAGTGACACCATCCTCTATTCTTTTTTTTTTTTTTTTATGTTATGCTAATCACCATACAGTACATCATTAGTTTTTGATGTAGTGTTCCATGATTCATTATTTGCGTATAACACCCAGTGCTCCATGAAGAACTTGCCTTCTTTAATACCCATCACCAGACTAACCCATCCTCCCACCCCCCTCCCCTCTGGAACCCTCAGTTTGTTTTTCGGAGTCCATCGTCTCTCATGGCTCATCTCCCCCTCTGATTTCCCCCCTTCATTCTTCTCCTCCTGCTATCTTTTTCTTCTTCTTCTTTTTTTTAACATATAATGCATTATTTGTTTCAGAGGTACAGGTCTGTGATTCAACAGTCTTACACAATTCACAGCACTCACCATAGCACATACCCTCCCCAATGTCTATTACCCAGCCACCTCATCCCTCCCACCCCCCACCACTCCAGCAACCCTCAGTTTGTTTCCTGAGATTTAGAATTCCTCATATCAGTGAGGTCATATGATACATGTCTTTCTCTGATTGACTTATTTCACTCAGCATAATACCCTCCAGTTCCATCCACGTCATTGCAAATGGCAAGATTTCATTCCTTTTGATGGCTGCGTAATATTCCATTGTGTATATATACCACATCTTCTTTATCCATTCATCTGTCGATGGACATCTTGGCTCTTTCCACAGTTTGGCTATTGTGGACATTGCTGCTATAAACATCGGGGTGCATGTACCCCTTCGGATCATCCTCTATTCTTATATACTATCTGTCTGCACTCTTTTGCTCATGACTTGAACTTTTTCTGGATTAAAAACTGAGGTGTTCTTAGCAGATTCTTACCCTGGGGTCCAGTGCAGTGCAAGTCAATGAATCTGATCCCAGTTTAGAGAAAATTCCTTTTTGATTCAGCATTCGGTTCAATAGCCAAGATCTTAGCTAACATTGAAAGCTGTATTATTTTATTTTTTTATAGATCAAATGAATTCCAACTCTTGGCCAATATCCTACCAGGCTTTTAATTTTTATTGGAGGGAGCTCCCTTCCCTCTCAGGATGACAGAAGAATTCAAGAATGTGAATGCTGACGGACTAAGTATCTCTAGGCTTCAGTTCATCTTGGTTGTCACTGATAGGCTTATTGCTTAAATCTGTATAGTCCCAGGAATGATCCTGCTTTGTGCCATGGCTGGAGACACTAGTTCCTAGAGTCTGGCCTTTTTAGGTGCACCACAGACCTACTCTTTTTTGAAATACTTCTAGGGAATGAAGCACAGGTCCTACCCCTGTAAAGAAACCACATCTTTTTTTTTTTTTTTTTTTTAATGGGAAGATATTTGCAAATGACATATCTTTTTTTTAAATTTTCTTATTATTAACATATAATGTATTATTTGTTTCAGGGGTACAGGTCTGTGATTCATTAGTTTTATGCCATACACAGCGCTCACCATAGCACATACCCTCCCCAATGTCCATCACCCAGCTACTCCATCCCTCCCCTCCAGCAACCCTCAGCTTGTTTCCTGAGATTAAGAATCTCTTATGGTCTGTCTCCCTCTCTGGTTTCATCTTGTTTCATTTTTCCCTCCTGTCCCCTATGATCCTCTGCCTTGTTTCTCAAATTCCTCATATCAGTGAGATCATATAACTGTCTTTCTCTGATTGACTTATTTCACTTAGCATAATACCCTCTAGGTCTATCCACACTGTTGCAAATGGAAAGATTTCATTTTTTTTTTGATGGCGGCATAATATTCCATTGTATGTATGAACCACATCTTCTTTATCCATTCATCTGTCAATGGACTTCTGGGCTCTTTCCATATTTGGCTATTGTGGACATTGCTGCTATAAACATTGGGGTGCAGGTGCCCCTTCGGATCACTACATTTGTATCTTTGGGGTAAATACCCAGTAGTGCAATTCCTGGGTCATAGGGTAGCTCTATTTTCAACTTTTTGAGGAACCTCCAAACTGTTTTCCAGAGAACCACATCCTTTCCATTCAGCTACCAGCCACAAAGCAATTCTAAAGAGCCTGCCTCCCCAGCCTACTCTACCCCTGAACACACACCATCATCTCTTCAATCGGTTTAGGCTTTAGGGGGAGAAAAAGGCCAAGAGGAGAGGTTGTTCAGAAGCTACTTCTTTAGCCCCTGAGGCAAGAGTTTTCAAAGGCAACTGCTTTCTTGGAATGAGGGAGGTAAAATACAATCAGAAAACAAAACAAAACAAAACAGTGCCTGGTATTCTTTCTGATTTCTCTAAAGTAGCATAAGTAAGACACAAATTAATATTCTAAAAAAAATTGTCTTGCTACAACTCAATACAAGAACAAGCTGGGGTCCACTGAATAAGGCTCTGCCTTAGGGGCTGTCCAGCCCTCAGGAGCCTTTTATCTGGTAGTAGATCAAACACAAATTCCTGTAGCAGAGCTGAACGTTCAACAGCTACCAGAAAGTGAAAGTGAAATTCTATGGAATCCCAGAAATGGAGAGATTCCCTCCCATGGGGGGACCTTCTGGAAGACATGATCCTTGAACAGGGGAGTATCAACTTGGAGAGGAGTTGCTATTTCTCCCAGAAGGCAGGGTTCTGGGGCAAGGTGCATTTCAGGCAAGGGACAGGAGAACAAAGCCAGTGAGGTAGGAAGGTGTGATCTGGCCAAAACTCAGGGATGCCTGAGATCTGAATGGAAGGCTCGGTTCTATTGTGGGTGGGTGAGGGGCAAGTGTGGTCACAACAGGAGCTGGGATGTGTTTCTTCTCTTTCTTCTTTCTTTCTATTTCTTTCTCTCTCTCTTTCTTTCTTTCTTTCTTTCTTTCTTTCTTTCTTTCTTCTTTCTTTCTTTCTTTCTTTTTAAAAGATTTTATTTATTTAACAGAGAGAGTGAGCACAAGTGGGGGAGCAGCAGAGGGAGAGGGAGAAGCAGACTCCCCACTGAGCAAGGAGCCCGATGTAGGGCTTGATCCCAGGACCCTGAGATCATGGCCTGAGCTGAAGGCAGACATGTTTCTAAGAGCCTTATTGCAGTCCTAGTTTGGGAATGAATATTCCCAAAGAACATTGAACATTCCAATGAACATTCCCAAGAGTGCTTTGACCAATTCACAATGGCAGTATAAAGACTCCCAGCTACTCCGCCTTATTTTATGTAGACTGGGGAGTAGATGGGATAGGGTTGCTGCTAGGACAGCAGGATCTGCCAACACCGGACAAGCTTTGAACAGAAATGCCTGACCCCAACGTCTTAGTGACTTGTGTCTGTCCTCTTTAGAATATGAGGGTACTTGATACCTTTCGTTTTCAACCTTAAGACTTAGCCGGATTCTGGGACAATGGAAAAAAGCCCACTTACCTCCTATTACACAAGACTGTAATTTGGTGGAATAATTTTGCTATGGGCTTGATGGAAGATATTTAGATATTGCAGCTTTCTTTGGAAAACACCCATGAGTCTATTTGCAAAGTCCTCTGTTTTGGAGCGATGGAGTGTTTTCTAAGTTTCACCAGGAAAAGAAGAGAAAGAAAAATGACTAGTCTTGCATTGTTTAAAATGGTATTATCAGGGGTAAAAAGGTGATGATGATTTAGTAGCTATGATCTTTCGTTCATTCTTACATTCATAAATTCAACACATATCTATCGAGCTCCTATGTAGTGGAAATCTGTTCATTTTCTGCCTACCATGTAGTCTCCTCTTCCTTCTTTCTTCTCATAACAGAATTCTAATTTTCTTTGGTGACCTCAACCCCCACACCAATGCATTTGATTTGGTGACTCCAGCCTTGACTCCAGAGGCAAACACATGACTCAAGCCAGGGCAGAGATCATACCCTAGCAAATGGGTCAGGGATGGGCATATGATGCAATCAGAGCCCATGTAGCTGGATCCCTTAACTACTACAGAGAGACTATGAAGAAATAACCCTTTATCCTACCGAAATTGAAATTGAAGTTGTAAGCCTGGAGATATTTATGCCACAAGGGTAGACTTAAGAGTTAAAAAATAGAGAGTGCAAAATAGTGCAAAACAGAGACCTAAAAATCAGTTTGGATCCCTTGATCCACCCTTGCCTGAATATCCCCTGGACTTCACAGTTACATGGCCTTGTTTTATTCAAGTCTGTGTGGGTTACATTTAGGCAATTGCATTTGAACGAGTCTTATTTATTTATATATTTATTCATTTATTATTATTTTTTTACTTTTTGTGTTTGAACGAGTCTTAATGGAAACAACCTGGAATCCTGATCTGGTGCCATAGGGTCTCATTATGAACATAGCCCTAAAAATTATAACCCTAAATAAGAATAAAGCACAGCTCAGTCCCAATCTTTGCTATGACATAATAACTCATTGGATCCACTTGGGACAGAGAAGACCCTTCACTGGCCCATCCAGACTAAGTACCTCAACAGCATTTTTTTTTTTTAAACTACGACATCACAACCAGTTAACAGATTTTAGGCAGGAAAGTCATAGGGTCACCATTGCGTGGGGCACCTTGTTGATTTTCTGTCCTTGCTCAATAGTTTTTCTCTTTTGCCAGAGGTCCAACGTGTCCTGAGCAGAACCGTCTGTTTTAGTTTTTCCATTACCTAGCTGTGCGTCCTTGGGCAAAATATTTCATCTCCGTTGTGCCTAAATGTCCTCATCTCTGAAATGGGGTGGGGAGAAACAATATTCCTGCCTTACCTTAAAGGATTTCTCTGAAGTGAAAATAATGTTTGATTTAAACATTTAAATGCAATTTAAAAATTTAAAAGCGCAATAAAAACAAAAAGGTGAAAGTGCATACTTACATAGTCCAGGCAAAACTTGTCTTTATTTTGAATTGGTTGAACGACCTTAGATACAGTGGTATGTCAGCAAATGTTGAACAGGGTCTTTGGGGGAAGAGAACTACCCTGATTTACAGCACTGACAGATTCCCACAGTGTAAACACTCCCGTTTTGATCAGTTTTCATCTACCAATCAGCTTACAGAATTCCTGAGTCTCAGCTCCCATGTGTGGACCTGCACAAGCATGACATTGCTCGGGCATACTGGTCAACCTTAACCTCACCTGCTTGGTTTCATTTATAATAAGACTTGTTTGGACAAATGCTCACTGCAGTACATTTTATCTTCGTGATGGCACGATCTCATTATTTTATGTTTATCAGTTAGATGAATCCTGCATAAACTTACAAGCATACAAGAGCCGTCTTTTTGAAAGGTGCATTGCGGTGATCTATAGCTGTAATGACACTTCTTGTCTTAGGTATGGCATGGCTGGGAGGGCTCTTGGCATTGAAGGCTGACCAGTCCTCAACTGCATTAATTTCTAGTTCTATAATATTTCGACCATTCCCGTGCAAGGAATTTTTCTGATTGCACTTTTGGGTAAACATCATACATATCACCATAGTGTATGGATACATAAATATAAATATTTTAAACAATCACTTCCTGAGCTTGTTTAAGGATGTCCCTCAGACCACTGATTTAGGCTTAAATCAGTGTTCGGAACCACATTCAGTAGATCTGAGTCTCTCACAGTTCCTTTATGTCTTTTTGTGAATTACTTGAAAAACAAACAAAATGCCCCCCATTAAGCAACTGTGAGGCATGTTTCGAAGCTACCACATCTTCTCCCATCTTCACTACCCAAAAAGCTCTGCGACAACAAGGACAATATCAGGAAAGCATCAGCTCTCCTGTGGAGCAGGAGCAGAATTCTAAATTGACCGTGACTAGATCATTCATTTTTCTCAGGAACATGTGGGTTTTCCCTGGGCTTTCTTGCTTGTGATAAGTAATCTCTGTGAGCATCAAGCTTCTGGAAGCACTAGAGGCTTCCCATGAATGCATCTGACCAATGAACAGGGAGGAAACACTAAAATGAAAAGCGGTGACATCAGGTGACAGGTCCTGCACGGGAGGGTTACTCTTCAGCCAGCGTAGTTGACCTTGACTTGGTGCTGTTCCGTCATTTCCGGGGGGCTGAGTTATCTTGTTGGTTTTGTAAAAACAAAATGTGTCAACTGATACTTGTGAAATGACATTCTGCACACGGTTATTCATTGGAATTGTTGGTAACTGTAGAAGTCTGGAAATCATATCAAAATCCACCAACGATGAGCTAAACCATGGTACATTCATACAATAGAAAACCATGACCCCATCAGTAGGAAAGAAAGAAGGAAGTGTTGGCATTCTTATATGGAAAGCTCTCCTTGTAAATGCACAGCCTGGACTTCAGACTGTTACCCTACTTATAAATGATAAAAATAAATAAATAAGCAAACATAGAGAGTGGTAACATAGGTTACTTTTAGAAAGGGAAAGAGAGAGCCTGGGGGCAGGAATGGGAAGAATGGTCTTTACCACATGCTTTTTATGTTGTTTGTGTTTTCTATGACAGTATGTTTCATCTCTTCACACACACACACACACACACACACACACACACGTACACATTCCCCCCACCCCACTTTGGTTTATTTTTTAAGATATTGGAGCTTTCAGAGAAAGACAAATACCCTATGATTTCACTCATATGTGGAATTTAAGAAACAAAACAGATGAACATAGGGAAGGGAAGGAAAAATAAAATAAGACAAAGCATAGAGGGAGGCAAAGTATAAGAGACTCTTGATTACAGGAAACAAACTGAGGATTGCTGGAGGGGAGGGGGGTGTAGGGATGCGGTAACTGGGGGATGGGCACTAAGGAGGGCACGTGATGTGATGAGCACTGGGTATTATATGCAACTGATGAATTGCTCTACTCCTGAAACTAATACTCCACTGTATGTGAACTAACTTGAATTTAAATAAAATCTTGAATGAAAAAAAAAAATATTGCAGCTTTCCTTGGGGAACACCCATGAGTCTATCTGTAAAGCTTTCTATCTTTGAAGTGATGGGTTTTTTAAAATTCAAGAAGAGGGGCACCTGGCTGGCTTAGTCAGTAGAGCATGCGACTCTTGACCTTGGGGTTGTGAGTTTGAGCCCCAAGTTGGGTCTAGAGATTATTTAAAAATAAAATCTTTAAAAAAATTCAAGTATAAAAAATAATAAAAATAATTTAAAAATGTAAAAAATCAGTATAGGGGCGCCTGGGTGGCTCAGTTGTTAAGCATCTGCCTTCGGCTCAGGTCATGATCCCAGGGTCCTGGGATCGAGCCCCACATCGGGCTCCCTGCTCCTCAGGAAGCCTGCTTCTCCCTCTCCCACTCCCCCTGCTTGTGTTCCTGCCCTTGCTATCTCTCTGTCAAATAAATAAATAAAATCTTAAAAAAAAAAAAATCAGTATAATTAACATATAGTTCAGTATAGTCAAATATAACTAACATAGTTTCTGGTGTACAATACAATGACTGACAATTCTATACATTACTCAGTGCTCATCATGATACGTGTAACTTTTTTTTTAAAACCCACTCCTTCATCGTCTTCTCCCCAGCAACAACCTCTCCACTGTCTGCCATGATAAGTATACTCTTTTTTGTTTGTTTCAAGTTTTTACTTAAATTCTAGTTAGTTGACATACAGTGTAGTACAAGTTTCAGGAGACTTTAGTGATTCATCACATACATACAACACCCAGTGCTCATCATAACAAGTGCCCTCCTTAATGCCCATCCCCCATCTAGCCCATCCCCCTACCCTCCTCCCTCCATCAGCCCTCAGTTTGTTCTCTACAGTCAAGACTCTCTTTTGGTTTGCCTTCCTCTCTTTTTCTGTTTTTCCCCCTTCCCCTATGTTCATCTGTTCTGTTTCATGATAAGTATACTCTTATTCCCCTTCCCCTATTTCATGATGGGGCATTTTATAAGTTTCGCCAGGAAAAATATTTGGAATTATGGAAAAAAATATATAATATTTATCATTTTAACCATTCACAAATGTGCAATTTAGTGACACCAGATACAACATTCACAATGTTGTATACCCATCACCACTATCTACACTCAAATCATTTTCATGACCTCCAACTCTACACCCACGGAACACTAACTCTCCCTCCCCCCTCCTCCCTTCCCCTGGGATCTCCAGTCTACTTTCTGTCTCTATGAATTGGCCTAGTCTAGGTACCTTACATAATAGTGGAATCATACAATATTTGTTGTGTGTCTGTCTTCTTTCACTATCCCGTATCCCTTTTTAATTTTTAAAAAATTTTTATTTATGTATTATTTTCCCATACACACTTTCTAAAGGACACATCTACCAACTGGATCCGTAAAGTTGTGAAAGTCTGAAGTGTCCTTTGTGTTGTTAGAAACACAGAGAACAGACCTTGTGAAATAGGTGGACGTGCCTGGGACAAGGTAGCACCAGTTTCTGATGTTTCCTGGAAACCCCTTTGTAACTTTTAAAAGGTTAACTAATAGCCTAGCTTGCTAATGCCCTCCCTGCTCCAAAAATGACCTGAAATGGCCACCACTGTCCATGTGCTTTGGCTCACATAAGACAGGGTTCTTTAACCGGGGCTCCCAGGGACCTTGGGAGGGTCCAGAAGTCTTTTCTGAAATTGTATGCCAATTTGTGGTGTGTTGGCCTTGAACTTGAGCATTCCGATTTTCAAAGTGCTCTTTGAGCCAGTAAAAAAAAAAAAAAAAGTCTTAAGCACCATTGCTAAATGGAATCATTAATGCTGCCCCCTCCCACGAAACACATATAAAAGCTCTTCCTTCATCAACTGGTTTGTCTACATACGTGATCGATGAACCCACACCAAAAGACAAGCCACTGACATGGGCCCGATGAAAGAAGTCTCTGGCTTAAAAACATGACCCTCAGAAATCCATACTTAATATAAAATAATATGACACATGTGATTTGGTGACAAGGGAAAAGGATCATAGCACAAAGGTACATGAATGTAGAATTGTCACATGAGGAGATTGAGAGCTTTTCTCATTCACTTCATAAATTGGTACCGAGGACCTGCTCTGTTCAGGTCTAAGTGCTCAGGATAAGGCTGTGAATGAAACAATGTCTCCGCCCTATGGGGCTCCCATCCTCTTGGTAAGATTTAGACAACTAAGGAGTGAAAAGAGGTAGGACCCTTTTCAGATACTCCTAAATGCTTCAGTGAAATCGGATGGAGAGTGGCCGGATGTTTGCTTTTCTATAAGGTGGTTGGGGAATTTCTTTCTGGGGATAACACTTGAGCTGACTCCTGAAGGCCAAGAAGAGGCAGCCATGGAAAGAGTGGGGACAAGGGCACATTGGGCAGAGGGGACAGGCCGTGCAGCACCTCAAGCTGCCAAGGAGATGGGAGGTCCTGAACGCTGAGGGTGTCCGGGGCCCAACAGCCAGCCCTGCCTTTCACGGACTCCTCACACAGGGCTCCTTCCTCTTCCTCTTCAACACTAAAGTCCTTACCCTCTTCATATCCCATTCATCTTTCAGCAACCAGCACGATTCCAGCCCTCAATGTTCCTTCTCTTCCTACAAAATCCTTTTGGGCCCTTGATGGCTTCACTGCCTCACCATCTGTGTCAACATCTCATCGAGCCAAGAGAACTTGGAGCTCCTGGAGGAGAAGCATGTCTGCTCCTTCTTAATGGTCGTGGATGACAGACAACTAGGCAAACCTCAGAGATCAGGGTGGGCAGGACGCCCACGATGGCCACAGATGCCAGAGTGGCCTTTTTGACTGAGCCTCAGATGCAGAACGATCCTCAAATTTAGATTTGGCCATTATTTGCCAAACTGTGTGTTAAAACTATCTATTAAACACTTATATCATATATATAAAATATTTACCATCTTTTTTCTTTTAATACAGTAGGAAACACAAAAATTGGATGTGGCCCAGATTGCTCTTACCTGAAAGACCTAAGTATAAAGAGAACGAGTTCTAAAGGAAGCTGCTTGGGGTCAAATCCTAGGTTCATTTATTCTTGGCCAGATAAATTTGGTAAGTGCTTAACAGTTCTAAATATGGGGAACAACGGTGTCCCAGATGGATTATAATAGAGCCTTACCCATACCTAACTTAAATGAGGAGACTTGGGACTTCTTGAGTTGAGATTTGGGCAAAATTTTGGACTTTCAGTTGACACTGTGGTGGAAACTTTGGGGACCTTGGGGTGGGGTCAATCTATTTTGCATATGGGATGGACCTGGCTCTCTGGGAGCAAGAGGGTAGACGGTGGTAGAATGACCCCCAGACATCCTCATCCTGACCCCCCGAACCTATGATATATTAGCTCACACGCCACGAGACTTTACAGATAGAAGCGTAGAGTGTAGAGACACAGATGGTTTCTAGTTGCTTGAGTCCTTCCAAGGAGCAAAGAGAAGCAAAGAACAGCTCAGAGTGCAGACATACAGGACTCAGCCTGCCATTGCTGGCTTGAAGATGGACAAGGGGATCCCGAGCCAGGAATGTGGGCAGTCTCTAGAAGCTAGGGAAAGCGCCTGGGTGGCTCAGTTGTTGAGCGTCTGCCTTCGGGTCGGGTCATGATCCCAGGGTCCTGGGATCGAGCCCCACATCGGGCTCCCTGCTCGGTGGAGAGCCTGCTTCTCTGTCTCCCGCTCCCCACCTGCTTGTGTTCCCTCTCTCGCTGTCAAATAAATAAATAAAATCTTAAAAAAAAAAGAAAACACCCAAAAAACCAGATTCGACACAGAACTCACAGAAAGGAAATGCAGGCCTGCCGACATCTTGATTTTAATGCTGTGAAACAGACTTCTGACCCATGGAGCTCCAGGAAAATAAATCTGTGTTGCTTTAAGCCACTAAGTCTGTGGTAAAAGGTGTCAAAGCAGCAGTATGTAAAGGAGCAGCGACACATGACCTAATACATGAAGAAATTTCCCAGAAGTTAGTACCTCTAAACAACTTGTAACAATGCCTACCATGTAGTAAGCACTCAGGAAGGGGTTACCATCCTTCTCAAAGATGAGAGGGAAACAAAGATGTCATAAAGATATAAATAATTCTACAAGATGGTGTCAACAACCAAGCAACGGTCTACATAGAACCACCTTCAAAGGACTTTACTTTCTGAGTAAGTTTCTGGAAATAATCAATTCCAAGATTATGACAGGTCTTCCTAAAATGACTGCTGGAAGTCGGAGCAGCGAACTCAAAATACATATGCGGTCTTTGTAGGTAACATCAACAGGACAAACCAGCAAGCTGGACGGTGGGCCAGACGGGAGCGGTAGCCCCACTGGAAGGGGCAGATCTGAGCCCAGCTGACATCAATGAAAATGCAATGCAGGGGCGCCTGGGTGGCTCAGTCCGTTAAGCGACTGCCTTCGGCTCAGGTCACGATCCTGGAGTCCCTGGATCGAGCCCCGAATCGGGCTCCCTGCTCCGTGGGAAGCCTGCTTCTCCCTCTCCTGCTCCCCCTGCTTGTGTTCCCTCTCTCGCTGTGTCTCTGTCAAATAAATAGATAAAATCTTAAAAAAAAAAAAAAATGCAATGCAGGGACGTCAAGTTTTCAAGAAGCTAGAAATCTACACGTTGTTCTATGAAATCTCTTATTTTTAAATGCTGGGAACAATTCCCATTGAAACACAGACAGACCCACACATTATTTTCAGGCAAAACTGCTCATATTGGCCAACCACACGGGGGCCAGAGGCCCTGGACTTGGTATCTCTGGCCATTTAGTGAAGGCATGTGAAGCACAAAAAGGTAAGCTGCTTTGAATGCTTTTTTTTTTTTGGCCCTCTCAACACCTTATCTCATAAAAGCATCTTTTGCATGCTTTTGGTATCCCATTGAAATCTAAGAAAGTATGAATTAAATGAAATTCCAATCAAGTTAAACAGAAAGACAACTTTGAATTGTATTCAAATCCAGTTTTATTAAAATCATTTGGCAATTTTAGTGGTTATACAAAGTCTTTGACTAGGACCACTGGACACATTAGACATGAGTTTGTGTTTTTGGTTTGGCCTGGTTTTAGGGGTACAGGTAGTTCCCTAAAATCTTCTGCCCTCCCTTTCATTACCAAATGGCAAAGTGCCTTGAGTTTCTCTGTCTACAATATCCTGCTACTTATCGGACAGGAATTTGTCAAGTAAGACTGAAAAAATAAAATCCGTAGATTCAAAAAAATCTCTGCAAATATTAAGAACATACAAGGGATATGAAAGACACCTACATTTAGTCCTCCAAGTAACAAGGCAAGCATCTGATGTCTGTGGTTTCTTGTTTTTATTTATTGCTAATTACAATTCAGAGACCAAAGGGTTTCCAAACGCTCTAAAAATCTTCATTGAATTGTTGACATTCATTGACATTCCCCCCATACAGTTCCACTGAATTCAGAGGATAAAACCAGGACAGCACTTGAATTGGCCTTTACAATTACGAGCCCGTTTTTCCTTTAGTGTGTGATTTTTCTTCTGCAGTAGCTTGGAGTACTATCTGCTTGCTCAGTGCTTGACAATTAGCATCTGCCTTGCGGGAGATCTAAGTATTGGCTTCGTAAAGTGTATTATGGACAGCAGCTGCTGGAGGCATCCCTGTCCGGGGCAAAACTTTTAGCAGACCTTAAGCTAAAACCTTAGAGGATTTGGTGCTCCTTAGTTGTTCTCCAGGGATCCTGAAGCTGTCTATAAGAGACAAAGAAAGTTGTGTAAGAATCTTTACACAAGAACTTTCAGCCGGTTCCGAAGGAGTCCTTGCTTTTCTAGCCATGTATGAAAACTTGGCTTTGGCCAGGGAGCCCTGTTGTTTTGTTCCTGTGATAAGACTATCTCTTGGGGATTGGAATGCAGACAAGCTGGGCAATCACCTGAGAAAATTCTGCCCTCGCTTCCCTCCGAGGCGGTACTTTCTTAAGATTTGTGAGGATAGTTTCCAGTACTGGTTTTCAGGCATTGTCTATCTCTGGACATTCTCGTTATGAATTCCAGACCGTTCCCCTGAATGGCCAATGTATTTCACCAGCGGGAGAAGACTGGCCATACCCGATCACGGTTGGCCACCTGATTATTTTCAGGGGGAAACACTTATTCCTCCAGGAGAACACATTACCAGACTCTACTCTCACTGACTCGTGGCCTAAAAAATAGCACTGCTCCAGGAAAAAGCAGCCTGGCACTCAGAATAGGGCCTTGACTTTGGGAAGGTTAACTATGCGCGTGATCTGTGTTGTCCTAGTTCATAGGCCTGTGAACATTAAGTCACAGCAGAAGCAGTGAACATCAAATAATAGTTTTTATTCTTATTTCTCTAAGAAATGAAGGAACATCTTCTTTAGGAAAGAGCATACACTTTTAAGTTTCGCCACACATAACGCTTTGCATCTAATTTATGTTCTTAAAAAAATATAAGTGGCAAATGACCTCTCCCAAATTAAAGAAAAGACTTAGGATATAAGGGTCCCCTCCCCCACATTAAAGTTGCTCTCAGTCTTCACTTCAAGAATACTTACTGCGAGACATTCGGATAGTATCTGGGACCAAAAAAAAACCTCAATGCGTACAGGGTCACGTTGCCGACCCACAGAGCACTTAATCCCAGGAGAGAGAACTTCTACTTACAAACAGAGTCCTGATTCCAAATTTGCTATGGAATGTCATGGTGACTTTGTTTTTATGTCCTGTTCTTTGATCAAAGGCATGGCACGTATCAAACGGCGGGATGTACAAGTGAAGGCTCACGGCGGGTTCCGTGTGGCTAATGTTCTCTACTCGATGTAAGCCGATGGAATCTACATGACACCCAGGAAGGAGAAGCGGATAAAGGAGCTGAGATGACCGACAGGTGCCGGCAAAAGTTCTGCCAACCACGTGAGATCATAAATCAATCTGATACAGACAAGCAGTCACTTCGAAGGGACTTCCCAGTTAAAGATCGTAAGCAATGTGTCCTCTACTCTTTCCCGAAACCCCCCTACAATTGTATTAGAACAATTTTATTTTATTTTATTTTTTTAAAAGATTTTATTTATTTGACAGAGAAAGACACAGCGAGAGAGGGAACACAAGCAGGGGGAGTGGGAGGGGGAGAAGCAGCGGGGAGCCCGATGCGGGGCTCGATCCCAGGACCCTGGGATCATGACCTGCGCCGAAGGCAGACGCTTAACGACTGAGCCACCCAGGCGCCCCTATTAGAACAATTTTAAAAAGGCATCAACCCACAAAGACCAAAAAACAACAACAACAACAAAAAAACCCAACAGCAATGGGAAAATAGAAAACATCAATGAAAGCGTAAAAGTTTGAGGGCTTGAAAGTAGATGAATGGCTTTGCCAAGGACAGAAAGCTAAATCCTTAGCTCCCCGTGAGGAGAGCCCCAAATTAACCTGACTTCCATCTTGATATCATACCTGTATCTACGTATCAACAGCTCAGGGATGGCAGCTTCTGGAAATGAGGATGAAGATGGGGCGAAAAATCCAAGAACTGGTTGCAAGCCTATTAAGTAGAGGCTCAAATCCCTTTTACCACTTCTCTCCCTCATTCCCCTGAGTACAAGTCTGAGATCTATACTCTAGATAAAGAGTCTAACACATGAACTCAGGACCGGTGGATACCAGGTGAAAAACAGGTGATGTTACCAGGTGACCTAAGTGATCATTTACCTACTGAATGGTACGATCCCTGCTTTCTTCCCCACCTAGCTGCCAGAATGCTGCCAGACAGGATTCCACCCCCCCCTCCTCCCCAGCCCGACAGAAGATGGGAAGCACCTTCTCAGGGGATCTGATCGGCTCTAGAACAAAGCTCTTCAAGATATCGCTACTGGTTGTTCCTCAAGGAGAAATGTCTGCCAGATTATCCTGGAGGGAAGTCTAGTTGACACACACCATCCATGTGTTCAGAGCTACCAGTTAACTTTTTTTTTGTCCCCAGTTTCAAATATTAGCATACAGCCAAGGCCACGAGACAACTGAGCAAGGCCTCTAGTAGTAGTAAAGACAGGGTCCAGAGCACCCCCCGCCCCCACCAAAATGCAGACCCTTGAAACAGACACTGCTCAGGAGAAGACTTAAAAATTTTTTTATGATTAATATCCTCAGAGAGAGAAGCTCAATACCACAAAAAGGACCAGAGAACAAAAGGAGTTTCAGAAACAAAAAGAAATAGCTGAAACAAAAACCTGAATAGAAAGGTTGGAAGAAAAACTGAGGAAGCTAGAAAAGACTCAAAGAACAGAGAAATAAAAAGAGAAAATAGGAAAGAAAAAAAAAAATCAGATGGCTAGTTCAGGAGGTTTCATATCTGAGCAATAAGAGGTTCAGAAACAGAACCAAAACACCAAAACCAAACAAAACCCCAAAGAAATAACTTGAGAATATTTTGACTAGAAGGACACAGATTTCCAGAATTAAAGAACCCACAGACTACCCAACACAATGAATAAGAGTCATGAATCAAGGTACAGGACTGTAATACTGGGGATAGGAAAAGATACCAGAAATTCCAAAGTTTCTAGAAAGAAAAAATAATTACACAGAAAGATTCAAGAATCAGAATGGCACCAGGCTTTCAAAAAGAAGACAGATTGGAAACGAAAAGTCAAGGGATTACCTTCATAGTTCTGAGAAAAGATCCTAGGTCCTAATTCCACATCAGGCTAACTTACCAATCAAGTTGCGAGGGTAGAACAGAGATTTTTAGATACATGAGGTCTCAAAAACTTACTTTCCATGAACCCTTTCTTTCTCATAGAGCCAATGAAGATATCTTCCACCAAAGTAAGAGCACGAACCAAGAAGGAAGCAGACAAGTGATCAGGAAAAAAGGGGATCAGTAATGGGAAGGAGCACAGGGAATGCCTGCATGATGTGAGGGGACCCCAGGATGGCAGGTGAGCCCTGGCTGAGAGACTGATCAATTCACATTGAAGTAAGTCTAAGGGCGCTGGGGGAGAGGAAGGAAGGAAGGAAGGAGGGGAGGGAGGGAAGAGAGGAAAGAGAAAATACTCAAAAATATGTTGAGAAAAAATTTCTTGTTAGGAGAGAGTTTGAGGTGTAATCAAGGAAGGAATTCAGTGTTAATTAGTGTAGTTAAGGTAGGCACCAAATTATGATTTATACTTTATGATCTGGCTCCATGAGCTCGTATAAGACAACAGCAAAGCCTAGAAGGTGAAGACTGAGGTTCTATCCCAGCTATAGTTAGACCACCTTCCAACAACTCACAACTTCTGGGATCTTTAGCCGTTTTCCTCATTTCCCAAAATGGGACGTAATTCTCGGATATGCAGACTTTGTGGTTCTATAGCTTACTGCTCATGATAGACCGGCTTAAGCACACTTTTGAACCTAAGTTCTACATTCTTAAGAGATGGCCACCCTTACACAAATTGTTTGTTTCTCCAATTGCAAGTGCATACACTACTCAATGCAAGCTGCACAATCCTGCAGTCACAGCCCCCACAAAACCTAGTCATCGTCCTTTAGAGAAGCCCCTGAAACTCTTGTCTGGTATCTACTGTTAATAATCCCAGCATCCATCCATCCATCCACCCGCCCATCCATCCATCCATCCATCCGTCCATCCATCCGTCTTTGCCTCCTTTCCTTATGCCCATGGTGTACCATCTCTCACAATAACCTTGGACCTTTCTTGGTGATACTTACCAATGCCAGTTTGGTCTAGGCATGTCTACCATTTGCCTTTATGTAATTTGGTCTCCTTGTCTCAACTTTCTTTTTTCTCCACCCCGTGTTGCACGGAATCCATCAAGATACTCCCAATAAAATTCTACTGACCAAAGCAAGCTCTTACTTTCAGCTGGTTTTGGAGGCCCCAGGCCCTCATCTCACTCTACTCTCTTCCTACTCCTGTCCAAGCCCATTCTCCCTTGTCTCTAGCAAGACCATTCCGGAACTTTTCATTCTTTGTAATGATTGTGACTTCCCTTCCCTCACATTCTTCCCTGTACTCGAAACACCGTTCCCACCATCAGTACCCATCTGCACCCCTCCTGCATCGGTAAAAATCAAGAGTTGAACTCTCGAGGCTTTTCATCTTGTGGGCAATTCGTCTACAGAAATATTTAGCTTTTCCCACCCAATATTTTACCGACTGGCAAAATTTCCCAGAAAAATCAGAATTTCCCACTTCGGTGGAAAAGGAATTTGAACCATGTGGCTGGAACTGAGTGGCCATCACTGTCCCCCTTAGTGTGGCTGGAACTGAGTGGCCATCACTGTCCCCCTTAGACAGTGTGGCTGGAACTGAGTGGCCATCACTGTCCCCCTTAGATAGTGTGGCCTGCACACACCAGGACCCACAGCCTTATTCTTGGCCTGTATGACTCACTTACCTTACCTGCTTGGCTCCTATAGGTTTTGCACTGAAGACCCTTGAAAAAAAGCTTACCTCCTCTTTAAGACCTAATCTAGTTTCACAAAGACTCTGGGACTCTAGCTGAAAGCAATTATTCTGAAAGGCTTTTTGGCTTCACTGGGAGGAATACAGGCAACAAAATTGTTCCAGGAAATTTGGTATGTCTTATATATACCAACCCTCAGATAAAAGCTTCCCGCCACATAAGAAATGGACCCCTTTGTGTTTTGTGAATGGGGGAGAAAATTTCCCATACTATCTGACCTTTGTAAGTGGCTTACATTCTTAAACTAATGAACAAATTCAGGTCAAGTGTCAAAACTAATATGGGACTTTAAGAGACAAGAAAAAAGTTGCATGGCCAGAAAAAAATCTCTGTAGTATTTTATTTTACATCAATGGGATGACATCCCAATTAAGAGTACGGGCTTTGGAATCAAATGGCTTGAGTTCAAATCCTGACGGGCACTTAAAAGCTGAGTGACTCAGACGAGTTATTTATTGTTCCTGTATGTTGGCAATCTCATCTATAAATGGGAATCAAAAATGATCTCCCACCACCTTTAACAGGCTTTTTGGAAAGTTACTATCTCCTTTAGAAATACAGATGTTAATCACAGCCTCTTCTGAAAAGCATCTGGCTCTCCCAGATCACATTTAGGAGAAAGAATGAATTCTTGGTAGAGATCTATAAATCATTGGTAAATAATGTGCTCTATAAAGATTCCCTTGAGAACATGCTTTTAAGTCTGCTGTATGTATTTTATAAAAACAGGGACTAGCCAGCATTCTTAATCATTTCCAGAACATTTCCTTACATTTTCTAACACAAAGACTAATATTTCCAACCTGGCCTCACTCCCTTATTAAGAGAATCTACTTTTGGGGCACCTGGCTGGCTCAGGCCACAGAGCATGCGACTCTTGACCTCAGGGTTGTGGGTTTGAGCCCCATGTTGGGTGTAGAGATCACTCAAAAATAAAATCTTTAACAAAAATAAAAATAAAAGAATCTACTTTTGTAAATTCATATTCGATGCTAACTGTCCTCAGACTTGGCAGGAAATGACTTTTCAGTGCATCTACTGCACGTATTTTGAATAAAGTGATTCTAACTCAGATGCAAAGCTTAAAAAAAACAAAACCTACTGCTTTTAGATCATTTTCCAAGTATCTGAAACCATGACTCCATGAACCAAAGTCTGCTGGACGTGGGCAAGTAAGCAGTATTTCAGAAGGGAGTTCAAGGCTTTTCCCACTTGCCCTTAGAAAAAGGTATTCGATGTTAGTTACCGTTGATGTAGGCACACTGGTTTTCTCTCAAGATTCTTTCAGACTTCTTGATCATCTCGTTGGATTTTTTGTCAGGCCAGGCAAATAAGGTCTCCTTTAGATTTCCCTGCAGCATCTTCAGAAAGCAGTGGGAGTCGGTGTGATCATGGATACTGCTACATATAGACACAAAAAGACAACGGAACTCAGTGGATGGTCCAGCAGCACCCAGAGCCGCATTAACACTCTGCCCAGAGCTGATTACTGCTGCACACTGTCGAGAGGACGGGTCACAGACCATTTCAGCTGGCTTTGTAAATGTCATCGATTTGTAATTCACAGCGTTCAGGGCAACACGTAACATACTCTGTCTTCCGTATCGGTGCATATACGGGGTGCAATGCTGATGCATAACCGAAGTACAGAACAGTGCGTTTTTAAAAATCGGGTTGTACTACTACTTTGATAACAGAAATACAAAACCAGCAACCTTTTATCTTCTGCAAGACACAGCTTTTAAGAACTCAATTAAGCTGGGCTACAACTCGATTATAAAACCTCAGAGACATTTGAGAAAGGATAAAGATAATCATCTCTCATAACTGCATCACACTTGTAAGATCACTTTATAGTGGGTTTTTTTGCCCCCCCAGGCCTTTTCTCTTTTCTCCTGCCTTTGGGGGACAAAAGGTATGTGTGTTAACACCCAGACGTTCTACTGCCATCATGTTAATATTTTGTAGATTTAGAGTACCCTACCTGTGATTAACTCCCAACAATGGAGGGAGAACGGAAATATACTGGATTTGCAGAAAATATTTATTCATGTAACCTTGGGCTAATAAAAGGTATGAACCTGTATATGTTATTAGCATTTATCTTCTATGTTGAATGCATAAAACCATAAGAACTCATTTCCTAAACCCACAGAGCCTAGTCCTACTCTTGACATAATCTGCTTTCAAAAAATATTGAATGAATGAAAACAATGCCATTCTGTATGAGTAAAATCCTCTATAGACCTAACTCCCCCCAAACCTCATAAATTCAGGTCTCCTCTCTCCCATCAAAAACGGGTCTGCCAGTATTGTTTTTACCATTCTCAAAAGCCCGAGGAGGATCTGTTTACAGAGATAACAATACTCACAAGTGTAGAAACTAGGGACAAATTAAGGAACCAAGTTTCAAAGAATTGGTATTAGTTTAAGCTGCCTTGCCCTCTACATAAAAAACTAAAAAGAAAGTAAAAAAAGGCAAAGACAGTAAACAATTAACTTGAAGTAGCAAGAAATTTTCTGAATTTGTGAATTGCTCTTCTGGGTCCAAATGTGGACCCTTTCGTCTTTGGTCCCATAACTGTTTACAGACTTCAAAGCACCACAAAGGTCAAGTTTTAGCAAAATTCCGTATACATTTAACTCTACAGAAGACACAGAGAGAGAGAGAGAGAGAGAGATTAAGTTAAACTGGTTACTACCTCCTTCGATTTACTACTCATTTGGGGGGCTGGTTTTGATATACATGGTGTATGCCTAAACCCCTGATGTTAATTCCCATGAGAATTTCTGTTGGGACATTTTGAACAAATAACTGTATCATGAAATTTGTTAATGCTCCCAAGACCTGTAGCCATTCTGGTACTGGCCTTTTCTTAGGCTGGACTAGATCATCGACTAAGCATCTGCAAATGAATTAACTGTATTACCTGCCATGTCCTTCACCCCAACACAGAATCATTAGGTTGAATTTTCCATTTCCTTCATCCACAAGATTTCGAGTATACCTGAAAGGAAGGTATTCAGAAGTTTGAATCTGGTTGATGAAATACGCATTGGGAAAAAGAAGTGTGTCACAAAGTACGGCTCACTTACAAAAGTGAACATTTCTACCTCTAAACAACTTTAAATGTGGTTTTCTAATTAGAAAAATCCAGCACAAATGAAAACAAGTCATTTTTTCAGGTCATTTTGGACATTTTTGTATTTTGTATCACCACGTTTATAACTGCTCTGTTGTAATTAATGGCACAAAAAAGGTAAGGGGGGGGGAGCAAATTCCTTGATTCTCCTCCTGACGGCCTCGAACTGATAAAAAGAGTAAGTTTCTTACAGAGGTATTTACAAAGTACATTACGGCTCCAGGCAAGAATGTTGCTATTTTTTTTTTTCCCTTCCTCCCTGTAGCTAAACCAGAACGTAAGAAACAAGTTTCATTAAATAGCTGTTTCTAGAATTCTCCTTAGTATTTGCTATAACCCAAACACAAACCACATTCAAAAGCACTCATAATGGAAAATTCCTCCACAAATAGGGTGGGGATTGACTTAAGTATACAACAAAGGACACTCCATAGGGAAGTAAATAACACTCTAAACCTTTTCCAGGAGAAACCAGTAACTGGCCACAAAAAATCCCAAATCGAAAGGACCACAAGCACACCATCAGTAAAACAAAAACCAAAA
Source organism: Mirounga leonina (assembly GCF_011800145.1). Taxonomy (NCBI): domain Eukaryota; kingdom Metazoa; phylum Chordata; class Mammalia; order Carnivora; family Phocidae; genus Mirounga; species Mirounga leonina. The sequence goes on from NW_023270426.1 coordinate 2,580,435, forward strand.
CCCACTTTTAAAGTTTCTCTTGGTCGAAAAGGTACCATCCACACCATCTAGTTAGCAAAGTTTGATATAAATCATGACATTCACTTAGATTTTTTAAGACAAGGAATCTTTCTCCCATATTTGGGGGAGTGTTTGATCACACGGTCCTCTGTTCGTTTATGTCCTGAATGCCCCTTCCTCCCTTTTCCTCCCCAGGCAGGAGGCCAGGTGCTGGCAGAGCGGGAGCACGGAGAGAAAGGTGATCAGTAAGTGCTTTTTAGATGTCAGTCATCCTTACTTGGTAGCCCTTGATGACCTCGCAAGGGGCTGTGCACACAGCCTTTAATTCCCAATAAACTCCACTTTTGGTGTCAGGATACTCTTTTTCTCCCTCTACCAGTCTTGGGGTCACCCCCCTTGCCTCTCTGGAGCTATTTCCAGAGACGTTACCATCTGGCTCACACTAGAACATTCTGTCTTGGTTTGTCTGCACTGGCTTTCCCAAGGTCAGAGATCAGAATCCTTTGCAGTGCTGGACACCTAGGCCATGCAAAAAAAATACTATCAAAATGATTTGCACTGTCCTACATCTCTCCCTCCACACTGCCCCAGCTGCCCACCCAGGACTGCATCGTTATTTTAGTTGCACTTCCGGATGCCTGTGCATAGATCAACACAAATGCTTGCATTTCAAGTGACTCAGAGCTTATCAATCAAGAGGAACTGAAAGCCCCTGGAAATGCCATTGTTCTGAAGATTCAGAGCCCTTCCAGCCTACCGTGGTTGGTGAATTTCACTTGGTCAATGATCTATCTAGGCTGAGGGCAGGCGCCACGCATCAGCTGGAAGGTTAGTGGTTGTTTGGAGTGAGGACTCGGAATAATGATGCTAATTTGACTCTCGGGGCTCCTACCTGATATAAGTCTGACCCAGTGCAGGTAATCCAACCTTTTTTTTTTTTTTTTAATTTTTTTATTCTTATGTTAATCCCCTTACATTACAACATTAGTTTTAGATGAAGTGTTCCATGATTCATTGTTTGTGCACAACACCCAGTGCTCCATGCAGAATGTGCCCTCCCCAATACCCACTACCAGGCTAACCCATCCTCCCACCCCCCTCCCCTCTAGAACCCTCAGTTTGTTTTTCAGAGTCCATCGTCTCCCATGGTTCGTCTACCCCTCCGATTTCCCCCGCTTCATTCTTCCCCTCCCGCTACCTTCTTCTTCTTCTTCTTCTTTTTTTTTTCTTAACATATATTGCATTATTTAATCCAACCTTTTTATTGCCTACCATTCCTCATCTGTAAAACAGTTGGGTAAGAATTGTACCTATCTCACAGAGGTGTCATGAGCTAAATGAGTTAACATGGTGTATTAAACTGCCTGGAAGAGTACCTGGCCCAGAATAAGCCCTCACTTGGAGCTAGCCGCAAAATTAAAAAGTGGACTCTGCTGCTTTACTGGTAGCCACAGAAGGATAGGAACCAAAGGAACTTCCTGGAGGCACGTACAAGTGGAAAATGGGATCTTAAGCAGGCTTCGCTGTTGTATTTCAAATCCTAAAATACAGAGGAAACAGCCCTTGCCGACAAACACACTTACCTACGTTTAGGTAGGGTGACTAAAAGGAACTGCTCCCAAGGAAAACAATCTCTGCTTATTCTTATCTTTCGAGTATTTTTCTCTACCTACCCTCAGCCCAACCAGCCATAAAGACTGAATCGCTAGCTGCCCTTCAGAACAGAAAACCCTCACCCTTCAGGGGGGGATCAGGTTTTACTTCCGGCGCTAGAGGATTGGTAGAGAGATTCATTTTTACTTATATCACGAAGCCAGAGCTGCAAAGGACCATCTGACTCCAGCACATCTGGGAAGCAGCGGTCTCCCATTTACATTCCAGAGCCTCAGAACTAAGGATTCGAGAAAGCATATTGCCTGGGGGCTGAAAGGGAAGCACTCCTTGAATTCACAACCCTGAGAGTGGGTGGAAATAACCCCACAGCCCTGCAAGTTAAATGGGTCTGGGAGGGTCAGCATGAGCTGAAAGCAGCTATTTTATCGTGGCAAAAATGGCTGTTGGCAGGTGCCCGGCCGCGGGCGACCGACTGATGGAGAACTGGCTCGGGGGACTGTGTCCTCCACCGCCACCCCTTTCTCGGGATGGCTGACGGAGTTCTCTCCAGGGAGCACGCTCCGTCCCCCAGGGGCGGCGGGCCGGGAAAGCCCAAGCGCGTGGGGCCACCGCGGGCGGGGGGGGGGGTCTCCCCGCACCGCCGCGCCCGAGGCGAGCGAGCAAGCCGGAGGGAAGAGCACAGCTCCCGAGGCCGAGAGAAGGAGCGGAGGTTTGGAAGCGTCCGGATGGACCGGCGAGAAGAGGGCAAAACACTTCGCAGCGGTGCAGTGGCCTCCGCGCCCGGAGCCTTCCGCAGTCTCCGGCCAGGCCGGGATGCTCCGCCTCTGGGCCAAAGCGCCGAGCGCCAGCCCCGCGGCTCGAGGCCGAGAAGGCGCAGCGCGGGGCTGCGGGAAAAGGCTGGCGAGCGGCCGGAGGGTGGGCGCCGCGGGGCGTCGGAGCCCTGCGCGCGAGCTCTCGGGGCCGGGGCTAGGGCGCGCTCACCGGTACTGGTCGAACTTGGCGTACGCCGCCCACTCGGCGGGGTCGCTCTCGTAGGCTTCCAGGACGGCCTGCACCTCCTCCACGTTGACCTCCTCGCCGGCGAAGAGCTGGTGCAGGACGCGGATCAGATCCTCCAGGGTCCGCGGCTTGAGCACCTCGGTCTGCTCCATCCCTCGCCGGGCTGGCGGCGCGCGCGGCTCTCTGCTGGGCGGAGCGCGGGGGAGCGGGGGGCGAGGGACCTCAGCTGCTGGCTGCACAGCTGCGCGCGCGGGCGCACGCACACCCACCCACCCACACCCACCCACACACACACCCACCCCAGACGCTCGAGCGCCACAGCTAAAGAGCCCCCCACCGAGATATCAAGAGGCACCCCCAGGTCCCCCAGCAGCGTGGCGGATCCGGGCTCGCGGTAGAACTCGCCGCGCGCACAAATCAGGACCGAGTCGGCGGGGTCCGGCGGCCCGGCCCTTTTTAAGCTCTCGGAGTCGGCGGGACTGTACCAACGGCCCTCGGAGGGTGGGGAGAGGCGGGGAGCGACCTGGGGACCGTGGCGGAGGCGGCGGGAGCGTGCGGACAAGGTCCACGCACGCCGCCCCGGGTCCCCTCTTCCCTCCCCACCCCCCGGCACGGCGGCGCTCCCGGGGACCCCGGCTCCGCGTCCCCGCCGCCTCGGTGGGCTTCTTGCCGTCCCCCGCCCACCTCGGCGCGGCGCGTTGCGTCCGCCCATCCTGGCCCCTCGGCTCCGCGCCCCCCTCCACTCGCGCGTCGCCGCCGCCCTGGGAGGCTCCCCGCCGCGCGGGTCGGCGATGCGGGGACGTAGACCGCAGAGGGTCAGGAGAAGGCTGGGGCGGGGCGGGGGGCGCGCTGAGGAGGGGGGAGGGAGGGGCCCTCCCTTCCGAATAGAAGTGGGAACTGAGAATTGCTTGCGAAGGTGGACGAGGGCGTCCACTCCCTAGCTGGAGAGCTCCTGTGTCGTCGACTGAAAGTATCCAGAACAGGTTCCAGGCCAGGTGGAGGAAAAAAAGTGGAAGTCTGTCTTGGAAAAAACATCTAAATGTACTGTACCGAAAATACAATTTTCACAAAGGACACTCGGGTCTCGAGCAAGACGAGGGAGACGTTGGGAGGCCAGGGAACCCCTCTTCAGTTTTAAAATCAAACACTGCCTTTAAAATAATGTATTCGGTGCAGAGACCGGATGTATCATTAATGGCTTCTAAAGCAGTAATTTAAAGGGTTCTAAGGAGGCTTTTAAAATCAAATCGAGGAGTGCACTTGAAAGAGCCTACTGGTTAGGGAAACGTGTCTCTATGCTGTGCAGGGCACTCAGCACGGTTTGTGAAGGACACGAAGTGAGTATGAATGAAAATAAGTGTGAGGGACAGAAGAAATGCAAGTATAGATTCATTGTCTCATTATAAACGGACCCAGGGAATAATTCGGATTCAAGGTTATTGAAAGCCTAAATTTCTCAAAGACCAGTCTTTCCCCACTCCCCCACCCCCATTTTGCTTCAATGTATGTGTGTCTACATATTTACATTTACTTGTGCCACCCAAAGTCTTATTTTAAACATCTCTGTTTTAAACTGATTACACTGTAAGTATTCTAATAATGTTGTTAGGGAGTAAAAATGACAGTGCAATCACCATTGTTCAAAAAGAGGTAGAAAGCGCCTCAGAAGCCAACCTTTTGTGATATATATAGGTTGCTGAGAGGTGGTTAACTGAAGTATTCTGGGGCAGAGTACTTTGTACACTTTTTATTGTTTACTCGAAAAAATTTTTTATTCTTATGTTTTCTATTGAGTCTCCGAATTACTTCATTTTAGCTATCCTAATCTACTTTCACTGGCTCTTCTTGACCTTCAAAGACTTCAAGAATCCTAATATAGCTGCATTCACACATTCATATTCATTGCCTCTCTTCTCTACATCTTCCCACAAACAGTTTCATTGGTCATTTCTATGTGGATGCCTCCCACTTCTCCCTAATTTTATATACTGAGAGCAAGTTCTATTTAACATGGTTTGACACCTAAAATGCAACATATTTGAAACTCCTTTCAAGTGTGCTTTTCAACTCCGGTAGTTTCTATTTCTGCAGAGAGGCTACCTAGGCTCAAAAACCACATCCACCATGGTCTACCCCTTTCCTTGCTTCATTCTCAAACCCTTCTACCAAATGCCAATTTTTGTACCTCTGTATACTTCATGATTTCCTGCTTTTCTATTCCTATTGCTACTACACATGCTCAAGCATCTATTTTGGATAGATTATTGTAGACCTCCTAAACTGGATTCCTTGGTTCCAGCAACCCCCCCCCCCCCGCCCGCCACCGACCTTGGGGTGAATCCTTTATTCACAGCCACTAGATTCATTATCCTAAGGCAACAACTAATGATGTCATTTCATAGTCAGGTATTTTCAGTAACTCTTATTTCTAATACACAATGTTTGTCAGTCTGGCATTCGAAGTTTGCCACCTTTTGCCATTTTTCTTTTTAAAACAAATATGATCTTCCAGTGAATTAGTGACTATCTCTTGTGTTTACCCAATCCATTCTTTTGCTTAAGCTTTTCCTTGTGACTAGACTCTAGAAGGCCATTTCCATATATCCAAATCTTACCTTAAGTCTTAGCTCAAATGCTTTTCTCTCAAGTGAGCTAGCTGTATCTCACCCTGAAAAGGGGCGATAATCAGTATCCTTCTTAGGGCACTTACTACGTCAGAGCATGTAATGCTGTTGCTTATGTGAATCATAACATGACACGCACAACATTTAGGACAGGCTCTGCTTACATTTTACTTTTATATCCCCCTCAGTGCCCGGCACACTGTGCCTTGTGTATGCATGAATGACAAAGTTAGGAAAAACAGAGGTAATTGGCTAATTTGACTGCTAGCTAGGTTTTCTTTAGGGATCCTGGGGTAGTGAGTTCAAATCCAGCAGACTTCTCTCAATTGCTTTTGGTTTCTGTGCAAAGGACACCTGAATTCTTCCCAGAACAGTTACACTGCTGAAAAGGAGGAGGAGGAAGAGGAAGAAGGGAAGTAGTATTTCCACAGTACTTGGCATTGCCCAGGGCAATTTTCAGACACTGACATAGGGTAGATATCCACAGCAGGGAACAAGAGTTACTAAAGGTCTGGAAGTAATGGTCTATCCATCTATTCAACACATTTTTTAAAAAAGCATGTGCTATATGCCAAGAATTCTTCACAAAATGAAGTCTCTGCCCTTAAGGGGCTTATGCTCTTAGGAGGTGTGGGGGTGGGGGTGAGGAAGGTAGACACCCAACAAATATTATAGTATGCAGGGAGAAATGGGCACGTAATGTACACAAATATATAATGGAGACAAATACAGCAGGAGAAGCTGGATAGAGAGGGTGGTGAGGAATTGTCATTTTAGGGGAGTTCAGGGGAACACTTTTCTGATGAAATATTTCAGCAGGGACTGAAGGAAGTTAGTGAGACTTGTAGCTGGAGGGGGAGGGGGGGAGTTTACAAGTAAACAGTTAAATGCAAAAGCCCTGGGAGGAAATACTAAGTGCTTGTTGAACATGGATGTGGGCAGCGGGGCGTGGAAGTAGGGACTACAAATCAAATACGCCCTCACAGAACAATGGAAGCCATTGAGGGATTTTGGCCAGAAAGCAAGCAGATCAAGGGAAGCCAATTAGATGGCTATTAAACAACAATCTGAGTGAGATAACAGTGGCTTTGGCCAGAGTAGGGGCAGAAGAGAGGAGAAATGGTTGCTTTTCTAACAGGTTTTGAAGGTAAAGGTGTCAGGATTTGCAGAGATTTGAAATGCGCTGTTAGAGAGGGATCCAGAATGAGTCAAGATGGGGCGCCTGGGGGGTGGGGTGGGGGGCTCAGGTCGTGATCCTGGAGTCCCAGGATGGAGCCTCCAGCCCCGCTCCCTGCTCATCGGGGAGTCTGCTTCTCTCTCTCCCTTTGCCCCCCCAACCTCTCATGTTCGCTCTCTTGCTCGCTCACTGTCTCAAATAAAATCTTAAAAAAAAAAAAAAGAGTCCCAACGACTGGAAGGAACAGATTTGCCATTGACTGAGAGGAGATTTAGCATGACTGGGGGTGGGGATGAGGCAAAAGATAAGCTTTAAAGATCTAGGCAGTAGAACAAACAGTAAATAGTTGGCAGAGGCGGGAGGAAGACAGGAAGACAGTTGTGTAAGGAACAGAGCCATTTCAGAACGATGGGGCCTTCTTTATGGCGATGGCCACACGCTTCATGTGTATCCGCTGTTGAGGACAGAGAAGGAACTGCGGATCTGTAAGGACTCCCCTAACTTGCTCAAACATACATGTTTTGTTTTTCATTAACTTTAGGTAAGAAAACAGAGGTACATCTAGTATCTGGTACCAAATCTTTTTACTTTCCATTATTTCTAAAAACTCAAGTTAAAAACATTCAAGTTCAGTTTAAATCTAAAAACCTGCCTAATTAGAGCAAAAGTGCCGAGAATAGGGATCTTGTCTTATACCAAAGCTGAGGGCGTAATAGGCACTTAGTATGTGAGTCAACAAATGGAAGGTACAGTAAGAGTTGTTTCAAGGCTTTCGATAGGTTTGGCCTAACTGCCCCTTGAAGATGTAGTGTTCATTCATATTTCATGCACCAAGAATATGACAGTACTTATTTCCCCACAAATTTGCCAATATTGACAGTCACCGTGCTTTCCACAACTGCTACTGTGGTAGGTGACAAATAGCATCTCGTATTTATTTGGGTAAGTAATGGGGTTCTGCACTTTTTGTGCTTTATTAGGCATGTTATTATAAATTTTTTTAAAATTTGAATTCCAGTATAGTTAACAGTGGTATGTTAGTTTCAGGTGTACAAAACAGTGATTCAACAATTCCATACATCCCCTGGTGCTCATCCTTAAAGTGCTTTCCTTAAATCACCATCACTACTTCACCCATCCCCCCACCCACCTTTTTTCTTTTATGAATTGCATTTTAATATTTTTGCTCAGTTTTCAGGTTTTTTTTTTCTTTCTCCAACTGAAATGAGTTCTTCATACACACTGGGTACTAAAACCATTCATATGTTGTAAATATTTTCCTTTATCTTCCACCATATAAAAATTTAAGATTTATTTCCTTTAATGTTGCTTTGCCACATTAAATATCTTGCAAGTCACATTTAAAAAGTTCATTCAATATATAATGAATTACTGATTATATATAAGAAAATGTACTAAATATTATGTGTGGGCAACCAAATAAAAAACCAAAAAGCATCCTATTTTCAGGCACGTTACAATCACGAAAGGTTGTTATATGCACATTTATAATACAGTATGCAGTAGGGCTGTAATAGTGGAAGTTCGCTGGGAGTGCTCTTATGAGGGAGAGAGTATCCTGAATGATTTAGACAGGCTTTAAGGAAAAGTTAAAATCAGAATTAGGCAGAGAGGTAAGATTTGAAGCGGGGGAAGTTCTACGCAAGTGAACTGCATGAGCAGATATAAGACGCAAAGCACGAGGCGCATTCAGGGAACAGTGGGTAGTCCAGCGTGGGTTGGCTAATATTGTAGAGAAAGAGAATGACTACACCTGCTGAATTGTTTTGAATACTTTCCCATCCATTATGTGGTCTGTAGCTGACTCCCCCAGTGCCAGAAGTGGTAATTACCCAGATTAGTAGAATGCTTGGGAAATGAAACAGAAGCTGTAGAAAGGGCGATTTTCATTTTCATACCCCTTGCACACCAAAGACCAGCCCACTTTGGTTCTGCACAGATGAATCAGGTTGACTAAGGCCCTATAATCTAAGGCATAGTCTGCACTTTCAGTTCTCTAAACTAAGTAGGTATTTAAGGTCCCCTGAGGGTTTAAAACATCTAGGAAATCATAGATGCCACGAAGTATCGAAACTTATTTGGATCACTGATAAACATTCTCAGCTTACCTTAGACCCTAAACATGGGTAACTCTTGATGAAATCCCTGGCACAGATTCGGCTCAGGTCATGATCCTGGAGTCCCGGGATCAAGTCCCGCATCGGGCTCTCTGCTCGGCAGGGAGTCTGCTTCTCCCTCTGACCCTCCTCCCTCTCATGCTCTCTGTCTCTCATTCTCTCTGCCTCAAATAAATAAATAAAATCTTTAAAAAAAAAAAAAAAAGAAATCCCTGGCACAGATACCGTCAAAAGCGGAAGCACAGTTCTCATTATAGATGTTCCGTGGGCTCTGGGGCACCATTGCACAGTAGGACAAAGCATGACATTGCAGACATCGATTTTCTCATAAACACTGGAAACTTAGGGCGCCTGGGTGGCTCAGTTGGTTAAGCGATTGCCTTCGGCTCAGGTCATGAGCCTGGAGTCCCAGGATCGAGTCCAGCATCAGGCTTCCTGCTCAGCAGGGAGTCTGCTTCTCCCTCTGGCCCTCCCCCCTCTCATGCTCTCTGTCTCTCAAATAAATAAATAAAATCTTTAAAAAAACAAAAAACAGAGGAAACTTAAAATATAACTGGAAGGGTTCAGTGCCCCCCAACCCCCGGGTTCAATTGCAATTAAGACAGTTTAAACCAGGTAACTGCAAAAATACCTGTGAACTGTATTTTAGTTTCTAGTCACTCAATAACTTGTGAGATCCAGGCTTAAAAGTAAATGTTGCAAGGTCTGCATGGAATGATTAAATCCTTTGGGTAAGGATTTAAGAGATAATAGTGTAAATAAGATTTGAAAAAAATGTAGCGAAGTCCTATATATTCTTCAAGGTTATTAGAGATGAAAACAGGCAAGGTGTGGGGGCACCTGGCTCAGTCAGTTAGTCTCCCTTTGGCTCAGGTCAGGATCCCAGGGTCCTGGGATCGAGCCCAGCATCAGGCTCCTTGATCAGTGGGGAGTCTGCTTCTCCCTCTGCCTCTGCTCATGCTCTCTTTTGCTCTAATAAATAAATTCAAACTCAAGCAGTTCTGATTGCTGAGGTAGTATCCTATCCCCTGAAACCTTAGTGGCAAATTTAATATAATTTAAACACATTTTTGCTACATGTTAAATATATATATGCATATAAATAAATAAATATATTCACACCCTTCAATAAACTGTAAGTGGACAAAGCTGGAGAACAGATCTTTTCTATATCCAACTTATTTGACTCAAAATATACTTCACAGCTCTCAACCTATATACAGATTTCTTACCTAGTTTTACAAGATTAATTTGCAGAATTCGACCTGTATTATTCCAGTGCTAACTACTAGCTATACTGATTTATTACACAGGGTCATCAGCATAAGGGAACTTAAGAATTCATTCTGGATACACTGTATGTTAACTAATTGAATTTAAATTAAAAATTAAAACAAAATAAAAAATAAAATTCATAAAAAAAATTCATTCTTGGGCAGAAAAATGAGAACTGTACAGTGATTTCATCACTGTAAACTGAATTGTTCCTTAGCATACACTAAGGCTAATATAGGGCAGATCATTAACCATAAAGTACATTGTGGGATTAAAGGGACAAGAGTGTAGTTCAAAGTCTTTTGACAAAATCATACATTCCTATTACCTTTGAAAATAAACACTAAGAATTCTTGTATACATCTTAGTTCCTGTTTGGACATTCCATTCAATTTATTGGAATGCTTTTTGAAATGCTACATTATTACCATTATAATACAGAATGATGTAATACAGAATCTCACTTCAAGCAATTACCAGCCAAATAGTATCAGGGAAAATGGGACTTTCAGTCACAACATGAAATACATATAGACTCTAAGGCTATCCTATTATTCGAGTGTTTTCAAGTTAGAAAACAGATTATAAAAAACTCAAAAGAGGTCGCCAGGTTTACTGAGTGCTTCTGACACTGTAAAAGTAAGACACAAAATAACACCAGTTACAACCATTAGGGCTCACAATCATTTAAATGATGGGACTGCAAAGGGTTTATGACTCAATTGTCCAGAAGTTGTAAAATTCCTTCTGTTTCTCAATAAAATAATTCTAAACGACACACATTCTCTAAAGCAGCTTTCCAGTGTGTCAACATGCGTGCTCTCTTGGCTAGATGTTTGCCAGAAATGAGCAGGAATCTCTACTTTCCTCCATTATCATCTGGCAAAGTTGTAAAACCAAACTGCTTAACTCCTTCTGCCAGCTAGGCTGCCCCCTACTGGACTGTGTAGGACATAAAGCCAGCAGATCAACGGGACTAAGTTCCCTAACACTGTAGATCTAACTGTACACCCCATACCTCAGACAGACTGAACTTCCCTGAATACGCACAAAAAGAATCCTTTAGAAAACTGACTTTCACAGTGGGGAAAAAAAGCAGCAGAGTGTTCTGTCTACAAGTAAACAATTCCAGTCACTGAGAACTGGTAACAAAGAAGTTTTCTACAGTCTTAGGCTCCTTTTTCAACTCCTTGGTGGCTGATCTGGAACAACAGTTCTAGTAATGGGTATACTGTAAAGCCAATCTTTTATGATGATTTGTGTATTAATACAAATCACATTTTTGTGAGTCCATCTACTCTATGGATTTCTTTATGCATAAACATGATTCATAGTAGATACATGCTGTGTAGATCACATACACAAGTCTCTTGTCACAAGTATCAACTTTTTCCAGAGCTGTTTGCTTTGTGAAGATTCATCTGGTTAGCAAGAGCTTTTTCTCTGTACTTCATCCCCATGCCTGAGATTTGCAGTAATGTAGGACCAGTTTACCATCACTGCCAAAGCACTACAAAAAGGAAAAAAAAAGGCAATAAATTAAACTCCATATAATTTCTATTATTCCTAGATGAAACTAAGGAAAAAAATGTTACGTGTATCATAAATATCCTCATCCATGTAAGTTATCTACAAGACTCTTTCAACAGATCCAGGTTACTCTTGGACACATCAGTAATCATAAATGTTTAATAAAATCTAGCATTTTGGGGCCCCTGGGTGGCTCAGTCATTAAGCATCTGCCTTGGGCTCAGGTCATGATCCCAGGGTCCTGGGATCGAGCCCCGCATTGGGCTCCCTGCTCCGCGGGAAGCCTGCTTCTCCCTCTCCCACCCCCCCTGCTCGTGTTCCTTCTCTTGCTGTGTCTCTCTGTCAAATAAATAAAATCTTTAAAACAACAACAAAAAACTGGCATTTTAGGAACGGGTGGGCTTGTCCCCTTCCTACATCTCTGATGACAAGGTATGTACTATTTTCTAGCAGTGGTGCTAGTGTGTACCTCAAAGGATTATGGCCACTAAACTGTAAGAATGTTGAATAAAGTCATTCTTGTTATGTAGCCCTTCCTTTTCAACATCTTGGGAGGCAGATCTGGATTACTGTACTTCAAAGTCATCTTCTGTTGGTATTATTCATTTGTTAATTCTTCCATCACTGTAATTTGAGATCCAATTATGTTCTGTTAGATATAACAAAGTAATCTCTTCTTTCATGACAGCTAAGAATGGCATATCATCTCTTAAAATGTTGAGTTTATGATGACATAACACAGACGTGCATACTCCATTAGAAAGCAAAGTACTGATGTATTACCTCATAGAGGGTTCCAACTTCCTGGTCTGGGGAGGGGGCAAAGGACTGATTCACATAAATAAACTGCAAGAAAGAAAAAAAGATGATTCATTTTTAATGGTATCCTGATTAATCTGCACTCTTCTGGGTTGTCAGCTATTTCAATTTGTCTTCAGAACTGAAAAAAAGCTTCCCCAGACTCCTTCTAATTCTAATAACTTACTCAACTAATGAGATCTCTCAAAGCTCCATCATATCTTTCCTATGGAGGACTAAAAGTAACAGAATTTCTGGTCCTAGAACAGTGGTTCCTAACTTTTTATAACTAAGAAACTTTTAAATATTGTCTTTACAAATAGCATTTGGAGGTTTATTCAAGAAAGTAATTATTGGAAATATTAATTTTTCCACTTACTCATAATAACGACAGAATTTCTCCGAATGAAATTCTACACATAGTCCAAAATCAAGAAATTTAATATTTGAGCTACTTGTGCATTTTTTTGGAGGGGGGGTGAATGACACAAATGGTTGGAGATATATATATATATATATTTTTAATCTTTATCACCTTTGGTTTTTTGAGAGACTTTTATTTATTTATTTGACAGAGAGACACAGCGAGAGAGGGAACACAAGCAGGGGGAGTGGGAGAGGGAGAAGCAGGCTTCCTGCGGAGCAGGGAGCCCGATGCGGGGCTCGATCCCAGGACCCTGGGACCATGACCCGAGCCGAAGGCAGATGCTCAACGACTGAGCCACCCGGGCGTCCCTACCTTTATCACCTTTGAAAACTCTCAAAGGTACTGAACTTCAGGCAGAGTACCACTACTAAGTCACTTTCAGCCATGTGACGTTAAAAAAAACAAAGTAACATAAATGAAGTAAAAAAGTAACAAAAGCCTTATTCTTTAAAGGATTCACTGTTCAATGTTTCAGTTTAGTCTATTTTTACTAAAACATTTCTAGTACTTAAAACATTTCTGGGGACACCTGGGTGGCTCAGTCGTTAACCATCTGCCTTCTGCTCAGGTCATGATACCAGGGTCCTGGGATTGAGCCCCGCAATTGGGCTCTCTGCTCAGTGGGGAGTCTGCTTCTCCCTCTCCCACTCCCCCTGCTTGGGTTCCCTCTCTCGCTGTGTCTGTCAAATGAATCTTAAACCCCCCCCCCCACATTTCTGGGGGTGCCTGGGTGGCTCAGTTGGTTAAGCATCTGCCTTTGTTTAGCTCAGGTCATGATCTTAGGGTCCTAGGATCAAGTCCCACATGGGGCTCCCTGCTCAGCGGGGAGTTAGCTTCTCCTTTTCCCTCTGCCCCTCCAACTGCTTACGCACTCTCTCAAAAATAAAATAAAATCCTTAAAAAAACCGAAAACAAAACCAAAAATCATTTCTGAAGATCCTGAAACAAAAGGCCACAGTGTCAAAGTGGCTTTTGATAATTTTCTTTTTAGAAAACAAAAAAACATTATTTGCAGGTAACATTCAATTTTCCTTTGTAATCAATTTCTAGGACTAAAATTTCCTGGGCTTAACATAGTCTTAAAAGAAAAAAAACTGTATTGCAATAGTTAGTTGAGAGATACTACACGGGTCACCAGCTATTACAAGAATAAATATTGCTTCCATTTCTCCCCGAGGCAATACAGTGTGGTAATTAAGAATAGACGCTCTACTGAGACAGATCTAGGTTTGAATCTTGGCTCCAAATACAAATAACCTTTCTCACTCTGTTTCCTTATTTGTAAGTGTACAAAATAACAGTACCTGTGCTTCATGGGGCTGCTGGGAAAGATAAAATGAGATTAAGACACATCATGTATCAGTGCCTGGTATATGTACTCAATAGACACTAGTTATTACTTTATTTCAAAATAGTCCATGCTTAATTATCAATTCATTGTTAAGACTGAGTAATGTTCTAACATAAAAACTCAGAAGAGAAATCAGTGTGCATTTTAATGTGAATTTCCTATAATACATAATAATTTGTGTTTAGTTCCTGGCACTTTGAGTGGACAGAGATTTTACTCCTGGTACATTTTAAATTAGGATGAAGACTCTCAATGACAGTTTACTTCAGCAAATAGTCAACAAGTGTCTCCTATGTGCTAGAAACTGCACAAAGTATGGAACTATGAAAATTACTATGATCTCTTCCCTCAATGAGCTGTTGATCTAATGGAGAGGCAGACACACCAACAGAGAATACAGATGGGACAAGTGCACATAACAAGGTGTACAGTACACAGAGATGTGGCATTCGTTCAGCCTAGCATAAAGGCCAGAGAAGTTTCCTGGAGGAGATACCTGAGAAATAAACAGGATTTAACTAGGTGAAGAGAGTAATAAGGGCTCTGGAGGCAAATGGGGCAGAAGTAAGGAGTGTCAGTGTAGAGTAGATGTAGAGAACTACAGGAACTCAACGTGGTTCGTGTTAACAGGAGTTAGCAATTGAAAGCAACTCATAAAAAAAGCAATACACCTAATTTAAAATTCCATGAAAGTAAAATTGTTCACAATGCAATCTTTTGCTGAACGCTACAACTCGGGAAGATAAAATTATTTTAAAAAATGATTTTGTTTTTAAACCGCTGGTCTTTACTTTCATCGTTATGAAGCTCTTTCTGTAGTAGCTTCCTCAGGAAAGGTTCATGGGAACAATTCCAAGTTCTTGCACATTGCTAACAGTTTATGTCTATTAAAATCAGTTTTTGGGGTGCCTGCGTGGCTCTGTCAGTTAAGCATCCAACTCTTGGTTTTGGCTCAGGTCATGATCTCAGGATCTTGCTATCAGCTCTGAGTTGGGCTCTGTGCTCCAGTGTGGAGTCTGCTTGAGATCTCTCCTCCCTCCCCCTGTGCATTTCCCCGGCTCGCATGCACACGCCCTCTCTCTATCTCAAATAAATACTTTAAAAGTCAGCTTTGTTGAATATAAAATTCTTATCTCACAATTTCTTTCCTTATAACTTTGCTATCAACATTTGATGATAATCTAATTTTCTTTCAAGTCATATCCTCTTTTTTTCCCCTATATGTCCAAAGTTTTTTCTTTTTATTTCAAGCCTAGTTAATCTTACCAGAGTATTTCTTGGTGCTTGTTATTCTTTGTTGATATTCTCAAGTAACTTTTCAATATGTAGTTTCAAATTTTATTAAGAAATTTCCCTTGATTTATACTTTTATTTGTCTTGTTCCTTTGCTTTTTCAGGAACTCCTGTTATCCGTATGTTCACTTTCCTTTGTTCATACTCAATTATTTGCCTCCGTTTCTGAAATCTTTTTTTACCTTTCTTTTTGATTAAAAAAAATTGGCCTTTACTGGGCTCCTGTGTGGCTCAGTCAATTAAGTGTCTGACTCTTGATTTCATCTCCGTGTTGTGATATTGAGCCCTGTGTGGGGCTCTGCACTGGGCGTGGAGACTGCTTAAAATTCTCTCTCCCTCTCCCTCTGCCTCTCTCCTAAAAAAAAAAAATAGCTTTTTGCCTTCTGTTTTTCCTAAGGCATTCTCGGTTATTTGCTCTTATGCTTCTCCTACTTGAATCTCTCTCTTTTTTTTTTTTTTAAGATTTTATTTATTTATTTGACAGACAACACAAGTAGGCAGAGGGAGAGTGAGAAGCAGGCTCTCCACTGAGCAGGGAGCCTGACGTGGGGCTCGATCCCAGGACCCCGGGATCATGACCTGAGCCGAAGGCAGACGCTCAATGACTGAGCCACCCAGGTGCCCCAAGATTATATTTATTTATTTGAGAGAGAGTGAGAGAAAGAAAGAGAGAGAGAGAGCATGAGCGGGGGGGTGGGAGGGTGCGGGGGGCCAGAGGGAGAAGCAGGCTCCCCGCTGAGCAGGGAGCCCGATGTGGGGCTTGATCCCAGGACCCTGGGATCCTGACCTGAGCTGAAGGCAGCCGCCTAACCGACTGAGCCACCCAGGCGCCCCTCGAATCTCCATTTCTGAAATAACTTTTATTTATAATTCCTTCCCTGAGCTCTGTCACTTCAATTGAGTTTTTCTAATGCTGATTTCTGTTGTTCTTTTACATCTTGCATCATTTCCTTACTGTCTTTTAGCTCGTTTTGAAATATTAAGTTACAGTTACTGACTTGTACTACAGGCACATCTTTCTGGCATGCCTTCATTGTCTTTAGAAATGTTATGTTTCTGGGCGCCTGGGTGGCTCAGTTGGTTAAGCGACTGCCTTCGGCTCAGGTCATGATCCTGGAGTCCCGGAATCGAGTCCCGCATCGGGCTCCCTGCTCAGCAGGGGGTCTGCTTCTCCCTCTGCCCTCTTCCCTCTCGTGCTCTCTGTCTCTCATTCTCTCTCAAATAAATAAAATCTTTAAAAAAAGAAATGTTATGTTTCTTTCTTATAACACTGTATGGGATTTAACACTCTACTTCTCCATTTTTTTTTTTTTTTTTAAGATTTACTTATTTATTTGAGAGACTGAGCGCACGAGTGGGAGGGTCTGAGGAAGAGAGAGGAAGAATCTCAAGCAGACTCTGTGCCAAGGGCAGAGCCTGACATGGGGCTCGATCTCACGACCCTGAGATCGGGACCCAAGCAGAAACCAAGAGTCAGACGCTTAACCAGCTGTGCTACCCTGGAGCCCCTCCGTTGCTTATTTTTATATGTAATTAGTTTTCTTCAACTTTAGCTTTCCACTCTGTTCCCCTCCACTTTATCTGGTCTTTCTCTCTCCTTCTTCTCTCCTGTTCCTAACCCTGTTCAATTTTGTTTCACTTCCAGAAGTTCCTCCTCCTCCTTCTTCCAGAAGTTCCTCCTCAGTCTTGTCCTGCAAGGAGCCCTACTGAGTCTGTTTGGAGAACCCTCTGGGGCTAGACTGCTCCAGCCCCTTCAGTCCTCCTTGGGGCAGATGCATTGTAAACAACTGCTACCAGAGAGCAGCAAACCCTCTCATTTTCAGCTACCATACTTAAATTGGCCTGCTCTACTTCCCAGTGAATACCGGCTGGCTATATTAGGTTCTCCTTCTCTCAATGCTGCCGGGTGCCAATCCTGTTGCTTTTTTCAGTACATTTGGTGATACCATGCATTTTAGGGTTCATGAGGATACTCCCTTATCTAGGTTTGTTATAAATACTGATCAACTGTTTTTTGGTTTTGCTGTCTAGTCAAAAGCATTTTTGTGGGAATCTGAAGATCCAATCATGCCTCTGACACCACTGCTATCTTCACAGAATCCCTAGCATTATATTTTCCTTAACATCCATTTTGCTTAAAATACTGTGGGGTACAGCTAGATGAAAGTCAGATGTGAGTTCTAGTTCAGTCTAGGAAAGTGACAAAATGATTCTACTTTTGTTTCTTATTGCTTAAATGGAAAGAACTAATCAGATTCACTACAAAGGTTTAAAGTTGAACCGCATGAGTGACTCCTCATGTCGGTTAAGCATCTGCCTTCAGCTCAGGTCATGGTCCCAGAGTCCTGGAATCGAGCCCTGCATCGGGCTCTTTGCTCAGTGGGTAGCCTGCTTCTCCCTCTCCCTCTGCTGCTCGTGCTCTCTCACTCTCTATCTCAAATAAATAAATAAAATCTTAAAAAAAAAAAAATCCCATTAAAAAAATAAAGTTGAACCACATGAAATTGCTATTTTTCTATGTTATAATGGTTGACTGATGGCAATTTTACATGGTTCAACCTAATACAAATTGCTATCCATCAAGTCCTTTCAGACTACGGAATATAGGCAACACAAAGAGTCAAGGCTCTTAACATTAACATAGGACATACCATCGTTTCATCTTCTTTTCATAAACTTCTTATAGTAATGCCTTAATTCTGTGGTACTCTTCTGGTTTTCTATTTCACCAACTCTTCAGGCTGCACCCTTAGTACAGATAGCCTCTACTCATTTCTCTCAAGTCTATGGCTTCAGTCCCGTAACTTTTCCATTTAGACTTGGATGCTAGTCAAGTCCTCTGCTCCTGAGGTTTTAGCTACCATATGCATCCATCTCTGGCATTTCTTTAATTAAATTCTATATGGCACACTTATAAAACATGATTTTCTCACTCTAGTTGATCACAAAGGCAACTTCCTCTGGAGGAATCTTTGGCTCTATGCGACTCCTGCCTCAAATACCTTCTAGTGATTGACCTACCAGGCACTTACTTTTGTACCTATAATCCTTTCAGGAGAGCCACTTATAGCCAAACTCTTAGGTCAGTTTCTTCCTCCTCAATGACAGAAAGAAACAAATTCCAACACATACCACTTTAATAAATTAATTCACTCATTTTATGCATTCTTACTTCTAAGTTCATAAGCAACTATATCCCTCCCCAACACTAATACATACAAATCTTAATTTGTATTTTCAAAATACTTAATGATTCTTCATTACCTAACTACTCATAGACTACCCATGTTAGTACTGACCAAGATTGTGATCTGCAGATAAAGGTGTCTGATATATTACTTATAACACGTGACAAAAAAAAATACCAAATACATGTAGCCATTTAAAATTCTGTAGTAAAATACCAAGATAAAAACCAGTGGCATTTAAAACACTAATCCTTACAAACACCACCACAAAGTGCTTACCATGTACTGTACTATGAAATAGGCATCTCAGTTCTTCCATGACGTTGCAAAAGATATATTGCTTACCTCAAGAATACTGGAAAGGAACACTGACAGCAAAACAAATTTTAAAAATCCCAGAACTTCTCAGGCGCCTGGGTGGCTCAGATGGTTAAGCGTCTGCTTTCGACTCAGGTCATGATCCCGGAGTCCTGGGATCGAGTCCCGCATCCGGCTCCCTGCTGAGCAGGGAGCCTGCTTCTCCCTCTGCCTCTGCCTGTCTCTCTCTCTCTCCCTGTCTTTCATGAATAAATAAAATCTTTAAAAAAAAAAAAAAAATCCCAGAACTTCTCTGTACCAATGTTTTATGAGAGATCTTTCTGCATGGTCAGTCAATGAGAAAAAAACAAACAAACCAATATAGTAGGTAAAAAAGTGGTTTGCACCATAAAAGCAAATCTAAAAATCATTTCATTTCAGAGTTCCACAGAGAATTCAATAAAGCACAGAAATCCCATCAACAAAAGAAATAAAGACATTACTAAAGGAACATATGTGGCTCCATATTCATTTCTGTGTACAACAATTATTCATAGTTGCCTAGGAACTACTGTGAATTTATGTAGGGAAATGATCACCGTTGCTTTCATACCAACTGTTCAGAGGCCACAAGCTTAAGGAATTTTTTGATGAAGTCAATGAGTCCTTGAATGGTTCGGGTTCGCTCTACAGCCCACTTCTTTGTTTTCATTATAGGGGTGTCTCCCACAGCCTTCAACAGGACATCAACTGTCAAAGAAAAAAACACTGGCAATTACAATGAACGATCCAAAGAAAATGTGATATAAAAGACTTCAGAAAACTTAAACCTTTAATCGATATACAGTTTATGTATTTATGATACTGGAAGCATGTCCAAGATACAGAAATGTTAGGTAATATGCTTTCTCATGCTTTTGTGGGTTTTTCCCCTTGATTCTACAGTCCCACAAAGGTCTCCCCATGAAACTGACCTTTAAAATGCATTTGGACATAACAGGCAATTCCGAAGAAATAAAGATAGAAGAAGAAAAGATAGTAGAAAAGAAAATAAGAAAGAAAAATACATAAGATAATGTTATGTTCTTTTTCAATGGCCAAACTAGTAAAATTACAAGGGTATAGACAATATTACTGTTAGGAGGGGCGCCTGGGTGGCTCAGTCAGTTAAGCATCTGCCTTCAGCTCAGGTCATGATCCCAGGGTCCTGGGATCGAGCCCCATGTCGGGCTCCCTGCTCAATCGGGACCCTGCTTCTCCCTGTTCCCTCCCCCACTGCTTGTGCTCTCTCTTGTTATACCTCTCTTTCAAACAAATAAAATCTTAAAAAAAAAAATATTACTGTTGGGAAAACACAATTGTATGTATACCCTTTCTGGAGAACATTATGGTAATAGATATCCAAATACTTCCAGATATACTTTGGCTCAATAACACTTCTAGGAATCTAGTCTAAGAAAATATGAGATGTGAAGAGAAGGATTTCACCTTTGTTGAAGATTTTATTTTTACAGGAAAAAAACCAAAGAACAAAAAACCAAAACCTTGGTAAACCTAAATACCCAGCAAGGATATTCAGAAGATTGGTTAAATAAAGCATATTACACTCTATGATAGAATTTATATAATATAGTAAAGCACAAAATTCTAAATTCCCTGGGTTCAAAATCCTGCTTCTATCACTTGCTAGGGATATATATAGGGACAAGTTTGTTTTTTTTTTTTATTTTTTTTTAAGATTTTATTATTTATCTGAGAGAGGGATAGAGCACAAGCAGGGGGAACAGCAGAGAGGGAGAAGCAGGCTCCCCGCTGAGCAGGTAGCCCGATGCGGGGCTCGATCCCAGGACCCCGGGATCATGACCTGAGCCGAAGGCAGACGCCTAACTGACTGAGCCACCCAGGCGCCCCTATAGGGACAAGCTTTTAATCACCCTGTGCCAGTTTCTCCGTTTGTAAAATGAGGATATCACCTACCTCACAAGGCTGTTGTGAGGATTAAATTAGTTAATACATGTAAAGTACTTAGAATAGTATCAGCTAATAACTCATACTCACTGAACCCTAAGATTATTAAGCTGCCACTAGAGAAACATACTATAAAAGCATACTTAACAGTATGACTAAGTTATCAAAATGTACTAAATACAAAACAGCAATGTACAATAGGATATCAATTTCATTAAAACCACCACAAACACATGTTCACAGAAATGTGGAATATGAACCAAAATGCTACTTCTCAGTAGTGACATTATAGACGATCACCTGATTTTACTTGTGCTTTTTGTAACCACCAAGTTTTCTACAATAAACTTAATATTATGTAATAAAAAGTATTAAAAAAAAAATACAACTAGGAGCCAAAAGATATCAGACAGAGAAATAAAGTTTCAATAATCCAGACAGGGATGCCTAGGTGGCTCAGGTGGTTAAGCGTCTGCCTTTGGCTCAGGTCATGATCCCAGGGTCCTGGGATCGAGCCCCGCATCGGGCTCCCTGCTCCGCGGGAAGCCTGCTTCTCCCTCTTCCACTCCCTCTGCTTGTGTTCTCTCTCTCTGACAAATAAATAAAATCTTAAAAAAAAAAAATCAGACATCTACAATCAAAAGTGACACTGAAAGCAAAATGGTGTACTGCTGCCCCCTAAAGTTAGCTCCATGCTACTACATCTTCCTTGTTTCGTTCTTTGGTGTTAAAAATTGAGATTCCCACCAGGTCAATGCAATCAATTTATTTAAGTTTGCCCCTGGAACGAAGGTACCTAGAACACAGGACACATACAATTTATCTTCCTGAAAGTTTATCTTCCTTTTTCCATTTAATAATTATAACTTCAGTTATTTAAATATGAATGAACTGGGAGATAACAGAGATGATTTTGGTTGACTCAGCTTCCATACCTCCCTTAATCCCTTGGGACCTGGGTATTTCAGCAAGTGAGGCAGAAAATACTGTGAGTTACATATACACTGAGGGAGAAGAGCGGGAAGGCAAGAAGCTAGAGAAGGAAAGTTACTTACTGTAGTTATAGCTGTAACTTTTTTTTTAATTCTAAAGGTGATTTGCTTAGAGTTCTCAACTATAGCTACACATCAGAATTAACATTTACAAGAATACAGGTATCCACATCGATTACATTAGAATCTTCTGGAAGTAGTGCATTGGTAAGGTCGAAAGTTCTCCCAAGTAATCCTAATTAGTCCCTAAGAACCAACAACCTTGGTCAGCTTCAGGAATCTTTATTCTTCCGTAGCTTAAACTAAAGGTGGAGCATATGAAATATTGAAGCTTCTTCCATCAGAAGAGGTCCTCAAAAAAGGACAGTAACTTCAAGGAAGAAATTCAATGGCTAGAAACTAAGTTTTCATCACAGAGGCAAACTCAAATGCCCAAGGGCCAGAAAATGAAAATACTATTTTTCAACGGTGGTTTAAGGAAAAAGAAAACTATGCAGACCAAAGAAAACATGCCATATAACCTGAGGCCGTATCTGGGTTACGGGCCATTAATTTTTTGCCTCTGTTTTACTCAGCTATCTTCAGGGTCAAGTAGTAAGCTTTTGACTAAGGCTGTCAAAGTCAACCCCCAGGGGCGCCTGGCCTTCGGCTCAGGTCATGATCCTGGAGTCCCGGGATCGAGTCCCGCATTGGGCTCCCTGCTCGGCAGGGAGTCTGCTTCTCCCTCTGACCCTCCTCCCTCTCATGCTCTCTGTCTCTCATTCTCTCTGTCTCAAATAAATAAATAAAATCTTTAAAAAAAAAAAAAAGTCAACCCCCATCCCCGCCCCCGCCAAAAAGCGAACAAACAAAAAAACCCTCAACAACAAAAAACCCTGGAAAAGTCTGTTTCTGCTTATAGTAAAATGAGGGAAAAAAGAGCAAGAATCTGTAAAAATCATGGAATTCTTCAGAAAGACTCTAGTGCTTCTTTACAGAAATAACCACAAGTTTCTGTTACTCTTCTAGGGCATCACGTGGAAATGGCAGAATAAGTTTCCCCCCAAAGGTAGACGTGGTCTGACTTCAAAGGGAGAGAATGCCATACCCATACTTTAAAACTCTGAACTGAGAAAAACCGAGGCCTAGGGTCAACCGATCCGAATCGTAATCGCCGATGTGAGGATACACAGAATGCCCAAGGACAAGTGACTTCCTTAGGATTTTCCGTATTTTACAATGGCGAACCAATTCTCAAGCAATTGATTGAGGACTAACGCAAGCAATGAAATG